>NC_086448.1:815305996-815610908 GCF_028390025.1 Pseudophryne corroboree
ATCTGTTGAAATCAGAGCACTACATTTTGGCCACCGTGCTCGATCCTAGATTTAAAACCTACCTTGGATCTCACTTTCCGGCAGACACAAGTCTGCAGGGGTTCAAAGAACTGCTGGTGAGAAAATTGTCAAGTCAAGCGGAACGCGACCTGTCAACATCTCCTCCTTCACATTCTCCCGCAACTGGGGGTGCGAGCAAAAGGCTCAGAATTCCGAGCCCACCCGCTGGCGGTGATGCAGGGCAGTCTGGAGCGACTGCTGATGCTGACATCTGGTCCGGACTGAAGGACCTGCCAACGATTACGGACATGTCATCTACTGTCACTGCATATGATTCTCTCCCCATTGAAAGAATGGTGGAGGATTATATGAGTGACCGCATCCAAGTAGGCAGGAAAAAGAGGCAATTTGGAGGCCCTTGCACAAACTGGCTTTATTCTACCTAAGTTGCCCTCCCACAAGTGTGTACTCCGAAAGAGTGTTTAGCGCCGCCGCTCACCTTGTCAGCAATCGGCGTACGAGGTTACTTCCAGAAAATGTGGAGAAGATGATGTTTATTAAAATGAATTATAATCAATTCCTCCATGGAGACATTCACCAGCAGCAATTGCCTCCACAAAGTACACAGGGAGCTGTGATGGTGGATTCCAGTGGGGACGAATTGATAATCTGTGAGGAGGGGGATGTACACGGTGATGAATCGGAGGATGATGATGAGGTGGACATCTTGCCTCTGTAGAGCCAGTTTGTGCAAGGAGAGATTAATTGCTTCTTTTTTGGTGGGGGTCCAAACCAACCCGTCATTTCAGTCACAGTCGTGTGGCAGACCCTGTCACTGAAATGATGGGTTGGTTAAAGTGTGCATGTCCTGTTTATACAACATAAGGGTGGGTGGGAGGGCCCAAGGACAATTCCATCTTGCACCTCTTTTTTCTTTCATTTTTCTTTGCGTCATGTGCTGTTTGGGGAGTGTTTTTTGGAAGGTCCAGCCTGCGTGACACTGCAGTGCCACTCCTAGATGGGCCAGGTGTTTGTGTCGGCCACTAGGGTCGCTGAGCTTACTCACACAGCTACCTCATTGCGCCTCTTTTTTTCTTTGCGTCATGTGCTGTTTGGGGAGTGTTTTTTGGAAGGGCCATCCTGCCTGACACTGCAGTGCCACTCCTAGATGGGCCAGGTGTTTGTGTCGGCCACTAGGGTCGCTGAGCTTAGTCACACAGCTACCTCATTGCGCCTCTTTTTTTTCTTCTTTGCGTCATGTGCTGTTTGGGGAGTATTTTTTGGAAGGGCCATCCTGCCTGACACTGCAGTGCCACTCCTAAATGGGCCAGGTGTTTGTGTCGGCCACTTGGGTCGCTGAGCTTAGTCACACAGCTACCTCATTGCGCCTCTTTTTTTCTTTGCGTCATGTGCTGTTTGGGGAGTGTTTTTTGGAAGGGCCATCCTGCGTGACACTGCAGTGCCACTCCTAGATGGGCCAGGTGTTTGTGTCGGCCACTTGGGTCGCTGAGCTTAGTCATCCAGCGACCTCGGTGCAAATTTTAGGACTAAAAATAATATTGTGAGGTGTGAGGTATTCAGAATAGACTGAAAATGAGTGGAAATTATGGTTATTGAGGTTAATAATACTTTGGGATCAAAATGACCCCCAAATTCTATGATTTAAGCTGTTTTTTAGGGTTTTTTGAAAAAAACACCCGAATCCAAAACACACCCGAATCCGACAAAAAAAATTCGGTGAGGTTTTGCCAAAACGCGTTCGAACCCAAAACACGGCCGCGGAACCGAACCCAAAACCAAAACACAAAACCCGTAAAATTTCCGGTGCACATCTCTAGTTTTAAGGAGCTAGTGGAAAAGGGGTATACTGTAAGTGTGCCTTAAGGACTTTAGTTGGGAACCCCTGATCTATGTAATATGGAAAAAAAAATTAATGTGTTACCACAAATTGTACAGTATCAGGTTTAACAATGAGGTGGATGGTGTTCCAGCTCTAAGCCTCCACAAAAGTAGGCAAATAGATAATATGCCACACGTACGGCGCTAATCGGTGTGTGCCACTGTGGGAAATTCTTCGGTGTGATTTTTTCACATAACAAAAATCAATTTGCACTGCAGACATATGTGGGTAAAATATGCAGTACATTTATTAATGACAGTGGATTAAGGGGCTAATTCAGGTTGGATCGCAAATCGCCATCCAACCGGAATTATTACGATCACCCCGTGGGCGCATGTGCAGCGGTGGGGCCACAGAAAATACGATCGCATCTGCCTGTCAATCAGGCAGAGGCGGTCGCGGAGCAGGGGGGGTGGCAACGTTCTGTTTTCAAAGCAGAGACGGAGCGATGCAGGGGACAGTGTGGCGTGAATGGTGGGCAGAGGCAGCCAAACGGGGCGTGGCGGGGGCGTGATCATGGCAGCTGCGTGACGTCACATGCAGCCGCCACGATCAAGAAGGTGGCGGTGGGCCTGCTTCGGGCGCAGCTGCGCCGACAGGAGGCTTCACTAATTTCTAAGATTAAGCAGAAATTGCAAGGCGATCTCAATTTCTGCTTCATCGGGGGGGGGGAGGCGGTGGTCAGCATGATGGGCGGTCTTGCCCTGTGGTGGTCGGCCCCCAGCATGCTAGGAAAAGGATTCCAAATTCTGCTAATTAGCAGCATCTGCAATCCTTACTGAATTAGGCCCTAAGTTCTTAATAACAATAAAGATTGTTAAAACACGAGCTCAGAAAGATATGAAAAAATTGGGATACTAATTCTTAATTGGTTGTCCACACCTCGCGGGTGCGCGGGAAAGGACGTGGTGCAGGAATAGCACGTGAAATAAAATCCATTAATAAAATTAAATGCAAAGAGATAACATTCTCATGGAAATGAAAGAGACTGCAATCTTATAGTAGTAAAAAAAATGTTCCAAAAGACTGGATCATACCCTAAAGGGGGGTACACACGGAGAGATCCGTGTTTAAAATCTAAGCAATCTGACTAGATTGCTTAGATTTTAAGCACGGATCTGCCATGTGTATGCCCCCACAGCAATAGCGTTGCGCGGCACCGCGCCTCACTATCACCGGTGCTAGATTGTCCGTTGTGTAAAGTGAGCCCCCCCCCGCCCCCCCCCCTCGCTCAGCACATCGCGCTGTGCTGAGCGGCGGGAGAGATGTGTGCTGAGCGGTCTGAGTTAAGATCGCTCAGCACACATCTCTCCCACCAGTACCCCCCTTAAGTGTATAGGAGGAGCCGGAGACAGCACAAGAAAGCCGATGACGTCACTTCTGCCTCCGGAACAGGAAGTGAGTGGGAAAAACGTCAATCACCTCATTCTCTAGAACCCAGCGCTATAAAAGGACACAACACGGACAGGTAAGCACAAGCCCTTGAAGAAGAGACCCTGAAGGTCTCAAAATGTATTGGTCCTACTTACCTGCACCACATGTACTGTAGTTTACTGGTCGCTGGATAAGAACCCCATCTGGTATAAGCGAAGGATCCTATGCAGGGTATACCGGGTACCGTGCATTCTACAACACATGTGGCTCCTCCATCACACTTGGAGTATGATCCAGTCTTTTGGAACATTAAATTACTACTACAAGAGCGCAGTCTCTTTAATTTCCATGAGCATGTTTTCTCTTTGCATTTAATTTTATCAGTGGATTTTGGGCCTAATTCAGACTTGATCGCAAAAGCAAAATCTTTCTCTAATGTGCAAAGCCATGTGCAGTGCACTACAGGTGGGGGTGGGGGGTGGGGGGGCGGGTGGGGGGGACAGATGTAACATGTGCAGAGAGAGTTAGATTTGGGTGGGTTATATTGTTTCTGTGCAGGGTAAATACTGGCTGCTATATTTCTACACTGCAATTTAGATTTCATTTTGAACACACCCCACCCAAATCTAACTCTCGCTGCACATGTTACATCTGCCCCACCTGCACTGCACATAGGCCCTCATTCCGAGTTGATCGGTCGCAAGGCGAATTTAGCAGAGTTACACACGCTAAGCCGCCGCCTACTGGGAGTGAATCTTAGCTTCTTAAAATTGCGACCGATGTATTCGCAATATTGCGATTACTAACTACTTAGCAGTTTCAGAGTAGCTTCAGACTTACTCTGCCTGTGCGATCAGTTCAGTGCTTGTCGTTCCTGGTTGACGTCACAAACACACCCAGCGTTCGCCCAGGCACTCCCACCGTTTCTCCGGCCACTCCTGCGTTTTTTCCGGAAACGGTAGCGTTTTCAGCCACACGCCCATGAAACGCCGTGTTTCCGCCCAGTAACACCCATTTCCTGTCAATCACATTACGATCGCCGGAGCGATGAAAAAGCCGTGAGTAAAATTACTTTCTACATAGCAAAGTTACTTGGCGCAGTCGCAGTGCGAACATTGCGCATGCGTACTAAGCGGATTTTCATTGCGATGCGATGAAAAATACCGAGCGAACAACTCGGAATGAGGGCCCTAGTTTTGCCCATTAGAGAAAAAGTTTGCTGTTGCGATCAGGTCTGAATTAGGCCCTGTATATGATGTGCTAACACTTTGCTGCACCATGTCCTTTCCCCCGCACCCGCGAGGTGTGGACAAAATGTTTTTAAAAAAATGTTATCATAATTTTTTTATATCTTTCTGAGATTATGTTGTAACTAGTGATGTGCACCGGACATTTTTCGGGTTTTGTATTTTGGTTTTGGATTCGGTTCCGCGGCTGTGTTTTGGATTCGGACGCATTTTGGCAAAACCTCCCTGAAAATTTTTTGTCGGATTCGGGTGTGTTTTGGATTCGGTTTTTATTTACAAAAAACCCTCAAAAACAGCTTAAATCATAGAATTTGGGGGTCATTTTGATCCCATAGTATTATTAACCTCAATAACCATAATTTACACTCATTTTCAGTCTATTCTGAACACTTCACACATCACAATATTATTTTTAGTCCTAAAATTTGCACCGAGGTCGCTGGATGGCTAAGCTAAGCGACACAAGTGGCCGACACAAACACAATGGCCCATCTAGGAGTGGCACTGCAGTGTCAGGCAGGATGGCACTTCAAAAAAATTGTCCCCAAACAGCACATGATGCAAAGAAAAAAAGAGGCGCACCAAGGTCGCTGTGTGACTAACCTAAGCGACACAAGTGGCCGACACAAACACCTGGCCCATCTAGGCGTGGCACTGCAGTGTCAGACAGGATGGCACTTCAAAAAAATAGTCCCCAAACAGCACATGATGCAAAGAAAAAAAGAGGCACAATGAGGTAGCTGTGTGACTAAGCTAAGCGACCCAAGTGGTCGACACAAACACCTGGCCCATCTAGGAGTGGCACTGCAGTGTCAGACAGGATGGCACTTCAAAAAAATAGTCCCCAAACAGCACATGATGCAAAGAAAAAAAGAGGCGCACCAAGGTCGCTGTGTGACTAAGCTAAGCGACCCAAGTGGCCGACACAAACACCTGGCCCATCTAGGAGTGGCACTGCAGTGTCAGACAGGATGGCAGATTAATAAAATTGTCCCCAAACAGCACATGATGCAAAGAAAAAAAGAGGCGCAATGAGGTAGCTGTGTGACTAAGCTAAGCGACCCAAGTGGCCGACACAAACACCTGGCCCATCTAGGAGTGGCACTGCAGTGTCAGGCAGGATGGCACTTCAAAAAAATTGTCCCCAAACAGCACATGATGCAAAGAAAAATGAAAGAAAAAAGAGGTGCAAGATGGAATTGTCCTTGGGCCCTCCCACCCACCCTTATGTTGTATAAACAGGACATGCACACTTTAACGAAACCATCATTTCAGCGACAGGGTCTGCCACACGACTGTGACTGAAATGACTGGTTGGTTTGGGCCCCCACCAAACAAAGAAGCAATCAATCTCTCCTTGCACAAACTGGCTCTACAGAGGCAAGATGTCCACCTCATCATCATCCTCCGATTCCTCACCCCTTTCACTGTGTACATCCCCGTCCTCACAGATTATTAATTCGTCCCCACTGGAATCCACCATCTCAGGTCCCTGTGTACTTTCTGGAGGCAATTGCTGCTGGTGAATGTTTCCACGGAGGAATTGATTATAATTCATTTTGATGAACATCATCTTCTCCACATTTTCTGGAAGTAACCTCGTACGCCGATTGCTGACAAGGTGAGCGGCAGCACTAAACACTCTTTCGGAGTACACACTGGAGGGAGGGCCACTTAGGTAGAATAAAGCCAGTTTGTGCAAGGGCCTCCAAATTGCCTCTTTTTCCTGCCAGTATACGTACGGACTGTCTGACGTGCCTACTTGGATGCGGTCACTCATATAATCCTCCACCATTCTTTCAATGGTGAGAGAATTATATGCAGTGACAGTAGACGACATGTCAGTAATCGTTGGCAGGTCCTTCAGTCCGGACCAGATGTCAGCACTCGCTCCAGACTGCCCTGCATCACCGCCAGCGGGTGGGCTCGGAATTCTTAGCCTTTTCCTCGCACCCCCAGTTGCGGGAGAATGTGAAGGAGGAGATGTTGACGGGTCACGTTCCGCTTGACTTTACAATTTTCTCACCAGCAGGTCTTTGAACCTCTGCAGACTTGTGTCTGCCGGAAAGAGAGATACAACGTAGGTTTTAAATCTAGGATCGAGCACGGTGGCCAAAATGTAGTGCTCTGATTTCTACAGATTGACCACCCGTGAATCCTGGTTAAGCGAATGAAGGGCTCCATCCACAAGTCCCACATGCCTAGCGGAATCGCTCCGTTTTAGCTCCTCCTTTAATGTCTCCAGCTTCTTCTGCAAAAGCCTAATGAGGGGAATAACCTGACTCAGGCTGGCAGTGTCTGAACTGACTTCACGTGTGGCAAGTTCAAAGGGTTGCAGAACCTTGCACAACGTTGAAATCATTCTCCACTGCGCTTGAGTCAGGTGCATTCCCCCTCCTTTGCCTATATCGTGGGCAAATGTATAGGCTTGAATGGCCTTTTGCTGCTCCTCCATCCTCTGAAGCATATAGAGGGTTGAATTCCACCTCATTACCATCTCTTGCTTCAGATGATGGCAGGGCAGGTTCAGGAATGTTTGGTGGTGCTCCAGTCTTCGGCACGCGGTGGCTGAATGCCGAAAGAGGCCCGCAATTCTTCGGGCCACCGACAGCATCTCTTGCACGCCCCTGTCGTTTTTTAAATAATTCTGCACCACCAAATTCAATGTATGTGCAAAACATGGGACGTGCTGGAATTTGCCCAGATGTAATGCACGCACAATATTGGTGGCGTTGTCCGAAGTCACAAATCCCCAGGAGAGTCCAATTGGAGTAAGCCATTCTGCGATGATGTTCCTCAGTTTCCGTAAGAGGTTGTCAGCTGTGTGCCTCTTCTGGAAAGCGGTGATACAAAGCGTAGCCTGCCTAGGAACGAGTTGGCGTTTGCGAGATGCTGCTATTGGTGCCGCCACTGCTGTTCTTGCTGCGGGAGGCAATACATCTACCCAGTGGACTGTCAGAGTCATATAGTCCTGAGTCTGCCCTGCTCCACTTGTCCACATGTCCGTGGTTTAGTGGACATTGGATACAACTGCATTTTTTAGGACACTGGTGACTCTTTTTCTGAGGTCTGTGTACATTTTCGGTATCGCCTGCCTAGAGAAATGGAACCTAGATGGTATTTGGTACCGGGGACACAGTACCTCAATCAAGTCTCTAGTTGCCTCTGAATTAACGGTGGATACCAGAACCACGTTTCTCACCACCCAGGCTGCCAAGGCCTGAGTTATCCGCTTTGCAGCAGGATGACTGCTGTGATATTTCATCTTCCTCGCAAAGGACTGTTGGACAGTCAATTGCTTACTGGAAGTAGTACAAGTGGTGTTCCGACTTCCCCTCTGGGATGACGATTGACTCCCAGCAGCAACAACAGCAGCGCCAGCAGCAGTAGGCGTTACACTCAAGGATGCATCGGAGGAATCCCAGGCAGGAGAGGACTCGTCAGACTTGCCAGTGACATGGCCTGCAGGACTATTGGCTTTCCTGTGTAAGGAGGAAATTGACACTGAGGGAGTTGGTGGTGTGGTTTGCAGGAGCTTGGTTACAAGAGGAAGGGATTTAGTTGTCAGTGGACTCCTTCCGCTGTCACCCAAAGTTTTTGAACTTGTCACTGAGTTCTGATGAATGCGGTCCAGGTGACGTATAAGGGAGGATGTTCATAGGTGGTTAACGTCCTTACCCCTACTTATTACAGCTTGACAAAGGCAACACACGGCTTGACACCTGTTGTCCGCATTTGTGTTGAAATAATTCCACACCGAAGTGCTGATTTTTTTTGTATTTTGACCAGGCATGTCAATGGCCATATTCGTCCCACGGACAACAGGTGTCTCCCCGGGTGCCTGACTTAAACAAACCACCTCACCATCAGAATCCTCCTTGTCAATTTCCTCCCCAGCGCCAGCAACACCCATATCCTCATCCTGGTGTACTTCAACAGTGACATCTTCAATTTGACTATCAGGAACTGGACTGCGGGTGCTCCTTCCAGCACTTTGCAGGGGGCGTGCAAATGGTGGAAGGCGCAAGCTCTTCCCGTCCAGTGTTGGGAAGGTCAGGCATCGCAACCGACACAATTGGACTCTCCTTGGGGATTTGTGATTTAGAAGAACGCACAGTTCTTTGCTGTGCTTTTGTTATGTGTAAAAAAAAAAACACACCGAAGAATTTCCCACAGAGCAGACTTGCCAACCCTCCCGCATTCAGCGGGAGGCTCCCGTATTTTGCCTGAGTCCCCCGCTGCCCCGCACACTGACCTGCAGCTCCCGGATTCCCACTACAACCACCCCTTCCCTCAGTCCATGGCATTTATTGTATATGCAAGGGGAGGCCGGTAGAACTGTGGGCGGTAGTGAGTGTGGCTGCATCATTGCTGCCATATAATCCCCCCGCCGATCGCCCTGTGAGTGGTACGTCCCACGTCTCCGGTCAGTGAGAGACTGGCAGCACACACGTACCCGGGCAGCTTGCTACTGCCACCTGCCGGCCACCGGTGGCGCGCGGCGCACAACAAAGACGGAGGAGGGAGCAGGGGAAGCAGGCGCTGTGTGCGGTCTGGAAGATCCCCGTGTCCAGGACTGTACGCGCTTGCCTACTGTATAGGTGCGGAGAGGCCGGCGGCCAGGAGCTGTGCCCAGTGCTGGGTGAGACAACTGGATGGAAATGTATGCACCACACAGGGCTCATCTGTGGCACATGCACACTGCATGCCACCCACCATTCTGAATCTGCTGCATGTCCCAGTCATGCACAATGAACAGTCATGCACATCTGTACTTTGGCATAGGACTGTACATGGGAGAGTCAGGGGGTTGTCCTCTTTAAGACCTGGTGGCATCTGTAGCATTGTGTGTGAGCATGCATGTATTATATATATGTGTGCCTCTGGGGTAGGCATGAGAGAACCTGTATTACTGCCCCTATTACTAGCTGTTACAATGTCAGTGAGTGGCTTGTTGCTTACTCTTTTTCCCGTCACAGTTCCAAACTCCCCCTTTCCCCATCCGCAGTATCCTCAGTCCCCCTCTCACCGTGTGATCGCTATCCCAGGTCGGCACTGCAGTGGAAATGGGGTAATTGGATTTGGGCGTAAAAGAGGTATTAGTGGGAAGTGCTGACAGCTGAATGGATTTAATTGAATAGAGCCAGTAACATATACCTATTTGGAGCAGACTTGCCATTCGGGAGGGTCCCGTTTTTTCCCCTTCTCCCACTGCACCACAAATTTACTGCGGGACATGTAGGGGAGACATCATTATGTTTAAAGGCCAGCCACCGGTGCAGGGTTGTAAGTAGCGATGACCGCCTAGCAAAGTAACGCTAGCACACTGGGTGAGGTCTCACTGGCCAAAACTTTATCAGCGGTGGCGGAAGTGGAAGCAGTGGACTGTTTAAAAAAAAATTAAGAACATTAAAGTTTACACTTTAAAGGCCAAAATAATGTCTGTCACATGTGTATGTCTCATATACTGTATGTGTATAATAATGTAGGTGTGTTGTCGGTGTGTAGCCCTGCCGTGTAATGTAGCAGTGTCGTCAGTGTTAAGTCAGTACTGCTCTTTGTACTTTAGCTTACACCTGCCACTGCAGGGCACACTCCTGATAGACAATAGATACACCCATAGGTGGAGATAAACACACCCCTTGGCTGGAATGTGACACCCTCTCTCAATGGCACGGTGCTCTCCCCGCATTATAGTGCAATCTATAATCTCCCTGAAACTACTTTTCAAAAGTAGGCAAGTATGCCACAGAGGCACACACCGAGTAGCGCCGTACATGTGACATACTATCTATTTTCCATCTTGCATATACCCGGGTCACTAGGGGGCGCTTTTTGTCACATTTGGCTTACTTACACTCAGAGAAGCGCCTGACGATATCCCGCAAACCCAAACAAGTACAATTATCATGGCAGTATGATGATGAGCATCTACCAGCTGGCCATGAGGTAGAAAATACTGTAAATCACAAGTATTAAAAAAAATATATATATTTTTCACACAAAACAATGCAATTTTTATACTTTTACATAGGGAAACAATGGCATTTATAGTGTAGGGGTGTACACGGCCACAGGGCACTGGCCACGCCCACACAACACTAGCCACACCCACACAGCTCTGGTCACAGAATCCTCAGCTTCTCTCAATAGCACCTTGAACATTTTCAGCCCAAGGTCCACAACTATATTACATGACGAGTCCCATTTATTTTTACATAGAGGAGCTCTGGTCACTAGATCCTTCCATCTTTGGAAAATTTTGTTTTTCATGCATTTTTTCAGCCATAGTCTGGTGATCACATTGTTTAAAAGAGGGGATTCCTCTGTTTCTAACAAGCTTGTGTCTAGTGGGGGAGGGTACAATGAGCCTCCCTCCATCTTAGAATAACTACATTTTCTGTAATGCAGGGTGAAATTGCTTGGTGGTCACCATACAACAGATGCTAAGGGTCTGCTTCATTTGAAACCCTCTTTCAATGCGGGGTGTCTCCGCAAGTGTAGGTGTAACTATAGGGGTGACAAGGGGGTCTATTCTATTTTCCTTTTAAACAGGGCTTTTCTCTGCTTTGTGCTTTTCACAGAGCGGGTTACCGTGAAGAAGATCATTATTTCCCCAGTGGCACCCCCAGCTCCGTGGCTTATTCTCTTCTCTGCCCCCTGATATCCCAGAAGCCCCTGTGGCCTTCCCTGACCTCAGCTGCCGGCGCATGCACAGAATCCACAGAACCGCGGGAGAAGACTACTTAACACTAGTGATGTGCACCGGAAATTTTTCGGGTTTTGTGTTTTGGTTTTGGATTCGGTTCCGCGGCCGTGTTTTGGATTCGGACGCGTTTTAGCAAAACCTCCCTGAATTTTTTGGGGCGGATTCGGGTGTGTTTTGGATTCGGGTATTTTTTTTACAAAAAACCCTCAAAAACAGCTTAAATCATAGAATTTGGTGGTCATTTTGATAGGAGATGAGCGCCTGAAATTTTTCGGGTTTTGTGTTTTGGTTTTGGGTTCGGTTCCGCGGCCGTGTTTTGGGTTCGACCGCGTTTTGGCAAAACCTCACCGAATTTTTTTTGTCGGATTCGGGTGTGTTTTGGATTCGGGTGTTTTTTTAAAAAAACACTAAAAAACAGCTTAAATCATAGAATTTGGGGGTCATTTTGATCCCATATTATTATTAACCTCAAAAACCATAATTTCCACTCATTTTCAGTCTATTCTGAATACCTCACACCTCACAATATTATTTTTAGTCCTAAAATTTGCACCAAGGTCGCTGGATGACTAAGCTAAGCGACACTAGTGGCCGACACAAACACCTGGCCCATCTAGGAGTGGCACTGCAGTGTCACGCAGGATGTCCCTTCCAAAAAACCCTCCCCAATCAGCACATGACGCAAAGAAAAAAAGAGGCGCAATGAGGTAGCTGACTGTGTGAGTAAGATAAGCGACCCTAGTGGCCGACACAAACACCGGGCCCATTTAGGAGTGGCACTGCAGTGTCACGCAGGATGTCCCTTCCAAAAAACCCTCCCCAATCAGCACATGACGCAAAGAAAAAAAGAGGCGCAATGAGGTAGCTGACTGTGTGAGTAAGATTAGCGACCCTAGTGGCCGACACAAACACCGGGCCCATTTAGGAGTGGCACTGCAGTGTCACGCAGGATGTCCCTTCCAAAAAACCCTCCCCAATCAGCACATGACGCAAAGAAAAAAAGAGGCGCAATGAGGTAGCTGACTGTGTGAGTAAGATTAGCGACCCTAGTGGCCGACACAAACACCGGGCCCATTTAGGAGTGGCACTGCAGTGTCACGCAGGATGTCCCTTCCAAAAAACCCTCCCCAATCAGCACATGACGCAAAGAAAAAAAGAGGCGCAATGAGGTAGCTGACTGTGTGAGTAAGATTAGCGACCCTAGTGGCCGACACAAACACCGGGCCCATTTAGGAGTGGCACTGCAGTGTCACGCAGGATGTCCCTTCCAAAAAACCCTCCCCAATCAGCACATGACGCAAAGAAAAAAAGAGGCGCAATGAGGTAGCTGACTGTGTGAGTAAGATTAGCGACCCTAGTGGCCGACACAAACACCGGGCCCATTTAGGAGTGGCACTGCAGTGTCACGCAGGATGTCCCTTCCAAAAAACCCTCCCCAATCAGCACATGACGCAAAGAAAAAAAGAGGCGCAATGAGGTAGCTGACTGTGTGAGTAAGATTAGCGACCCTAGTGGCCGACACAAACACCGGGCCCATTTAGGAGTGGCACTGCAGTGTCACGCAGGATGTCCCTTCCAAAAAACCCTCCCCAATCAGCACATGACGCAAAGAAAAAAAGAGGCGCAATGAGGTAGCTGACTGTGTGAGTAAGATTAGCGACCCTAGTGGCCGACACAAACACCGGGCCCATTTAGGAGTGGCACTGCAGTGTCACGCAGGATGTCCCTTCCAAAAAACCCTCCCCAATCAGCACATGACGCAAAGAAAAAAAGAGGCGCAATGAGGTAGCTGACTGTGTGAGTAAGATTAGCGACCCTAGTGGCCGACACAAACACCGGGCCCATTTAGGAGTGGCACTGCAGTGTCACGCAGGATGTCCCTTCCAAAAAACCCTCCCCAATCAGCACATGACGCAAAGAAAAAAAGAGGCGCAATGAGGTAGCTGACTGTGTGAGTAAGATTAGCGACCCTAGTGGCCGACACAAACACCGGGCCCATTTAGGAGTGGCACTGCAGTGTCACGCAGGATGTCCCTTCCAAAAAACCCTCCCCAATCAGCACATGACGCAAAGAAAAAAAGAGGCGCAATGAGGTAGCTGACTGTGTGAGTAAGATTAGCGACCCTAGTGGCCGACACAAACACCGGGCCCATTTAGGAGTGGCACTGCAGTGTCACGCAGGATGTCCCTTCCAAAAAACCCTCCCCAAACAGCACATGACGCAAAGAAAAATAAAAGAAAAAAGAGGTGCAAGATGGAATTGTCCTTGGGCCCTCCCACCCACCCTTATGTTGTATAAACAAAACAGGACATGCACGCTTTAACCAACCCATCATTTCAGTGACAGGGTCTGCCACACGACTGTGACTGATATGACGGGTTGGTTTGGACCCCCCCCCAAAAAAGAAGCAATTAATCTCTCCTTGCACAAACTGGCTCTACAGAGGCAAGATGTCCACCTCATCATCACCCTCCGATATATCACCGTGTACATCCCCCTCCTCACAGATTATCAATTCGTCCCCACTGGAATCCACCATCTCAGCTCCCTGTGTACTTTGTGGAGGCAATTGCTGCTGGTCAATGTCTCCGCGGAGGAATTGATTATAATTCATTTTAATGAACATCATCTTCTCCACATTTTCTGGATGTAACCTCGTACGCCGATTGCTGACAAGGTGAGCGGCGGCACTAAATACTCTTTCGGAGTACACACTTGTGGGAGGGCAACTTAGGTAGAATAAAGCCAGTTTGTGCAATGGCCTCCAAATTGCCTCTTTTTCCTGCCAGTATAAGTATGGACTGTGTGACGTGCCTACTTGGATGCGGTCACTCATATAATCCTCCACCATTCTTTCAATGGTGAGAGAATCATATGCAGTGACAGTAGACGACATGTCCGTAATCGTTGTCAGGTTCTTCAGTCCGGACCAGATGTCAGCATCAGCAGTCGCTCCAGACTGCCCTGCATCACCGCCAGCGGGTGGGCTCGGAATTCTGAGCCTTTTCCTCGCACCCCCAGTTGCGGGAGAATGTGAAGGAGGAGATGTTGACAGGTCGCGTTCCGCTTGACTTGACAATTTTCTCACCAGCAGGTCTTTCAACCCCAGCAGACTTGTGTCTGCCGGAAAGAGAGATCCAAGGTAGGCTTTAAATCTAGGATCGAGCACGGTGGCCAAAATGTAGTGCTCTGATTTCAACAGATTGACCACCCGTGAATCCTTGTTAAGCGAATTAAGGGCTCCATCCACAAGTCCCACATTCCTAGCGGAATCGCTCCGTGTTAGCTCCTCCTTCAATGTCTCCAGCTTCTTCTGCAAAAGCCTGATGAGGGGAATGACCTGACTCAGGCTGGCAGTGTCTGAACTGACTTCACGTGTGGCAAGTTCAAAGGGCATCAGAACCTTGCACAACGTTGAAATCATTCTCCACTGCGCTTGAGACAGGTGCATTCCACCTCCTATATCGTGCTCAATTGTATAGGCTTGAATGGCCTTTTGCTGCTCCTCCAACCTCTGAAGCATATAGAGGGTTGAATTCCACCTCGTTACCACTTCTTGCTTCAGATGATGGCAGGGCAGGTTCAGTAGTTTTTGGTGGTGCTCCAGTCTTCTGTACGTGGTGCCTGTACGCCGAAAGTGTCCCGCAATTTTTCTGGCCACCGACAGCATCTCTTGCACGCCCCTGTCGTTTTTTAAATAATTCTGCACCACCAAATTCAAGGTATGTGCAAAACATGGGACGTGCTGGAATTTGCCCATATTTAATGCACACACAATATTGCTGGCATTGTCCGATGCCACAAATCCACAGGAGAGTCCAATTGGGGTAAGCCATTCCGCGATGATCTTCCTCAGTTGCCGTAAGAGGTTTTCAGCTGTGTGCGTATTCTGGAAACCGGTGATACAAAGCGTAGCCTGCCTAGGAAAGAGTTGGCGTTTGCGAGATGCTGCTACTGGTGCCGCCGCTGCTGTTCTTGCGGCGGGAGTCCATACATCTACCCAGTGGGCTGTCACAGTCATATAGTCCTGACCCTGCCCTGCTCCACTTGTCCACATGTCCGTGGTTAAGTGGACATTGGGTACAACTGCATTTTTTAGGACACTGGTGAGTCTTTTTCTGACGTCCGTGTACATTCTCGGTATCGCCTGCCTAGAGAAGTGGAACCTAGATGGTATTTGGTAACGGGGGCACACTGCCTCAATAAATTGTCTAGTTCCCTGTGAACTAACGGCGGATACCGGACGCACGTCTAACACCAACATAGTTGTCAAGGCCTCAGTTATCCGCTTTGCAGCAGGATGACTGCTGTGATATTTCATCTTCCTCGCAAAGGACTGTTGAACAGTCAATTGCTTACTGGAAGTAGTACAAGTGGGCTTACGACTTCCCCTCTGGGATGACCATCGACTCCCAGCAGCAACAACAGCAGCGCCAGCAGCAGTAGGCGTTACACGCAAGGATGCATCGGAGGAATCCCAGGCAGGAGAGGACTCGTCAGAATTGCCAGTGACATTGCCTGCAGGACTATTGGCATTCCTGGGGAAGGAGGAAATTGACACTGAGGGAGTTGGTGGGGTGGTTTGCGTGAGCTTGGTTACAAGAGGAAGGGATTTACTGGTCAGTGGACTGCTTCCGCTGTCACCCAAAGTTTTTGAACTTGTCACTGACTTATTATGAATGCGCTGCAGGTGACGTATAAGGGAGGATGTTCCGAGGTGGTTAACGTCCTTACCCCTACTTATTACAGCTTGACAAAGGGAACACACGGCTTGACACCTGTTGTCCGCATTTCTGTTGAAATAGTTCCACACCGAAGAGCTGATTTTTTTGGTATTTTCACCAGGCATGTCAACGGCCATATTCCTCCCACGGACAACAGGTGTCTCCCCGGGTGCCTGACTTAAACAAACCACCTCACCATCAGAATCCTCCTGGTCAATTTCCTCCCCAGCGCCAGCAACACCCATATCCTCCTCATCCTGGTGTACTTCAACACTGACATCTTCAATCTGACTATCAGGAACTGGACTGCGGGTGCTCCTTCCAGCACTTGCAGGGGGCGTGCAAATGGTGGAAGGCGCATGCTCTTCACGTCCAGTGTTGGGAAGGTCAGGCATCGCAACCGACACAATTGGACTCTCCTTGTGGATTTGGGATTTCGAAGAACGCACAGTTCTTTGCGGTGCTACTGCTTTTGCCAGCTTGAGTCTTTTCATTTTTCTAGCAAGAGGCTGAGTGCCTCCATCCTCATGTGAAGCTGAACCACTAGCCATGAACATAGGCCAGGGCCTCAGCCGTTCCTTGCCACTCCGTGTGGTAAATGGCATATTGGCAAGTTTACGCTTCTCCTCCGACAATTTTATTTTAGGTTTTGGAGTCCTTTTTTTACTGATATTTGGTGGTTTGGATTTGACATGCTCTGTACTATGACATTGGGCATCGGCCTTGGCAGACGACGTTGCTGGCATTTCATCGTCTCGGCCATGACTAGTGGCAGCAGCTTCAGCACGAGGTGGAAGTGGATCTTGATCTTTCCCTAATTTTGGAACCTCAACATTTTTGTTCTCCATATTTTAATAGGCACAACTAAAAGGCACCTCAGGTAAACAATGGAGATGGATGGATACTAGTATACAATTATGGACGGACTGCCGAGTGCCGACACAGAGGTAGCTACAGCCGTGAACTACTGTACTGTGTCTGCTGCTAATATAGACTGGTTGATAAAGAGATGTCGTAGTATGTATGTATGAAGAAGAAAGAAAAAAAAACCACGGTTAGGTGGTATACAATTATGGATGGACTGCCGAGTGCCGACACAGAGGTAGCCACAGCCGTGAACTACCGTACTGTACTGTGTCTGCTGCTAATATAGACTGGTTGATAAAGAGATGTCGTAGTATGTATGTATGAAGAAGAAAGAAAAAAAAACCACGGGTAGGTGGTATACAATTATGGACGGACTGCCGAGTGCCGACACAGAGGTAGCCACAGCCGTGAACTACCGTACTGTACTGTGTCTGCTGCTAATATAGACTGGTTGATAAAGAGATGTAGTAGTATGTATGTATAAAGAAGAAAGAAAAAAAAACCACGGGTAGGTGGTATACAATTATGGACGGACTGCCGAGTGCCGACACAGAGGTAGCCACAGCCGTGAACTACCGTACTGTACTGTGTCTGCTGCTAATATAGACTGGTTGATAAAGAGATGTCGTAGTATGTATGTATGAAGAAGAAAGAAAAAAAAACTACGGTTAGGTGGTATACAATTATGGACGGACTGCCGAGTGCCGACACAGAGGTAGCCACAGCCGTGAACTACCGTACTGTACTGTGTCTGCTGCTAATATAGACTGGTTGATAAAGAGATGTCGTAGTATGTATGTATAAAGAAGAAAGAAAAAAAAAACACGGTTAGGTGGTATACAATTAGGGACGGACTGCCGAGTGCCGACACAGAGGTAGCCACAGCCGTGAACTACCGTACTGTACTGTGTCTGCTGCTAATATAGACTGGTTGATAAAGAGATGTCGTAGTATGTATGTATGAAGAAGAAAGAAAAAAAAACCACGGTTAGGTGGTATAGAATTATGGACGGACTGCCGAGTGCCGACACAGAGGTAGCCACAGCCGTGAACTACCGTACTGTACTGTGTCTGCTGCTAATATAGACTGGTTGATAAAGAGATGTAGTAGTATGTATGTATAAAGAAGAAAGAAAAAAAAACCACGGGTAGGTGGTATACAATTATGGATGGACTGCCGAGTGCCGACACAGAGGTAGCTACAGCCGTGAACTACCGTACTGTGTCTGCTGCGACTGGATGATAAATAATGATATAAAAATATATATATATCACTACTGCAGCCGGACAGGTATATATATTATATAATGACGGACCTGCTGGACACTGTCTGTCAGCAGAATGAGTTTTTTATAGAATAAAAAAAAAAAACACCACACAAGTGAAGTCACACGACGAGTGTTTAACTTTTTCAGGCAATCACAATATAGTATACTACTAACTATACTGGTGGTCAGTGTGGTCAGGTCACTGGTCAGTCACACTGGCAGTGGCACTCCTGCAGCAAAAGTGTGCACTGTTTAATTTTAATATAATATGTACTCCTGGCTCCTGCTATAACCTATAACTGGCACTGCAGTGCTCCCCAGTCTCCCCCACAATTATAAGCTGTGTGAGCTGAGCACAGTCAGATATATAATATATACATAGATGATGCAGCACACTGGGCTGAGCAGTGCACACAGATATGGTATGTGACTGTCTTGTACTCCTGGCTCCTGCTATAACCTATAACTGGCACTGCAGTGCTCCCCAGTCTCCCCCACAATTATAAGCTGTGTGAGCTGAGCACAGTCAGATATATAATATATACATAGATGATGCAGGCATGCAGCACACTGGGCTGAGCAGTGCACACAGATATGGTATGTGACTGAGTCACTGTGTGTACCGTTTTTTTCAGGCAGAGAACGGATATATTAAATAAAACAACTGCACTGCTGGTGGTCACTGTGGTCAGTCACTAAACTCTGCACTCTCTTCTACAGTATCAGCCTCAGGTCAATCTCTCTCTCTCTCTCCTAATCTAAATGGAGAGGACGCCAGCCACGTCCTCTCCCTATCAATCTCAATGCACGTGTGAAAATGGCGGCGACGCGCGGCTCCTTATATAGAATCCGAGTCTCGCGAGAATCCGACAGCGTCATGATGACGTTCGGGCGCGCTCGGGTTAACCGAGCAAGGCGGGAAGATCCGAGTCGCTCGGACCCGTGAAAAAAAACATGAAGTTCGTGCGGGTTCGGATTCAGAGAAACCGAACCCGCTCATCTCTAATTTTGATCCCATAGTATTATTAACCTCAATAACCATAATTTCCACTCATTTTCAGTCTATTCTGAACACCTCACACCTCACAATATTATTTTTAGTCCTAAAATTTGCACCAAGGTCGCTGGATGACTAAGCTAAGCGACCCAAGTGGCCGACACAAACACCTGGCCCATCTAGGAGTGGCACTGCAGTGTCAGACAGGATGGCACTTCAAAAAAATAGTCCCCAAACAGCACATGATGCAAAGAAAAAAAGAGGTGCAATGAGGTAGCTGTGTGACTAAGCTTAGCGACCCAAGTGGCCGACACAAACACCTGGCCCATCTAGGAGAGGCACTGCAGTGTCAGACAGGATGGCAGATTTAAAAAATAGTCCCCAAACAGCACATGATGCAAAGAAAAAAAGAGGTGCACCAAGGTCGCTGGATGGTTAAGCTAAGCGACACAAGTGGTCGACACAAGCACCTGGCCCATCTAGGAGTGGCACTGCAGTGTCAGGCAGGATGGCACTTCAAAAAAATAGTCCCCAAACAGCACATGATGCAAAGAAAAAAAGAGGCGCAATGAGGTAGCTGTGTGACTAAGCCAAGCGACCCAAGTGGCCGACACAAACACCTGGCCCATCTAGGAGTGGCACTGCAGTTTTCTAGCGAGAGGATGAGTGCTTCCATCCTCATGTGAAGCTGAACCACTAGCCATGAACATAGGCCAGGGCCTCAGCCGTTACTTGCCACTCCGTGTCATAAATGGCATATTGGCAAGTTTACGCTTCTCCTCAGATGCTTTTCATTTTGATTTTTGGGTCATTTTACTGAACTTTTGTTTTTTGGATTTTACATTCTCTCTACTATGACATTGGGCATCGGCCTTGGCAGACGACGTTGATGGCATTTCATCGTCTCAGCCATGACTAGTGGCAGCAGCTTCAGCACGAGGTGGAAGTGGATCTTGATCTTTCCCTATTTTAACCTCCACATTTTTGTTCTCCATTTTTTAATGTGTGGAATTATATGCCAGTATCAATAGCAATGGCCTACTACTATATATACTGCGCACAACTGAAATGCACCACAGGTATGGATGGATAGTATACTTGACGACACAGAGGTAGGTACAGCAGTGGCCTACTGTACCGTACTGCTATATTTTATATACTGGTTGTCAGCAAACTGTGCAAAACTGAAATGCACCACAGGTATGGATGGATAGTATACTTGACGACACAGAGGTAGGTACAGCAGTGGCCTACTGTACCGTACTGCTATATATTATATACTGGTGGTCAGCAAACTGTGCAAAACTGAAATGCACCACAGGTATGGATGGATAGTTTACTTGACGACACAGAGGTAGGTACAGCAGTGGCCTACTGTACCGTACTGCTATATATTATATACTGGTGGTCAGCAAACTGTGCAATACTGAAATGAACCACATGTATGGATGGATAGTATACTTGACGACACGGAGGTAGGTACAGCAGTGGCCTTCTGTACCGTACTGCTATATATTATATACTGGTGGTCAGCAAACTGTGCAAAACTGAAATGCACCACAGGTATGGATGGATAGTATACTTGACGACACAGGGGTAGGTAGAGCAGTGGCCTACTGTACCGTACTGCTATATATTATATACTGGTGGTCAGCAAAATTATGCACTGTACTCCTACTATATACTACAATGCAGCACAGATATGGAGCGTTTTTCAGGCAGAGAACGTATAATACTGGTGGTCACTGGTCAGCAAAACTCTGCACTGTCCTCCTCCTATATAATACTGGTGGTCCCCAGTCCCCACAATAAAGCAGTGTGAGTACAGATATATGCAGCACACTGAGCACAGATATGGAGCGTTTTTCAGGCAGAGAACGTATAATACTGGTGGTCACTGGTCAGCAAAACTCTGCACTGTACTCCTCCTATATAATACTGCTGGTCCCCAGTCCCCACAATAAAGCAGTGTGAGCACAGATATATGCAGCACACTGAACAAAGATATGGAGCGTTTTTCAGGCAGAGAACGTATAATACTGGTGGTCACTGGTCAGCAAAACTCTGCACTGTACTCCTCTTATATAATACTGCTGGTCCCCAGTCCCCACAATAAAGCAGCGTGAGCACAGATATATGCAGCACACTGAGCACAGATATGGAGCGTTTTTCAGGCAGAGAACGTATAATACTGGTGGTCACTGGTCAGCAAAACTCTGCACTGTACTCCTCCTATATAATACTGGTGGTCCCCAGTCCCCACAATAAAGCAGTGTGAGCACAGATATTAGAGATGAGCGCCGGAAATTTTTTGGGTTTTGTGTTTTGGTTTTGTGTTCGGTTCCGCGGCCGTGTTTTGGGTTCGACCGCGTTTTGGCAAAACCTAACCGAATTTTTTTTGTCGGATTCGGGTGTGTTTTGGATTCGGGTGTTTTTTTCCAAAAAACCTAAAAAACAGCTTAAATCATAGAATTTGGGGGTCATTTTGATCCCAAAGTATTATTAACCTCAAAAACCATCATTTCCACTCATTTTCAGTCTATTCTGAATACCTCACACCTCACAATATTATTTTTAGTCCTAAAATTTGCACCGAGGTCGCTGGATGACTAAGCTAAGCGACCCTAGTGGCCGACACAAACACCTGGCCCATCTAGGAGTGGCACTGCAGTGTCACGCAGGATGTCCCTTCCAAAAAACCCTCCCCAAACAGCACATGACGCAAAGAAAAAAAGAGGCGCAATGAGGTAGCTGTGTGAGTAAGATAAGCGACCCTAGTGGCCGACACAAACACCGGGCCCATCTAGGAGTGTCACTGCAGTGTCACGCAGGATGTCCCTTCCAAAAAACCCTCCCCAAACAGCACATGACGCAAAGAAAAAAAGAGGCGCAATGAGGTAGCTGTGTGAGTAAGATAAGCGACCCTAGTGGCCGACACAAACACCGGGCCCATCTAGGAGTGGCACTGCAGTGTCACGCAGGATGTCCCTTCCAAAAAACCCTCCCCAAACAGCACATGACGCAAAGAAAAAAAGAGCCGCAATGAGGTAGCTGTGTGAGTAAGATAAGCGACCCTAGTGGCCGACACAAACACCGGGCCCATCTAGGAGTGGCACTGCAGTGTCACGCAGGATGTCCCTTCCAAAAAACCCTCCCCAAACAGCACATGACGCAAAGAAAAAAAGAGGCGCAATGAGGTAGCTGTGTGAGTAAGATAAGCGACCCTAGTGGCCGACACAAACACCGGGCCCATCTAGGAGTGGCACTGCAGTGTCACGCAGGATGTCCCTTCCAAAAAACCCTCCCCAAACAGCACATGACGCAAAGAAAAATAGAGGCGCAATGAGGTAGCTGTGTGAGTAAGATAAGCGACCCTAGTGGCCGACACAAACACCGGGCCCATCTAGGAGTGTCACTGCAGTGTCACGCAGGATGTCCCTTCCAAAAAACCCTCCCCAAACAGCACATGACGCAAAGAAAAATTAAAGAAAAAAGAGGTGCAAGATGGAATTGTCCTTGGGCCCTCCCACCCACCCTTATGTTGTATAAACAGGACATGCACACTTTAACCAACCCATCATTTCAGTGACAGGGTCTGCCACACGACTGTGACTGATATGACGGGTTGGTTTGGACCCCCACCAAAAAAGAAGCAATTAATCTCTCCTTGCACAAACTGGCTCTACAGAGGCAAGATGTCCACCTCATCATCATCCTCCGATATATCACCGTGTACATCCCCCTCCTCACAGATTATCAATTCGTCCCCACTGGAATCCACCATCTCAGCTCCCTGTGTACTTTGTGGAGGCAATTGCTGCTGGTCAATGTCTCCGCGGAGGAATTGATTATAATTCATTTTAATGAACATCATCTTCTCCACATTTTCTGGATGTAACCTCGTACGCCGATTGCTGACAAGGTGAGCGGCGGCACTAAACACTCTTTCGGAGTACACACTTGTGGGAGGGCAACTTAGGTAGAATAAAGCCAGTTTGTGCAAGGGCCTCCAAATTGCCTCTTTTTCCTGCCAGTATAAGTACGGACTGTGTGACGTGCCTACTTGGATGCGGTCACTCATATAATCCTCCACCATTCTTTCAATGTTGAGAGAATCATATGCAGTGACAGTAGACGACATGTCCGTAATAGTTGTCAGGTCCTTCAGTCCGGACCAGATGTCAGCATCAGCAGTCGCTCCAGACTGCCCTGCATCACCGCCAGCGGGTGGGCTCGGAATTCTGAGCCTTTTCCTCGCACCCCCAGTTGCGGGAGAATGTGAAGGAGGAGATGTTGACAGGTCGCGTTCCGCTTGACTTGACAATTTTCTCACCAGCAGGTCTTTCAACCCCAGCAGACTTGTGTCTGCCGGAAAGAGAGATCCAAGGTAGGCTTTAAATCTAGGATCGAGCACGGTGGCCAAAATGTAGTGCTCTGATTTCAACAGATTGACCACCCGTGAATCCTTGTTAAGCGAATTAAGGGCTCCATCCACAAGTCCCACATGCCTAGCGGAATCGCTCCGTGTTAGCTCCTCCTTCAATGTCTCCAGCTTCTTCTGCAAAAGCCTGATGAGGGGAATGACCTGACTCAGGCTGGCAGTGTCTGAACTGACTTCACGTGTGGCAAGTTCAAAGGGCATCAGAACCTTGCACAACGTTGAAATCATTCTCCACTGCGCTTGAGACAGGTGCATTCCACCTCCTATATCGTGCTCAGTTGTATAGGCTTGAATGGCCTTTTGCTGCTCCTCCAACCTCTGAAGCATATAGAGGGTTGAATTCCACCTCGTTACCACTTCTTGCTTCAGATGATGGCAGGGCAGGTTCAGTAGTTTTTGGTGGTGCTCCAGTCTTCTGTACGTGGTGCCTGTACGCCGAAAGTGTCCCGCAATTCTTCTGGCCACCGAGAGCATCTCTTGCACGCCCCTGTCGTTTTTAAAAAAAATTCTGCACCACCAAATTCAAGGTATGTGCAAAACATGGGACGTGCTGGAATTTGCCCATATTTAATGCACACACAATATTGCTGGCGTTGTCCGATGCCACAAATCCACAGGAGAGTCCAATTGGGGTAAGCCATTCCGCGATAATCTTCCTCAGTTGCCGTAAGAGGTTTTCAGCTGTGTGCGTATTCTGGAAAGCGGTGATACAAAGCGTAGCCTGCCTAGGAAAGAGTTGGCGTTTGCGAGATGCTGCTACTGGTGCCGCCGCTGCTGTTCTTGCGGCGGGAGTCCATACATCTACCCAGTGGGCTGTCACAGTCATATAGTCCTGACCCTGCCCTGCTCCACTTGTCCACATGTCCGTGGTTAAGTGGACATTGGGTACAACTGCATTTTTTAGGACACTGGTGAGTCTTTTTCTGACGTCCGTGTACATTCTCGGTATCGCCTGCCTAGAGAAGTGGAACCTAGATGGTATTTGGTAACGGGGGCACACTGCCTCAATAAATTGTCTAGTTCCCTGTGAACTAACGGCGGATACCGGACGCACGTCTAACACCAACATAGTTGTCAAGGCCTCAGTTATCCGCTTTGCAGCAGGATGACTGCTGTGATATTTCATCTTCCTCGCAAAGGACTGTTGGACAGTCAATTGCTTACTGGAAGTAGTACAAGTGGGCTTACGACTTCCCCTCTGGGATGACCATCGACTCCCAGCAGCAACAACAGCAGCGCCAGCAGCAGTAGGCGTTACACGCAAGGATGCATCGGAGGAATCCCAGGCAGGAGAGGACTCGTCAGAATTGCCAGTGACATGGCCTGCAGGACTATTGGCATTCCTGGGGAAGGAGGAAATTGACACTGAGGGAGTTGGTGGGGTGGTTTGCGTGAGCTTGGTTACAAGAGGAAGGGATTTACTGGTCAGTGGACTGCTTCCGCTGTCGCCCAAAGTTTTTGAACTTGTCACTGACTTATTATGAATGCGCTGCAGGTGACGTATAAGGGAGGATGTTCCGAGGTGGTTAACGTCCTTACCCCTACTTATTACAGCTTGACAAAGGCAACACACGGCTTGACACCTGTTGTCCGCTTTTCTGTTGAAATACCTCCACACTGAAGAGCTGATTTTTTTGGTATTTTCACCAGGCATGTCAACGGCCATATTCCTCCCACGGACAACAGGTGTCTCCCCGGGTGCCTGACTTAAACAAACCACCTCACCATCAGAATCCTCCTGGTCAATTTCCTCCCCAGCGCCAGCAACACCCATATCCTCCTCATCCTGGTGTACTTCAACACTGACATCTTCAATCTGACTATCAGGAACTGGACTGCGGGTGCTCCTTCCAGCACTTGCAGGGGGCGACTCAGTCACACTCACATACCATATCTGTGCTCAGCCCAGTGTGCTGCATCATCTATGTATAATATCTGACTGTGCTCACACAGCTTAATTGTGGGGGAGACTGGGGAGCAGTTATAGGTTATAGCAGGAGCCAGGAGTACATATTAAACAGTGCACACTTTTGCTGCCAGAGTGCCACTGCCAGTGTGACTGACAACTGACCACTGTGACCAGTGACCTGACCACACTGACCACCAGTATAGTATATTGTGATTGAATGTCTGCCTGAAAAAGTACACTCGTCGTGTGACTTGTGTGGTGTTTTTTTATTCTATAAAAATTAAAAAACTCATTCTGCTGACAGACAGTGTCCAGCAGGTCCGTCATTATATAATATATACCTGTCCGGCTGCAGTAGTGATATATATATATTTTTTATATCATTATTTATCATCCAGTCTATACCAGCAGCAGACACAGTACGGTAGTTCACGGCTGTAGCTACCTCTGTGTCGGCACTCGGCAGTCCATCCATAATTGTATACCACCTACCCGTGGTTTTTTTTTTCTTTCTTCTTTATACATACTACATCTCATTATCATCCAGTCTATATTAGCAGCAGACACAGTACAGTACGGTAGTCCACGGCTGTAGCTACCTCTGTGTCGGCACTCGGCAGTCCATCCATAATTGTATACCACCTACCCGTGGTTTTTTTTTTCTTTCTTCTTTATACATACTACATCTCATTATCAACCAGTCTATATTAGCAGCAGACACAGTACAGTACGGTAGTCCACGGCTGCAGCTACCTCTGTGTCGGCACTCGGCAGTCCATCCATAATTGTATACCACCTACCCGTGGTTTTTTTTTTCTTTCTTCTTTATACATACTACATCTCATTATCATCCAGTCTATATTAGCAGCAGACACAGTACGGTAGTTCACGGCTGTAGCTACCTCTGTGTCGGCACTCGGCAGTCCATCCATAATTGTATACCACCTACCCGTGGTTTTTTTTTTCTTTCTTCTTTATACATACTACATCTCATTATCATCCAGTCTATATTAGCAGCAGACACAGTACAGTACGGTAGTCCACGGCTGTAGCTACCTCTGTGTCGGCACTCGGCAGTCCATCCATAATTGTATACCACCTACCCGTGGTTTTTTTTTTTCTTTCTTCTTTATACATACTACATCTCATTATCATCCAGTCTATATTAGCAGCAGACACAGTACAGTACGGTAGTCCACGGCTGTAGCTACCTCTGTGTCGGCACTCGGCAGTCCATCCATAATTGTATACCACCTACCCGTGGTTTTTTTTTTCTTTCTTCTTTATACATACTACATCTCATTATCATCCAGTCTATATTAGCAGCAGACACAGTACAGTACGGTAGTCCACGGCTGTAGCTATCTCTGTGTCGGCACTCGGCAGTCCATCCATAATTGTATACCACCTACCCGTGGTTTTTTTTTTCTTTCTTCTTTATACATACTACATCTCATTATCAACCAGTCTATATTAGCAGCAGACACAGTACAGTACGGTAGTCCACGGCTGTAGCTACCTCTGTGTCGGCACTCGGCAGTCCATCCATAATTGTATACCACCTACCCGTGGTTTTTTTTTCTTTCTTCTTTATACATACTACATCTCATTATCATCCAGTCTATATTAGCAGCAGACACAGTACAGTACGGTAGTCCACGGCTGTAGCTACCTCTGTGTCGGCACTCGGCAGTCCATCCATAATTGTATACCACCTACCCGTGGTTTTTTTTTTCTTTCTTCTTTATACATACTACATCTCATTATCAACCAGTCTATATTAGCAGCAGACACAGTACAGTACGGTAGTCCACGGCTGTAGCTACCTCTGTGCCGGCACTCGGCAGTCCATCCATAATTGTATACCACCTACCCGTGTTTTTTTTTTCTTTCTTCTTTATACATACTACATCTCATTATCAACCAGTCTATATTAGCAGCAGACACAGTACAGTACGGTAGTCCACGGCTGTAGCTACCTCTGTGTCGGCACTCGGCAGTCCATCCATAATTGTATACCACCTACCCGTGGTTTTTTTTTCTTTCTTCTTTATACATACTACATCTCATTATCATCCAGTCTATATTAGCAGCAGACACAGTACAGTACGGTAGTCCACGGCTGTAGCTACCTCTGTGTCGGCACTCGGCAGTCCATCCATAATTGTATACCACCTACCCGTGGTTTTTTTTTTCTTTCTTCTTTATACATACTACATCTCATTATCAACCAGTCTATATTAGCAGCAGACACAGTACAGTACGGTAGTCCACGGCTGTAGCTACCTCTGTGCCGGCACTCGGCAGTCCATCCATAATTGTATACCACCTACCCGTGGTTTTTTTTTCTTTCTTCTTTATACATACTACATCTCATTATCAACCAGTCTATATTAGCAGCAGACACAGTACAGTACGGTAGTCCACGGCTGTAGCTACCTCTGTGTCGGCACTCGGCAGTCCATCCATAATTGTATACTAGTATCCATCCATCTCCATTGTTTACCTGAGGTGCCTTTTAGTTGTGCCTATTAAAATATGGAGAACAAAAATGTTGAGGTTCCAAAATTAGGGAAAGATCAAGATCCACTTCCACCTCGTGCTGAAGCTGCTGCCACTAGTCATGGCCGAGACGATGAAATGCCAGCAACGTCGTCTGCCAAGGCCGATGCCCAATGTCATAGTACAGAGCATGTCAAATCCAAAACACCAAATATCAGTAAAAAAAGGACTCCAAAACCTAAAATAAAATTGTCGGAGGAGAAGCGTAAACTTGCCAATATGCCATTTACCACACGGAGTGGCAAGGAACGGCTGAGGCCCTGGCTTATGTTCATGGCTAGTGGTTCAGCTTCACATGAGGATGGAAGCACTCAGCCTCTCGCTAGAAAAATGAAAAGACTCAAGCTGGAAAAAGCACAGCAAAGAACTGTGCGTTCTTCGAAATCCCAAATCCACAAGGAGAGTCCAATTGTGTCGGTTGCGATGCCTGACCTTCCCAACACTGGACGTGAAGAGCATGCGCCTTCCACCATTTGCACGCCCCCTGCAAATGCTGGAAGGAGCACCCGCAGTCCAGTTCCTGATAGTCAGATTGAAGATGTCAGTGTTGAAGTACACCAGGATGAGGAGGATATGGGTGTTGCTGGCGCTGGGGAGGAAATTGACCAGGAGGATTCTGATGGTGAGGTGGTTTGTTTAAGTCAGGCACCCGGGGAGACACCTGTTGTCCGTGGGAGGAATATTGCCGTTGACATGCCTGGTGAAAATACCAAAAAAATCAGCTCTTCGGTGTGGAAGTATTTCACCAGAAATGCGGACAACATTTGTCAAGCCGTGTGTTCCCTTTGTCAAGCTGTAATAAGTAGGGGTAAGGACGTTAACCACCTCGGAACATCCTCCCTTATACGTCACCTGCAGCGCATTCATAATAAGTCAGTGACAAGTTCAAAAACTTTGGCCGACAGCGGAAGCAGTCCACTGACCAGTAAATCCCTTCCTCTTGTAACCAAGCTCACGCAAACCACCCCACCAACTCCCTCAGTGTCAATTTCCTCCTTCCCCAGGAATGCCAATAGTCCAGCAGGCCATGTCACTGGCAATTCTGATGATTCCTCTCCTGCCTGGGATTCCTCCGATGCATCCTTGCGTGTAACGCCTACTGCTGCTGGCGCTGCTGTTATTGCTGCTGGGAGTCGATGGTCATCCCAGAGGGGAAGTCGTAAGCCCACTTGTACTACTTCCAGTAAGCAATTGACTGTTCAACAGTCCTTTGCGAGGAAGATGAAATATCACAGCAGTCATCCTGCTGCAAAGCGGATAACTGAGGCCTTGACAACTATGTTGGTGTTAGACGTGCGTCCGGTATCCGCCGTTAGTTCACAGAGAACTAGACAATTTATTGAGGCAGTGTGCCCCCGTTACCAAATACCATCTAGGTTCCACTTCTCTAGGCAGGCGATACCGAGAATGTACACGGACGTCAGAAAAAGACTCACCAGTGTCCTAAAAAATGCAGTTGTACCCAATGTCCACTTAACCACGGACATGTGGACAAGTGGAGCAGGGCAGGGTCAGGACTATATGACTGTGACAGCCCACTGGGTAGATGTATGGACTCCCGCCGCAAGAACAGCAGCGGCGGCACCAGTAGCAGCATCTCGCAAACGCCAACTCTTTCCTAGGCAGGCTACGCTTTGTATCACCGGTTTCCAGAATACGCACACAGCTGAAAACCTCTTACGGCAACTGAGGAAGATCATCGCGGAATGGCTTACCCCAATTGGACTCTCCTGTGGATTTGTGGCATCGGACAACGCCAGCAATATTGTGTGTGCATTAAATATGGGCAAATTCCAGCACGTCCCATGTTTTGCACATACCTTGAATTTGGTGGTGCAGAATTTTTTTTAAAAACGACAGGGGCGTGCAAGAGATGCTGTCGGTGGCCAGAAGAATTGCGGGACACTTTCGGTGTACAGGCACCACGTACAGAAGACTGGAGCACCACCAAAAACTACTGAACCTGCCCTGCCATCATCTGAAGCAAGAAGTGGTAACGAGGTGGAATTCAACCCTCTATATGCTTCAGAGGTTGGAGGAGCAGCAAAAGGCCATTCAAGCCTATACAATTGAGCACGATATAGGAGGTGGAATGCACCTGTCTCAAGCGCAGTGGAGAATGATTTCAACGTTGTGCAAGGTTCTGATGCCCTTTGAACTTGCCACACGTGAAGTCAGTTCAGACACTGCCAGCCTGAGTCAGGTCATTCCCCTCATCAGGCTTTTGCAGAAGAAGCTGGAGACATTGAAGGAGGAGCTAACACGGAGCGATTCCGCTAGGCATGTGGGACTTGTGGATGGAGCCCTTAATTCGCTTAACAAGGATTCACGGGTGGTCAATCTGTTGAAATCAGAGCACTACATTTTGGCCACCATGCTCGATCCTAGATTTAAAGCCTACCTTGGATCTCTCTTTCCGGCAGACACAAGTCTGCTGGGGTTGAAAGACCTGCTGGTGAGAAAATTGTCAAGTCAAGCGGAACGCGACCTGTCAACATCTCCTCCTTCACATTCTCCCGCAACTGGGGGTGCGAGGAAAAGGCTCAGAATTCCGAGCCCACCCGCTGGCGGTGATGCAGGGCAGTCTGGAGCGACTGCTGATGCTGACATCTGGTCCGGACTGAAGGACCTGACAACGATTACGGACATGTCGTCTACTGTCACTGCATATGATTCTCTCAACATTGAAAGAATGGTGGAGGATTATATGAGTGACCGCATCCAAGTAGGCACGTCACACAGTCCGTACTTATACTGGCAGGAAAAAGAGGCAATTTGGAGGCCCTTGCACAAACTGGCTTTATTCTACCTAAGTTGCCCTCCCACAAGTGTGTACTCCGAAAGAGTGTTTAGTGCCGCCGCTCACCTTGTCAGCAATCGGCGTACGAGGTTACATCCAGAAAATGTGGAGAAGATGATGTTCATTAAAATGAATTATAATCAATTCCTCCGCGGAGACATTGACCAGCAGCAATTGCCTCCACAAAGTACACAGGGAGCTGAGATGGTGGATTCCAGTGGGGACGAATTGATAATCTGTGAGGAGGGGGATGTACACGGTGATATATCGGAGGATGATGATGAGGTGGACATCTTGCCTCTGTAGAGCCAGTTTGTGCAAGGAGAGATTAATTGCTTCTTTTTTGGGGGGGGTCCAAACCAACCCGTCATATCAGTCACAGTCGTGTGGCAGACCCTGTCACTGAAATGATGGGTTGGTTAAAGTGTGCATGTCCTGTTTTGTTTATACAACATAAGGGTGGGTGGGAGGGCCCAAGGACAATTCCATCTTGCACCTCTTTTTTCTTTTATTTTTCTTTGCGTCATGTGCTGTTTGGGGAGGGTTTTTTGGAAGGGCCATCCTGCGTGACACTGCAGTGCAACTCCTAGATGGGCCCGGTGTTTGTGTCGGCCACTAGGGTCGCTTATCTTACTCACACAGTCAGCTACCTCATTGCGCCTCTTTTTTTCTTTGCGTCATGTGCTGTTTGGGGAGGGTTTTTTGGAAGGGACATCCTGCGTGACACTGCAGTGCCACTCCTAGATGGGCCCGGTGTTTGTGTCGGCCACTAGGGTCGCTTATCTTACTCACACAGTCAGCTACCTCATTGCGCCTCTTTTTTTCTTTGCGTCATGTGCTGTTTGGGGAGGGTTTTTTGGAAGGGACATCCTGCGTGACACTGCAGTGCCACTCCTAGATGGGCCCGGTGTTTGTGTCGGCCACTAGGGTCGCTTATCTTACTCACACAGCTACCTCATTGCGCCTCTTTTTTTCTTTGCGTCATGTGCTGTTTGGGGAGGGTTTTTTGGAAGGGACATCCTGCGTGACACTGCAGTGCCACTCCTAGATGGGCCCGGTGTTTGTGTCGGCCACTAGGGTCGCTTATCTTACTCACACAGCGACCTCGGTGCAAATTTTAGGACTAAAAATAATATTGTGAGGTGTGAGGTATTCAGAATAGACTGAAAATGAGTGGAAATTATGGTTTTTGAGGTTAATAATACTTTGGGATCAAAATGACCCCCAAATTCTATGATTTAAGCTGTTTTTTAGGGTTTTTTTGAAAAAAACACCCGAATCCAAAACACACCCGAATCCGACAAAAAAAATTCGGTGAGGTTTTGCCAAAACGCGGTCGAACCCAAAACACGGCCGCGGAACCAAACCCAAAACCAAAACACAAAACCCGAAAAATTTCCGGCGCTCATCTCTATAATACTGGTGGTCCCCAGTCCCCACAATAAAGCAGTGTAAGCACAGATATATGCAGCACACTGAGCACAGATATGGAACGTTTTTCAGGCAGAGAACGTATAATACCGGTGGTCACTGGTCAGCAAAACTCTGCACTGTACTCCTCCTATATAATAGTGCTGGTCCCCAGTCCCCACAATAAAGCAGTGTGAGCACAGATATATGCAGCACACTGAGCACAGATATGGAGCGTTTTTCAGGCAGAGAACGTATAGTACTGGTGGTCACTGGTCAGCAAAACTCTGCACTGTACTCCTCCTATATAATACTGGTGGTCCCCAGTCCCCACAATAAAGCAGTGTGAGCACAGATATATGCAGCACACTGAGCACAGATATGGAGCGTTTTTCAGGCAGAGAACGTATAATACTGGTGGTCACTGGTCAGCAAAACTCTGCACTGTACTCCTCCTATATAATACTGCTGGTCCCCAGTCCCCACAATAAAGCAGTGAGCACAGATATTTGCAGCCACCTGAATAAAACTGAGAGGACGCCAGCCTCGTCCTCTAACTATCATTTCCAATGCACTAGTGAAAAATGGCGGCGACGTGCGGTTCCTTATATAGAATCCGAATCTCGCGAGAATCCGACAGCGGGATGATGACGTTCGGGCGCGCTCGGGTTAACCGAGCAAGGCGGGAAGATTCGATTCTTCCTCGGAACCGTGTAAAATGGGTGAAGTTCGGGGGGGTTCGGATTCCAACAAACCGAACCCGCTCATCACTAATTAACACATATATATATATATATATATATATATATGCTGCTGGACCCTAGGGAAAAGTACTTGCCCCCCACCCCTCGGCACCACTGTTAACCTACCCCCATTACACTGTTGACCCCGATTCTGCTTGCACACCCTTTCAGCGGTTTTAGAGTGTCAAAACTTTAAACATTCAGCCAATTAGGCGGCAGTGTCTCCTTACCATCCAGCAGGCATGTCCAAACTGCGGCCCTCCAGCTGTTGTGAAACTACACATCCTAGCATGCCCTGACACAGCTTTAGCATTCTCTGACAGCAAAACTGTGTCAGGGCATGCTTGGATATGTAGTTTCACAACAGCTGGAGGGCCGCAGTTTGGACATGCCTGCTAGTGGATTTATACACTCTTTAAAGAAAAGAGCATCTCTTCTGAAAACTGTATTTGTGCACAGATTCCCCGGCTAAGCTGCATTGCCTAAATGATGATTCAGCTGTAACCGGTTCCGCAATTTGACTCTTTCTGTTTGTATGCATTATCTTAATCTAATTACCAGTACACTGCACAGCTCATGAAAATAATCATGCATAAATAAGAAATAAACACGAGGGTTTGTTTTTTGGCTGAGAAATATGTTGATAAATATTAATATATATATATGTATACGTCCTTGAATGAAAACACATTTGCTAATAAGTAGAAATTCATTTGCTTCTTATTGGCTTAGGAAGAAATATTTTGAATAGTCCCATTATTTTTAGGCACTGTCATCCTATATCCTTATAAATATCTTTACATTTTATTATGCTGTTAACTCCAGCCAACCAGCCTTGTGCGGTAGCTACTCATTTGTGTATAAATAAGAAGCCCTCCTGAATTATTCCTGAAGGTTTTAGTAGCGGCTGGCAGCGGCGTTGTAGGAACAGTGGAACGCCAGTAAATAAATACTGTAAATTTTCGGCTGTCCTAATAGAGCACTGTGTGGCCTTTGGGCACGAGAGGAGTTTTACTGAACTTTGAAAGAACGCAATGCAAAGATAATAAATAAAAATGAGGGGTGGTATAGCACATAGATAGTTAAAAGATGGACAGTCATTAGGTAGACACCATATGGTCAACAGTAAGACAGGGTCATAAGTCAGACAGAGTCATAAGTCAGACAGGGTCAAAAGTCAGACAGGGTCAAAAGCCAGACAGGGTCAAAAGTCAGACAAGGTCAAAATTCAGACAGAGTCATAAGGATGTATATGATTGAGGTTAGGCAAAAATATGGAAACACCTAGAAAAATAATACTTTTATTAGCTAATAAGGTGCAGTTGGCATGCAAGATGGCCTGATTTCTGCTTGGAATGAACAAATATACAGTAACTCCCGATAATCGACAATGGAATCTTAAACCTTTCTTTATGCAAAACTTGTTCAAGTTTCCAGAGAGATGCTGGAGGTGGATAACATGACTGAACCCTGTTCTTCAAACCCATCTTCAGGGGCTCTATGATATTGAGGTCCAGTGATTAGGGGGGGAAAGGGGATTAGAGACACCTCATCTGCATGCTCAGAAAACCACGAGTGGATGACATGAGCTGTATTAATTGGTGCCTGGTCATCTTGGTACCAGGCGTCACCTGCCAGAAACAATGTCTGCACCATGGGATGGACCTGGTCTTCCAAAATGTCTACATAGTCCTTGGCAGTGACTGAACCATGGAGCTGGCAAAATACCACAACAAGGTTGCCCAAATAATCACCGACCCTCCATCATGCTTCACTCTTGGCACCAGACAGTCCTGATCGTACACTTGGTTTGGTGTTCTCCAAGCGTAAACTCATCCTACGGTTAGGAACAGGGTGTAGGATGATTCATCCGACCTGATGACAATCTTCCATTGCTCAGCAGTCCATGATTTATGAGCATTACGACACTCTCTCTACTTATTGTCATTTGTTAGGTTTACCAGTGGTTTGGCAACTGCAGCTCGCCCATGAATATAGTACTTGTGGAGTTCCCTCCCCTACGTTCTCGTAGACATGCGATGTGGAACACGAGAATTCAGCCCGTATAATTCCAGCGGAATTGGCGTATTGGCGGTATTGGCGTATAAATCCAGTCCAGTGGTACTGCCGTATAATTCCAGTGGTACTGCTGTATAATTCCAGTGGTACTGACGTATAATTCCAACAGTACGGGCATATAAATCCAGACCAGTGGTACTGCCGTATAAGTCCAGTGGTACTGCCGTATAATTCCAGTGATACTGCCGTATAAGTCCAGTCCAGTGATGCTGCCATATAATTTCAGTGGTGCTGTCCTTTGATGTATATTATTTACTCCAAATAAAGGGGTTATTAATATTTAATCCAAATATAATTTTGACAGGGTTTGCCCTGTGTGGTGTAGGGGTACATTCTCCTGTGCCGCATATTGTGTTATATAACTCCTGAAAAATAATGGAGAACAAAAATTGGAGGAAAAGTGGGTAAAGATCAAGAACCACTTCCTCCTAGTGCTGAAGCTGTTGCCACTAGTCATGACATAGATGATGATATGCCATCAACGTCGTCTGCCAAGGCCGAAGCCCAATGTCATTGTAGAGTGCAAGTCAAATCCAAAAAGCAAAAGTTCAGTAAAATGACCCAAAAAAATAAATTTAAATAGTTTGAGGAGAAACGTAAACTTGCCAATATGCCATTTACGACACGGAGTGGCAAGGAATGGCTAAGGCCCTCGCTGTCACGCTCGGTGTAAGTTGGGGTTCCGACAACTGAGTTTTGGCTGAAGGGACAGCTACCTGTGAGGAGAGTAAACAAGGTGGCTGAATGTAATTCCTCCTCATGGGGTGGAAGCCAAACTAAGTGTTTAAGTTGGCCGGAGGGCATAAAGAAAAGGAGGACTTCGTAGGAAGATAACTGTAGTTTTAATGAATAATCAGGCTGTACACGAATATTGGAGAAATTGAAGAAACTGGAAGAATTAGATTCTATGGTTAAATGACTTGAAGAGTGAAGCTAAAGAACTCCAGTAAAGAAAACTGAAGACTGTGTTTTATGATTAAAAGACGAGGCTGAAGTACTTGGACTTTGAAGAAATGAAGACTGTGGTTTGTGATTGAAAGACAAGGCTGAAGAACTTAGACTTTGAAGAAATTAAGACTGTGGTTTATGATTGAAATACGAGGCTGAAGAACTTGGACTTTGAAGAAATGAAGACTGCTGCGGGAACCGCAGTTAGCGCCTGGAGCTCCTCTACGACCTGGGACCACATGAACGCTTCCACGAGTGGCAACGGACTTAGACAGCAGGACTGCAGCAGCGTTTAGGTAACCTATGGATGAGAGCAACCAGGAACAGGGAACCAGAAGTAACCTGGGAGCACAGAGCTGGAGAACCTTTCACAAGGAGGTAACTTGAAGCACTGGCACTCTCCCTCTGAGCCAGCCCCCTTTTGTAAGGGGAGAACATGCAGGATTGGCTGGATACAGATTGGGAACTTCATTGGTAATACTCTGGTCTCCAACATGGCTGCCCCCAGCACAGGAGACATACTTAGCTGTTGCACACAGCTGTAGCCAGCTTCTGTCTCTGACACACTATACTGTGATACCACCAGAGGACCTTACCGCAGCGATCCCAGCCGCAGCGCCCGGCTCTCCAAACCCTCGGTCCCTGGCCCTTGGCAGCCGCACATCCGTCCAGGAGGACCCGCCGCCAGCAGCTTCCTGCCGCCCCAGCCGCGTCAACCAGCAGGACGGTAACCCGCGGGAGCATCCGCTGAAGGTGGCCTCTCAGGCTCACTGCGCCCAAACTTATACTCATGTTCCTGTTTTCTCTTTTTTGCTTCAGATTTTCTGCTGAAATGGCCCGTAAAACCTAAGATTTCTCTCTTTGTACGTCCTAATGAAGGTCACTGATCACTTTAAGAGCGTTAGAATTTAGTTAATTAGGTGCTACTGATGATTTTCTAACAGGCGCCTGTCAGGCGCACTGCGCCCGAACCCGGAAGTCCCAGAGATGCGCCTGACGGAGTGTTAACAGGTAACAAATCCAGGTAGTAGAAGGCAATAATAACAATGATATGGTACCAAATTGAAAGTTAATTGCTGGATGCAGTAAGTGCTCACTGGTAGCAAGATGAAGTCCAGACAAACTAATATAAAGTAACTAGTAAGAAATCAAAGTCGCAAATAGTAATTATAATGGAAGTGATTGCAATTGGCAAGGCAAGTTCAGGCAAACATATATAGCAGGGGTGGCCAGACTTTTGGAGTCGGTGATCTACTTTGACAGCTGAAAAGCTTTTGTGATCTACCTAGGCGGAATAATAGCGCGTGCCGCAGGCGCGCGCCCAAAAAAAGGGGCATGGCATAGCAAAAAAGTGGGCGTGGTATAATAAAAAAAGGGACGTAGCCTTGCTGCACAGAGTGTAACGATGGTCTCGCACGAAATAACATATTGGTCCCCACAGGTAAAAACCTCAAACACATATGCCCCCACAGTGCCAAATACACATATGCCCCCACAGTGCCATGTGCCCACAGTGCCAGATATGACCCCACAGTGCCAGATACAGATATGCCTCCACAGTGCCATGTGCCCACAGTGCCAAATATGACCCCACAGTGCCAGATATGATCCCACAGTGCCAGATACAGATAAGCCCCCACAGTGCCATGTGCCCACAGTGCTAGATATGCCCCCACAGTGCCAGATTACAGATATGCCCCCACAGTGCCATGTGCCCACAACGCCAGATTTGACCCCCACAGTGCCAGATACAGATATGCCCCCACAGTGCCATGTGCCCACAGTGCCAGATATACCCCCACAGTGCCAGATATGACCCCACAGTGCCAGATATGCCCCCACAGTGCCAGATACAGATATACCCCACTGTGCCATGTGCCCACAGTGCCAGATATGCCCCCATAGTACTGCTCACCATGCTGTGTGTGGAGAGCGCAGCGAGCGCTTCTCCTGCATGCCGCCCTGCCTCTCAGTCTGATCTCCGGCGGTGACGGCAGCATGTCATACTTGCCTACCTGACCCTCTCCATGAGGGAGAAAATGCTCTGTTCCTGGACTTTCCTGGTAATGTATGATTGCCATCACCTGTGGTGAGCTAGATAATTGATAAGAAAGGTGTTTCACCACAGGTGATGGCAATCATACATTACCAGGAAAGTCCAGGAACAGAGAATTTTCTCCCTCACGGAGAGGGTCAGGTAGGCAAGTATGGTGCAGAGTTGTGTCCCAGATAACTCACTAGAGGAGCATGAAGACAGCATGTTGTAGAGCAGGCATTCCCAACCACGGTCCTCAAGGCACACTAACAGTCCTGGTTTTAGTGATATCCAGGCTTGAACACAGGTGACTTAATTAGTAGCTCAGTTATGTTGATTTAACCATCTGTGCTGAAGCCTGGATATCACAAAAACCTGCACTGTTGGTGTGCCTTGAGGACCGCGGTTGGGAATGCCTGTTGTAGAGGGACAGAACCCAGAAGCAGCAGGAGAGCAGAGTGTACTTGCTAAGAGCATGATCCAGAATGCAGGCACTAAGTTGCAGCACCAGAGCAGAGAGCGACACCCAGGCACGGAAGAGAAACTGCTCGGATTGTGACAGTCCGGCGATGTGTGGCAGGATGTACACCACAAGCTCAGTACATCCCACCCTCACTCCGCATGTGTCCCACGGTGTGTATGTACAGAGAGTGGCAAAATTTGAATATTTGTGCAGTTTTAGAACTTTAGAGGGATGAAGTGCGTCTTTAGGAGTCTGATGACTGGAATGTTGGTGTCCAACAATAGAGATCTTTCACTGGTATTGTGGCTTTTGGGATCAACATCAGTAAAAAAACATAATAGTGTAGTATGTCAAATATAAAGGGCCCCGTAGACTAGAACGATAATGCCCGATTTCATCCAATTTCGGGCATTCAGGACGATATCGGGTGAAATCGGTCATTTTGGATGTGTTTCCGACCTGATGCGCATTCCCATGAGGGTCGGATCGGCTCCCCTAGATCGTTAGTGCTGCACTCGTGATATGTCGGTTCCCGCAGGCATGGCTGGGATCGCATACGATATATCGCATGCAAAATGTACCAAATCGTATGGAACCACTCCCGGGAGAGTTCAGGGGAAATCGCCTCCGACTTCAGCCTCAGACATATCGTTCTAGTGTATGGGGCCCTTTAGGGATAGGGACTGAGGTGCAGTGCTGGTATCCGAAAAGCACTTAATGGTGCATAAGTGCAAATATTAGAAAAAAAAGTGCATAGGGCAATAAAAATAAGCAGCATCCCGTACAATAATCTGTTAAGCGAATGTTGATAAATAAGTCTCTTCTAATTGTGAAGCACGGTGCCATCCACTTTTCAAACAGTGTCAACAAACTCTTCAATGCTCCTAAAAAGAATGGGGAGATAGCCACGTAGTGCGATAACGTTCAAAAAAGGAAAATAAATTGTTCAAAAAGGGAAAATAAAATTCAAAATTTCTGGATTTAAAGTTAATCCAGACAAATCAAAAGCGCTCTACCTGGCCCTACAGTGGATACTAAGGGGTAAATTTACTAAGATGGTAGTTCTATTTAAGATGGGATGTTACCCATAGCAACTAGAGATGTGCAGCGGGCATTTTTCGTGTTTTGTGTTTTGGTTTTGGATTCGGTTCCGCGTCGTGTTTTGGATTCGGACGCGTTTTGGCAAAACCACCCTTTCGGATTTTTGTCGGATTCGGATGCATTTTGGATAAGGGTGTTTTTAAAAACAAACAAACTCAAAAACAGCTAAAATAATAGAATTTGGGGGTAATTTTGATTAGTGATGAGCGGGTTCGGTTCCTCGGAATCCGAACCCCCCCGAACTTCAGCCTTTTTACACGGGTCCGAGGCAGACTCGGATCTTCCCGCCTTGCTCGGCTAACCCGAGCGCGCCCGAACGTCATCATCTCGCTGTCGGATTCTCGCGAGGCTCGTATTCTATCGCGAGACTCGGATTCTATATAAGGAGCCGCGCGTCGCCGCCATTTTCACACGTGCATTGAGATTGATAGGGAGAGGACGTGGCTGGCGTCCTCTCCGTTTAGATAGAGAGTGAGACACTTGATTTACTAGTAATTTAATTTTAGTAATTTTGGGGAGCATTAGGAGTACTCAGAGAGTGCAGAGTTTTGCTGATAGTTATACTAGTGACCACCAGTTTTATTTATTATTTAAAATCCGTTCTCTGCCTGAAAAAAAACGATACACAGTCACATACCATATCTGTGCTCAGCCTCAGTGTGCTGCATGATAATATCATCTATGTATATCTGACTGTGCTGAGTGCTCACTGCTCACACAGCTTAATTGTGGGGGAGACTGGGGAGCAGTTATAGCAGGAGTACATAAATAATATATTTTAAGTACAGTGCACACTTTTGCTGCCAGAGTGCCACACTGCCAGTGTGACTGACCAGTGACCACACTGACCACCAGTATATTGTGATTGTCTGCTTAGGACGGAGTACTACTTGCTGATAGTGTGACCAGTGACCAGTGACCACCACCAGTTTAATTAATCCGTTCTCTACCTGAAAAAAAACGATACACAGTGTGACACAGTCACATACCATATCTGTGCTCAGCCCAGTGTGCTGCATCATATGTAATACTGTATATCATTATCTGACTGTGCTGAGTGCTCACTGCTCACACAGCTTAATTGTGGGGGAGACTGGGGAGCAGTTATAGCAGGAGTACATAACAGTGCACACTTTTGCGGCCAGTGTGACTGACCAGTGACCACCAGTATATTGTCTGCCTGAAAAAGTTAAACACTCATTTGGTGTTTTGTTTTTTTATTCTATAAACGCATTCTGCTGACAGACAGTGTCCAGCAGGTCCGTCATTCATTATATTATAATATATACCTGCAGTAGTGATATATATATATTTTTTATATCATTATCATCCAGTCTATACTAGCAGACGCAGTACTGTTGTCCACGGCTGTAGCTACCTCTGTGTCGGCAGTGCTCGTCCATAATTGTATACCTACCTGTGGTGGGGGTTTTTTTTCTATCTTCTTCATACTAGTAGTTTAGGAGTCTGCTGCTGACAGTGTCCAGCAGGTCCGTCATTATATAATATATACCTGTCCTGCAGTAGTGATATATATATATTTTTTATATCATTATCATCCAGTCTATACTAGCAGACGCAGTACGGTAGTCCACGGCTGTAGCTACCTCTGTGTCGGCAGTGCTCGTCCATAATTGTATACCTACCTGTGGTGGTTTTTTTTTTTCTATCTTCTTCATACTAGTAGTTTAGGAGTCTGCTGCTGACAGTGTCCAGCAGGTCCGTCATTATATAATAAATACCTGTCCTGCAGTAGTGATATATATATATTTTTTATATCATTATCATCCAGTCTATGATAGTCCACGGTAGTCCACGGCTGTAGCTACCTCTGTGTCGGCAGTGCTCGTCCATAATTGTATACCTACCTGTGGTGGGTTTTTTTTTTCTATCTTCTTCATACTAGTAGTTTAGGAGTCTGCTGCTGACAGTGTCCAGCAGGTCCGTCATTATATAATATATACCTGTCCTGCAGTAGTGATATATATATATTTTTTATATCATTATCATCCAGTCTATACTAGCAGACGCAGTACGGTAGTCCACGGCTGTAGCTACCTCTGTGTCGGCAGTGCTCGTCCATAATTGTATACCTACCTGTGGTGTTTTTTTTTTTTTCTATCTTCTTCATACTAGTAGTTTAGGAGTCTGCTGCTGACAGTGTCCAGCAGGTCCGTCATTATATAATATATATACCTGTCCTGCAGTAGTGATATATATATATTTTTTATATCATTATCATCCAGTCTATACTAGCAGACGCAGTACGGTAGTCCACGGCTGTAGCTACCTCTGTGTCGGCAGTGCTCGTCCATAATTGTATACCTACCTGTGGTGGGGTTTTTTTTTCTATCTTCTTCATACTAGTAGTTTAGGAGTCTGCTGCTGACAGTGTCCAGCAGGTCCGTCATTATATAATATATACCTGTCCTGCAGTAGTGATATATATATATTTTTTATATCATTATCATCCAGTCTATACTAGCAGATGCAGTACGGTAGTCCACGGCTGTAGCTACCTCTGTGTCGGCAGTGCTCGTCCATAATTGTATACCTACCTGTGGTGGGTTTTTTTTTCTATCTTCTTCATACTAGTAGTTTAGGAGTCTGCTGCTGACAGTGTCCAGCAGGTCCGTCATTATATAATATATACCTGTCCTGCAGTAGTGATATATATATATATTTTTTATCATTATCATCCAGTCTATACTAGCAGACGCAGTACGGTAGTCCACGGCTGTAGCTACCTCTGTGTCGGCAGTGCTCGTCCATAATTGTATACCTACCTGTGGTGGGTTATTTTTTCTATCTTCTTCATACTAGCAGTTTAGGAGTCTGCTGCTGACAGTGTTCAGCAGGTCCGTCATTATATAATATATACCTGTCCTGCAGTAGTGATATATATATATTTTTTATATCATTATCATCCAGTCTATACTAGCAGACGCAGTACGGTAGTCCACGGCTGTAGCTACCTCTGTGTCGGCATTGCTCGTCCATAATTGTATACCTACCTGTGGTGGTTTTTTTTTCTCTATCTTCTTCATACTAGTAGTTTAGGAGTCTGCTGCTGACAGTGTCCAGCAGATCCGTCATTATATAATATATACCTGTCCTGCAGTAGTGATATATATATATTTTTTATATCATTATCATCCAGTCTATACTAGCAGACGCAGTACGGTAGTCCACGGCTGTAGCTACCTCTGTGTCGGCAGTCACTCGTCATCCATAAGTATACTAGTATCCATCCATCTCCATTGTTTACCTGAGGTGCCTTTTAGTTGTGCCTATTAAAATATGGAGAACAAAAATGTTTAGGTTCCAAAAATAGGGAAAGATCAAGATCGACTTCCACCTCGTGCTGAAGCTGCTGCCACTAGTCATGGCCGAGATGATGAAATGCCATCAACGTCGTCTGCCAAGGCCGATGCCCAATGTCATAGTACAGAGCATGTAAAATCCAAAACACCAAATATCAGTAAAAAAAGGACTCAAAAATCTAAAATAAAATCGTCGGAGGAGAAGCGTAAACTTGCCAATATGCCATTTACCACACGGAGTGGCAAGGAACGGCTGAGGCCCTGGCCTATGTTCATGGCTAGTGGTTCAGCTTCACATGAGGATGGAAGCACTCAGCCTCTCGCTAGAAAAATGAAAAGACTTAAGCTGGCAAAAGCACAGCAAAGAACTGTGCGTTCTTCGAAATCACAAATCCACAAGGAGAGTCCAATTGTGTCGGTTGCGATGCCTGACCTTCCCAACACTGGACGTGAAGAGCATGCGCCTTCCACCATTTGCACGCCCCCTGCAAGTGCTGGAAGGAGCACCCGCAGTCCAGTTCCTGATAGTCAGATTGAAGATGTCAGTGTTGAAGTACACCAGGATGAGGAGGATATGGGTATTGCTGGCGCTGGGGAGGAAATTGACCAGGAGGATTCTGATGGTGAGGTGGTTTGTTTAAGTCAGGCACCCGGGGAGACACCTGTTGTCCGTGGGAGGAATATGGCCATTGACATGCCTGGTGAAAATACCAAAAAAATCAGCTCTTCGGTGTGGAAGTATTTCAACAGAAATGCGGACAACATTTGTCAAGCCGTGTGTTGCCTTTGTCAAGCTGTAATAAGTAGGGGTAAGGACGTTAACCACCTCGGAACATCCTCCCTTATACGTCACCTGCAGCGCATTCATCATAAGTCAGTGACAAGTTCAAAAACTTTGGGCGACAGCGGAAGCAGTCCACTGACCAGTAAATCCCTTCCTCTTGTAACCAAGCTCACGCAAACCACCCCACCAACTCCCTCAGTGTCAATTTCCTCCTTCCCCAGGAATGCCAATAGTCCTGCAGGCCTTGTCACTGGCAATTCTGACGAGTCCTCTCCTGCCTGGGATTCCTCCGATGCATCCTTGCGTGTAACGCCTACTGCTGCTGGCGCTGCTGTTGCTGCTGCTGGGAGTCGATGGTCATCCCAGAGGGGAAGTCGTAAGACCACTTTTACTACTTCCACCAAGCAATTGACTGTCCAACAGTCCTTTGCGAGGAAGATGAAATATCACAGCAGTCATCCTGCTGCAAAGCGGATAACTGAGGCCTTGGCATCCTGGGCGGTGAGAAACGTGGTTCCAGTATCCATCATTACTGCAGAGCCAACTATAGACTTGTTTGAGGTACTGTGTCCCCGGTACCAAATACCATCTAGGTTCCATTTCTCTAGGCAGGCGATACCGAAAATGTACACAGACCTCAGAAAAAGACTCACCAGTGTCCTAAAAAATGCAGTTGTACCCAATGTCCACTTAACCACGGACATGTGGACAAGTGGAGCAGGGCAGACTGAGGACTATATGACTGTGACAGCCCACTGGGTAGATGTATGGACTCCCGCCGCAAGAACAGCAGCCGCGGCACCAGTAGCAGCATCTCGCAAACGCCAACTCTTTCCTAGGCAGGCTACGCTTTGTATCACCGCTTTCCAGAATACGCACACAGCTAAAAACCTCTTACGGCAACTGAGGAAGATCATCGCAGAATGGCCTACCCCAATTGGACTCTCCTGTGGATTTGTGGCATCGGACAACGCCAGCAATATTGTGTGTGCATTAAATATGGGCAAATTCCAGCACGTCCCATGTTTTGCACATACCTTGAATTTGGTGGTGCAGAATTATTTAAAAAACGAGAGGGGCGTGCAAGAGATGCTGTCGGTGGCCAGAAGAATTGCGGGACACTTTCGGCGTACAGGCACCACGTACAGAAGACTGGAGCAACACCAAAAACGCCCGAACCTGCCCTGCCATCATCTGAAGCAAGAAGTGGTAACGGGGTGGAATTCAACCCTCTATATGCTTCAGAGGTTGGAGGAGCAGCAAAAGGCCATTCAAGCCTATACAACTGAGCACGATATAGGAGGTGGAATGCACCTGTCTCAAGCGCAGTGGAGAATGATTTCAACGTTGTGCAAGGTTCTGCAACCTTTTGAACTTGCCACACGTGAAGTCAGTTCAGACACTGCCAGCCTGAGTCAGGTCATTCCCCTCATCAGGCTTTTGCAGAAGAAGCTGGAGACATTGAAGGAGGAGCTAACACAGAGCGATTCCGCTAGGCATGTGGGACTTGTGGATGGAGCCCTTAATTTGCTTAACAAGGATTCACGGGTGGTCAATCTGTTGAAATCAGAGCACTACATTTTGGCCACCGTGCTCGATCCTAGATTTAAAACCTACCTTGGATCTCTCTTTCCGGCAGACACAAGTCTGCAGGGGTTCAAAGAACTGCTGGTGAGAAAATTGTCAAGTCAAGCGGAACGCGACCTGTCAACATCTCCTCCTTCACATTCTCCCGCAACTGGGGGTGCGAGGAAAAGGCTCAGAATTCCGAGCCCACCCGCTGGCGGTGATGCAGGGCAGTCTGGAGCGACTGCTGATGCTGACATCTGGTCCGGACTGAAGGACCTGCCAACGATTACGGACATGTCGTCTACTGTCACTGCATATGATTCTCTCCCCATTGAAAGAATGGTGGAGGATTATATGAGTGACCGCATCCAAGTAGGCACGTCAGACAGTCCGTACGTATACTGGCAGGAAAAAGAGGCAATTTGGAGGCCCTTGCACAAACTGGCTTTATTCTACCTAAGTTGCCCTCCCACAAGTGTGTACTCCGAAAGAGTGTTTAGTGCCGCCGCTCACCTTGTCAGCAATCGGCGTACGAGGTTACTTCCAGAAAATGTGGAGAAGATGATGTTCATTAAAATGAATTATAATCAATTCCTCCATGGAGACATTCACCAGCAGCAATTGCCTCCACAAAGTACACAGGGAGCTGTGATGGTGGATTCCAGTGGGGACGAATTGATAATCTGTGAGGAGGGGGATGTACACGGTGATGAATCGGAGGATGATGATGAGGTGGACATCTTGCCTCTGTAGAGCCAGTTTTTGCAAGGAGAGATTAATTGCTTCTTTTTTGGTGGGGGTCCAAACCAACCCGTCATTTCAGTCACAGTCGTGTGGCAGACCCTGTCACTGAAATGATGGGTTGGTTAAAGTGTGCATGTCCTGTTTATACAACATAAGGGTGGGTGGGAGGGCCCAAGGACAATTCCATCTTGCACCTCTTTTTTCTTTCATTTTTCTTTGCGTCATGTGCTGTTTGGGGAGTGTTTTTTGGAAGGGCCAGCCTGCGTGACACTGCAGTGCCACTCCTAGATGGGCCAGGTGTTTGTGTCGGCCACTAGGGTCGCTTAGCTTACTCACACAGCTACCTCATTGCGCCTCTTTTTTTCTTTGCGTCATGTGCTGTTTGGGGAGTGTTTTTTGGAAGGGCCAGCCTGCGTGACACTGCAGTGCCACTCCTAGATGGGCCAGGTGTTTGTGTCGGCCACTAGGGTCGCTTATCTTACTCACACAGCTACCTCATTGCGCCTCTTTTTTTCTTTGCGTCATGTGATGTTTGGGGAGTATTTTTTGGAAGGGCCATCCTGCCTGACACTGCAGTGCCACTCCTAGATGGGCCAGGTGTTTGTGTCGGCCGCTTGGGTCGCTGAGCTTAGTCACACAGCTACCTCATTGCGCCTCTTTTTTTCTTTGCGTCATGTGCTGTTTGGGGAGTGTTTTTTGAAGGACCATCCTGCCTGACACTGCAGTGCCACTCCTAGATGGGCCAGGTGTTTGTGTCGGCCACTAGGGTCGCTTAGCTTACTCACACAGCTACCTCATTGCGCCTCTTTTTTTCTTTGCGTCATGTGCTGTTTGGGGAGTGTTTTTTTGAAGGGCCATCCTGCGTGACACTGCAGTGCCACTCCTAGATGGGCAAGGTGTTTGTGTCGGCCACTAGGCTCGCTGAGCTTACTCACACAGCTACCTCATTGCGCCTCTTTTTTTCTTTGCGTCATGTGCTGTTTGGGGAGTGTTTTTTGGAAGGGCCATCCTGCCTGACACTGCAGTGCCACTCCTAGATGGGCCAGGTGTTTGTGTCGGCCACTAGGGTCGCTGAGCTTAGTCACACAGCTACCTCATTGCGCCTCTTTTTTTTCTTCTTTGCGTCATGTGCTGTTTGGGGAGTATTTTTTGGAAGGGCCATCCTGCCTGACACTGCAGTGCCACTCCTAGATGGGCCAGGTGTTTGTGTCGGCCACTTGGGTCGCTGAGCTTAGTCACACAGCTACCTCATTGCGCCTCTTTTTTTCTTTGCGTCATGTGCTGTTTGGGGAGTGTTTTTTTGAAGGGCCATCCTGCGTGACACTGCAGTGCCACTCCTAGATGGGCCAGGTGTTTGTGTCGGCCACTAGGGTCGCTGAGCTTACTCACACAGCTACCTCATTGCGCCTCTTTTTTTCGTTGCGTCATGTGCTGTTTGGGGAGTGTTTTTTGGAAGGGCCATCCTGCGTGACACTGCAGTGCCACTCCTAGATGGGCCAGGTGTTTGTGTCGGCCACTTGGGTCGCTGAGCTTAGTCATCCAGCGACCTCGGTGCAAATTTTAGGACTAAAAATAATATTGTGAGGTGTGAGGTGTTCAGAATAGACTGAAAATGAGTGGAAATTATGGTTATTGAGGTTAATAATACTTTGGGATCAAAATGACCCCCAAATTCTATGATTTAAGCTGTTTTTTAGGGTTTTTTTTAAAAAAACACCCGAATCCAAAACACACACGAATCCGACAAAAAAAATTCGGTGAGGTTTTGCCAAAACGCGTTCGAACCCAAAACACGGCCGCGGAACCGAACCCAAAACCAAAACACAAAACCCGAAAAATTTCCGGTGCACATCTCTAATTTTGATCCTATAGTATTATTAACTTCAATAACCAGAATTTCCACTCATTTCCAGTATATTCTGAACACCTCACACCTCACTATATTATTTTTAGTCCTAAAATTTGCACCGAGGTCGCTGGATGACTAAGCTAAGCAACCCAAGTGGGCGGCACAAACACCTGGCCCATCTAGGAGTGGCACTGCAGTGTCAGACAGGAAGGCACTTAAAAAAATAGTCCCCAAACAGCACATGATGCAAAGATAAATAAAAAAGAGGTGCAAGATGGAATTGTCCTTGGGCCCTCCCTCCCACCCTTATGTTGTATAAACAGGACATGCACACTTTAACAAACCAATCATTTCAGCAACAGGGTCTGCCACACAACTGTGGTTGAAATGACTGGTTGGTTTGGGCCCCCACCAAAAAAGAAGCAATCAATCTCTCCTTGCACAAACTGGCTCTACAGAGGCAAGATGTCCACATCATCCTCATCCTCCGATTCTTCACCCCTTTCAGTGTGTACATCCTCCTCCTCACAGAGTATTAATTCGTCCCCACTGGAATCCACCATCACAGGTCCCTGTGTACTTTCTGTAGGCAATTGCTGGTAAATGTCTCCATGGAGGAATTTATAATTCATTTTGATGAACATCATCTTCTCCACATTTTCAGTAAGTAACCTCCTACGCCGATCGCTGACAAGGTGACCGGCTGAACTAAACACTCTTTTGGCGTACACACTGGAGGGGGGGGGGGCAACTTAGGTAAGATAAAGCCAGTTTGTGCAAGGGCCTCCAAATTGCCTCTTTTTCCTGCCAGTATACGTACGGACTTTCTGACATGCCTACTTGGATCCTGTCACTCATATAATCCTCCACCATTCTTTCAATGGTGACAGAATCATATGCAGTGACAGTAGACATGTCAGTAATCGTTGGCAGGTCCTTCAGTCCGGACCAGATGTCAGCACTTGCTCCTGACTGCCCTGCATCATCGCCAGCGGGTGGTTTTGGAAATTTTATCCTATTCCTGGCAGCCCCAGTGGCAGTAGAAAATAAAGGAGGAGCTGTTGGCGGGTCATGTTCTGCTTGACTTGACAATTGTCTCAACAGCAGGTCTTTGAACATCAGCAGACTAGTGTCTGCCGGAAAGAGAGATACAACGTAGGCTTTAAACCTAGGATCGAGCACGGTGGCCAAAATGTAGTGCTCTGATTTCAACAGATTGACCACCCGTGAATCCTGGTTAAGCGAATGAAGGGCTCCATCCACAAGTCCCACATGCCTAGCGGAATCGCTCTGTTTTAGCTCCTCCTTCAATCTCTCCAGCTGCTTCTGCAAAAGCCTGATGAGGGGAATGACCTGACTTAGGCTGGCAGTGTCTGAACTGACTTCACGTGTGGCAAGTTCAAAGGGTTGGAGAACCTTGCACAACATAGAAATCATTCTCCACTGCACTTGAGTCAGGTGCATTCCCCCTCCTTTGCCTATATCGTAGGCAAATGTATAGGCTTGAGTGGCTTTTTGCTGCTCCTCCATCCTCTGAAGCATATAGAGGGTTGAATTCCACCTTGTTACCACCTCTTGCTTCAGATGATGGCAGGGCATGTTCAGGAGTATTTGCTGGCGGTCCAGTTTTCGGCACGCAGTGGCTGAATGCCGAAGGTGGCCTGCAATTTTTCGGGTCACCAACATCATCTCCTGCATGCCCCTGTCGGTTTTCAAAGAATTCTGTACCACCAAATTAATTGTATGTGCAAAACATGGGACGTGCTGGAATTTGCCCACATGTAATGCACGCACAATATTGGTGGCATTGTCCGATATCACAAATCCCCAGGAGAGTCCAATTGGGGTAAGCCAATCTGCGATGATGTTCCTCAGTTTCCGTAAGAGGTTGTCAGCTGTGTGCCTCTTATGGAAAGCGGTGATACAAAGCGTAGCCTGCCTAGGAACGAGTTGGCGTTTGCGAGATGCTGCCACTGTTGTTGCTTTGGGAGGAAATATATCTACCCAGTGAGCTGTCACAGTCATATTGTCCTTAGTCTGCCCTGCTCCACTTGTCCACATGTCTGTGGTTAAGTGGACAGTGGGTAAAACTGCATTTTTTTAGGACACTGAGGACACTTTTTCTGACGTCTGTGTACATTCTCGGTATCGCCTGCCTAGAGAAGTGGAACCTAGATGGGATTTGGTACTGGGGACACACTACCTCAAGCAATTCTCTAAGTCCCTGTGAACTAACGGTGGATACCGGATGCACATCTAACACCAACATAGTTGTCAAGGCCTGAGTTATCCGCTTTGCAACAGGATGACTGCTGTGATATTTCATCTTCCTTGCAAAGGACTGTTCGACAGTCAATTGCTTACTGGAAGTAGTACAAGTGGTCTTCCGACTTCCCCTCTGGGATGACAATCTACTCCCAGCAGCAAGAGCAGCGCCAGCAGCAACAGCAGCAGTAGGCGTTCCATTCAAGGATCCATCGGAGGAATCCCAGTTAGGAGAGGACTTGTCAGACTTGCCAGTGACATGGCCTGCAGGACTGTTGGCTTTCCTGGGTAAGGAGGAAATTGACATTGAGGGAGTTGGTGGTGTGGTTTGCAGGAGCTTGGGTACAAGAGGAAGAAGGGATTTAGTTGTCAGTGGACTGCTTCCGCTGTCACCCAAAGTTTTTGAAATTGTCAATGACTTCTGATGAATGCTCTCCAGGTGACATATAAGGGAGGATGTTCCTAGGTGGTTATCATCCGTACCCCTACTTATTACAGCTTGACAAAGGCAACACACGGCTTGACACCTGTTGTCCGCATTTCTGTTTAAATACTTCCACACCGAAGAGCTGATTTTTTTTGTATTTTGACCAGGCATGTCAATGGTCTTATTCATCCCATGGACAACAGGTGTCTCCCCAGGTGCCTGCTAAAACAAACCACCTCACCATCAGAATCCTCCATGTCAATTTCCTCCTCAGCGCCAGCAACATCCATATCTTCATCCTGGTCTACTTCAACAGTGACATCTTCAATTTCAATATCAGGAATTGGACTGCGGGTGCTCCTTCCAGCACTTGCAGGGGGCGTGCAAATCGTGGAAGGAGTCACCTCTTCCCGTCCAGTGTTGGGAAGGTCAGGCATCGCAACCGTTACAATTGGACTCTCCTTGGGAATTTGTGATTTAGAAGAACGCACAGTTCTTTGCTGTGCTTTTGCCAGCTTCACTCTTTTCATTTTTCTAACGGGAGGATGAGTGCTTCCATCGTCATGTGAAGCTGAACCACTAGTCATGAGGAACATAGGAGAGGGCCTTAGCCGTTCCTTGCCACTCCGTGTTTAAATGGCATATTGGCAAGTTTATGCTGTTCCTCAGACGATTTTAATTTAGATTTTTGGGTCATTTTACTGAACTTTTGCTTTTTGGATTTTACATGCTCTCTACTATGACATTGGGCATCGGCCTTGGCAGACGACGTTGATGGCATTTCATCATCTCGGCCATGACTAGTGGCAGAAGCTTCAGCACTAGGTGGATCTTGATCTTGATCTTTCCCTATTTTACCCTCCAAATTTAATGTTCTCCATTTTTTAATGTGTGGAATTATATGCCAGTAACATATCTGGAATTAGACGGCAGTAATGCCTGGAATTAGGTACCACTAGATAGATACCAGATACCACTGTGACTGGAATGATGATGACCTATGCACAGTGACAGGACACTACCACAGCACCCTACAGCAGCAAGATGCAGCACAAGACACTGTACTAGTATTAGTAATGTAGTATTACTGAGCACCACAAGACAATGAGCAGTGATACTGAGCACTGATGATACTGAGCACTGATGATACTGAGCACTGATACTGAGTACTGATGATACTATGGAGAACTGACACTGAGCAGCAAGATGCAGCACAAGACACTGTACTAGTATTAGTGAGCAGCACAAAAGTACTCTGGAATTGTCACCCCCCAGATACCACTGCGACTGGAATGATGATGACCGATGCACAGTCACAGGACACTACTACCACAGCACCCTACAGCAGCAAGATGCAGCACAAGACACTGTACTAGTATTACTGAGCAGCAATAAGCACTTATACTGAGCACTGATGATACTGAGCACTGATGATACTGAGCACTGATACTGAGCACTGATGATACTGAGCACTTTTACTGAACACTTATACTAAGCACTGATGATACTGAGCACTGATGATACTAAGCACTTATACTGAGCACTGATGATACTGAGCACTGACACTGAGCACTGGTGATACTGAGCACTGATGATACTGAGCACTTATACTGAGCACTGATGATACTGAGCACTGACACTGAGCACTGGTGATACTGAGCACTGATGATACTGAGCACTGATTATACTGAGTACTGATGATAATGAGCACTGATGATACTACGGAGAACTGACACTGAGCAGCACGATGCAGCACAAGACACTGTACTAGTATTACTGAGCAGCACAAAAGCACTCTGGAATTGTCACCCCCCAGATACCACTGTGACTGGAATGATGATGACCGATGCACAGTCACAGGACACTACTACCACAGCACCCTACAGCAGCAAGATGCAGCACAAGACACTGTACTAGTATTACTGAGCAGCAATAAACACTGATACTGAGCACTGATATTGAGATTTGCCACTGAGAGAACGTAGCCACGTCCTCTCTGTACCCTCTACAATGCACGAGTGAAAATGGCGGCGGCGCGCGGCTCTTTATATGGAATCCGAATCTCGCAAGAATCCGACAGCGGGATGATGACGTTTTGCCTCGTTCGGGTTTTCCGAGTCAGGCGGGAACAACCGAGCCTGCCTCAGACCCGTGTTTGACACGTGGAGTTCGGTAGTGTTCGGTTCTCAGTGAACCGAACCCGCTCATCTCTAATAGCAACCAATCAGATTCCATGTATTATCTTCTAGAAGGTGCATGATAAATGAGAAGTAGACTCTGGTTGGTTGATAAGCACAACATCCCATCTTAAACAGAACTCTCATCTTAGTAATTTTACCCCTAAGTCTCTCAAGACCTTTATGACCTTAATATGAGAAGGTTTATTAGAGAGGTGGTTGGGGACTATAAAGCTGGTGGCACTTTTTCTTGTCTTATCTAGGCAGGATATACCTATTGAATATAATCTCCTTCTCTAAGCTTTTATACCCATTACAGATGTTGCCCTTTTTGTTAACTGCGGTGGATGAAAAGTTCTTTTGGGGATTTCCTATGGAATTACAAACGCCCTTGGATCGGGATATTGAAATACCAGTGGACACATGCTAATGGAGGGTTCAACCAACCTAACCTTAAGTTGTATAGTCCCACGCTAGAATTCTGCAGTACATAAGGGATTGGTTGGATAGGACAGACTTTTATATTGATTCCTTTTGGACCAATGACTCTTACCTGATCAACATTTATTGGTTTTCCTCTACTGTCATAAAAAGGAACTGACTGATGATATTGTTCGAAACCCTTTCCTAATGGTTGCGTGGCGTGTATGGCACAATACGTGGAAGCAACAGAATTACATTGTCACCATTCCGTTTTCTTCCACTGCTTCTAAATCCTGAATTTCAAAATTGCTGTGCTTCCTTGCCCTTTAAGTCATAGCCTGGCGCTGCATTCGCAAATCTGCAGATACTATAGTCTATGAATAGATCTGGAAAGACAATGGTCAGTTCATTCTGCTGTGACTTTAGTGTAGGACTGAGAACAATTAAGGGCACATATCACTGGTAACGTGTGATAGTTTGCAGGCAAATGTGAGAGGATGGAAACATTCAGTGCAGAAGTTTTTGAAAATTGCGCTCATCACAGAACACAGGTTTCATCCAGTGCAAATTTTCACTAGTAATTCATTTTTGCTTACAAAAGTTACAATATTAAACTACTGACATCCAGTGGTCACAATATATATTGCAGTTTTCTTTTCAAAAATTCCTGACAAGGAACATAGAAGATAGAGCATATTTTTATTCTATTGGACACTAAGGGGTCTATATACTAATCCTTAGATGGAGATAAAGGGCATGGAGATGAAGTACCAGCCAACTAGCTCCTAATTGTCATTTTTCAAACCCAGCCTTTGACATGGCAGTTAGGAGCTGATTGGCTGGTACGTTATCTCCGTCCACTTTATTTCCGTTCAAGGTTTCGTAAATAGACCACTAAGAGTCATTTAAAAATCACAAGAACTGCAGAATCCCAGGGTTTTATGCATGTTAATGCATCTCTTTTGTCAGGGTGCAGACCATACATTTACAGATTTGTCCACATATACCAATCTTCAAATCACCCCAAACAGCCCTAATTGGCGCACCATGGACTCTGTGTCTAGGCCACACCATGCGCCCCACCACACAGTTTTGCACTGAATATGCATCTTCAAAAGTTCAATTTTAGTCTCATCTGACCAGAGCACGTTCCTCCATACATTTGGGGAGTTGTCCACATGCCTTTTGACAAACTCAAAACATGCCTTCTTATTTTTAACACTAAGTAATGTTTTTTTTCTGGCCACTCTTCCATAAAGCCCAGCTCTATGGAGTGTACGGCTTATTCTGATCACATGCGCAGATACACCAGTCTCTGCTGTGGAACTCTGCATCTCCTTCAGGGTTACCTTTGGTCTCTGTGCTGCCTCTCTGATTATTGCCCTCCTTGCCCGGTCTGTGAGTTTTGGTGGCCGGTCCTCTCTTGGCAGGTTTGTTGTGGTACCATGTTCTTTCCATTTGAAGATGATAGCTTTGATGATGCTCCGGGGGATCATCAAAGATTTGGATATTTTTTTATAACCCAACCCTGACTTGTACTTCTCAAGAACTTTGTCCCTGACTTGTTTGGAGAGCTCCTTGGTCTTCATGATGTGATGCCTCTTGCTTAGTAGTGTTGCAGCCTCTGGGGCCTTTCAGAAAAGGTGTGTTTATACTGACAGATCATGTGACACTTAGCTTGCGCACAGGTGGACTCAGGGGCGGATCCAGAAGAAAATGAAAGGGGGGGCACCATGATAGGGGAACGGTAATAGTTATATTTCCATGCACCTAAGGCACGCATGCTCCCATATAAGGGGTGTGGTATCACCGGGGGTGTGGCCTCACAGAATACGCCATCAGGTAATGATTGTCTTTATGAGCGCATCCTGGTTTATTGCCAATGTTTCACCATGATGAAAAGGCTGATTGGGCCTTGAAATGTTGGTCACCTGTTCTATTAGTTATGGGAGCCTGGAAGGCACCCCAGCACAATATAATTATTATAGATTTTAGTTGGTGGTGGCAGGTGCAGCATACATTGTTTTGGGCACTGCACTGAGACTCAGACTGCAGGACACGAACGTTCCATCTTTGATTAGCAGAAGCAGCCAGCTGGATCTCCAACAAGCAGCATAAGACATCTGCAGGACAGCCCTGTCACAATCACACGGGCCGCCTTCTCAAAGCTGAGGCTGAGTATGACTGCACCTAGCATGGTGGTAAAGGAAGTAGAGGAGGAAGTGTTGGGATTATTGTGTGGTGCAGTGAGGGCTAATGAAGCCTTCTGCGCCATCATAAGTAACAGTCTTACTCAATGCTGGCATTTGAATCCCGCGATTGGGATGGACTCTGGCCGGCTGGCAGTGGGGGAGGCTAGAGCTGCAGCTACAGCCTCCCCATTGGTTACCACACAGACTTGCTGTTAGAGCTATGGCGGGTCCTAGTGCCTGCCAGCTCTTATATCAAATCTGACTGACGTAAATAACAGTAGTGCTGCCACTGTTCTCCTTTTGAAAAAAAGAAGAAGTCAGAAATGACAGGGGGGCACGGGCCCGAGTGCCCCCCTCCTGGATCCGCCTATGGGTGGACTTCATTTCACTAATTATGTGACTTCTGAAGGTAATTGGTTGCACCAGAACATTTGAGTGGCTTTATAGCAAAGGGGGTGAATACATATGCACATGCCAATTTTCACATTTTTATTTATAAAAATTATTTTTTATATATACATTTTTCTCATTTCACTTCACCAACTTAGACTATTTTGTGCAGATCCATCACATAAAATCAGAATAAAAAAAAATATAAAATTACAGGTTGTAATGTAACAAAATAGGTAAAAAGCCAAGGAGGGGGGGGGGGGTGAATACTTTAGCAAGGCACTGTGCATACAACAATGTGTACGCAAGTGAGCTCCCATCTCGACAAAGTAGATGATGGACATATCTGCATGTTTAAACCCCTTTAAAATTGTGGTTATCTTTATCCTTATACTATAGATGTTGAGGAGTGCAATATAAACCTGTATTTATGAAAATGTTACAGCTACTGTTCCAAAGACATTAGATGGGAGCATAAAAGAGACTGTGGGGGGGGGGGGGGTCATGCCGAGTTGATCGCACGCTGCCAATTTTCATTGCGCTGCGATCGGGTCTCTACTGCGCATGCTTATGTACTGCAATGCGCATGCACGTCGTACGGGTACGGGCCCTCATTCCGAGTTGTTCGCTCGGTATTTTTCATCGCATCGCAGTGAAAATCCGCTTAGTACGCATGCGCAATGTTCGCACTGCGACTGCGCCAAGTAACTTTACTATGATGAAAGTATTTTTACTCACGGCTTTTTCTTCGCTCCGGCGATCGTAATGTGATTGACAGGAAATGGGTGTTACTGGGCGGAAACACGGCGTTTCAGGGGCGTGTGGCTGAAAACGCTACCGTTTCCGGAAAAAACGCAGGAGTGGCCGGGGAAACGGTGGGAGTGCCTGGGCGAACGCTGGGTGTGTTTGTGACGTCAACCAGGAACGACAAGCACTGAAATGATCGCACAGGCAGAGTAAGTCTGGAGCTACTCTGAAACTGCTAAGTAGTTAGTAATCGCAATATTGCGAATACATCGGTCGCAATTTTAAGAAGCTAAGATTCACTCCCAGTAGGCGGCGGCTTAGCGTGTGTAACTCTGCTAAAATCGCCTTGCGACCGATCAACTCGGAATGAGGGCCACAACAATGCGGATCGTTGCTGAGCTATGGATTTAATGAAGAATCCATACGCACAGCCGATCGCAAGAAGATTGACAGAAAGAGGGCGTTTATGGGTGTCAACTGACTATTTTCTGGGAGTGGTAGGGAAAATGCAGGCATGTCTGGGCGTTTGGAGGGCAGAGAAGGTTCAGACCTACTCTGAAACTGTACAAAATGTTTTTGCAGAGCTCGGATGCACAGGCGTTCGCACACTTGCAAAGCGGAAATACACTCCCCCGTGGGCGGCGACTATGCGTTTGCATGGCTGCTAAAAACAGCTAGCGAGCTATCAACTCGGAATGACCCCCTGTATTAGGTAGTGATGTTGTGCACTGCTTTAGTGATCTTCAGAGAGCTCTGTTGCCTGAATTGATGAATGTCACAGCCCAGAGCCGGCCCTAACCAATATGATGCCCTAGGCAAGATTTTGGCTGATGCCCCCTATCAACACCACTAGTTCCTCCTCTGACCCTGCACCCCTTTTCCAGCACCATCACCCCTCACCCATAGCAGTGCTTATTTTGGTGCTCCTACCCCCTATATTTTAAATAGGTACAGTGTGCACATTCGGTGCACAGCCCAAAAAGGGGTGTGTTTTTGCTGGCAAGGGGCATGGTCACACAATAGTAACCCCAATTCCAATTACACCACACAGTAGTGCAACTTTATTCACATTTTATCATGCGTTAGTGTCCCTAATTCATGTAACATCACACAGTAGTACCACTATACCTTATATACATTACTCCTCACAGTAGTGCCCCTTATCCACATTACATCATACTGAATTGCTCCTTATTCATATTACACCACACCATATTGCTCTTTATTTATATTAGACAATACAGTAGTGCCCTTTCTATACATTATGTCACACAGTAGAGGGCCGTATACACATAATGCCACACATTAGTAATGCATTTATACACATAATGCCAAACAGTAATGCCCCTTACACATATGACACACATTATTAATGTCCTTATAAACATAATGCACCTTACACATTATGACAACCTTTATTAATGACCTTTTACACATAATGGGGCAGATGTATTAACCTGGAGAAGGCATAAGGAAGTGATAAACCAGTGATATGTGCAAGGTGATAAAGGCACCAGCCAATCAGATCCTAACTGTTAATTTACATATTGGAGCTGATTGGCTGGTGGCTTTATCACCTTGCACATATCACTGGTTTATCACTTCCTTATGCCTTCTCCAGGTTAATACATCTGCCCCCATGTCCCTTACACATATGCCGCACATTGTTAATGCCCTTATACACATAATGACACAAGTAATGACCCTTACACATATGCCACACATTATTAATGCCCTTATACACATAATAACACACACAGTGCCCCTTACATATTTGCTGCACATTATTAATGCATTTTTACACATTACACATAAGACACATTAATGTCCCTTACACATATGCCAAACACTACTGCATAACCAACCCACTCACACACAGCACTCACATGGCCGCTAACACTGTGACCTCTGCCTCTGCTTGAATACAGATGTGTCCTCATAAATCTTGCTTCAATGCTAACATCGGGTGCCTTTTTTCATGAAAATGCATTGTATTTGCATTGCTATGTGGCTAGGATGCACAAGCAGCTTCTGCTGATTAAAGTGATATGCAGCATGCCTATATACTGTGTGCGAGATGCTACACACAGAATATAGGCATATCATTTTAATCAGCAGAAGCTGCTGCTGATGCCCCTAGGCATACCAAATGCCTTAGGCAATTGCCTAGTTTGCCTATGCCTATTACCGGCTCTGTCACAGCCAACTGGCACTTCTTAAAGTCCCCAAACACCAAACATTTGGAGGAGGCATGTGCCGGGCTGTTTTAACAGCATTGTAGGCCCTGGGCAAAATAATGCACTGGGACCTTTAAATGACCATTTACGGGAACCAATAAAAACATTATAGCATACCCCCTCCACTGGTTTCTCCACATGCTTCCATATAGTGAATAGCTGTCTGATTGGCGTATAGCTCCAGCCGTCCACCAGTCAGCTTGCTGACAGCCATTCACTGTCTTACTACAGGCTGGGAGGTAGGTAAACAATGCTGCTTCATTTCTATGATTGTGTGACCAACACCCGCCCGACTCAGAGGGCCCTAGGATTGTGGGGCCCAGGGCATCTTCCCAGCGTGCCTATACACTAAGGTGAGATCCAGGAACAAGACTGCACAATATAAATATCAGCCCTGCACTCTCTGTAAGGAGAGAGAGGTGTGAGATACCAGTGAAGAGAGAGGAGAGGCGCCGATGTGCTGAGTCTGGTATAAATGATTTCACTTACCTGCAGAATTGTTCCCAAGTTCACTGATTAGGAAGGCTTGGGTGGAGGCACTCTATCGGCCTAATTCAGACCTGATAGCTGTTGTGTGAAAACGCACAACAGCCGATTATCGAATGACTGCGCAGGCGCAAGACCTGACTGTAAAAAAATACAGCGTCTTTTTTGATTGCTAGGAGAACGCAGTCTGATTGACAGGAACCACGTGTTTGGGGGTGGTAACTGGCTGTTTTCTGGGAGTGTCAGGAAAAACACAGGCATTCCCAAGGATGTGTGACGTCAGCTCCGGCCTGATCAGCCTGTTTCTTTCGCACTGTAGTAGTAAATCCTGGGCTACGCACAGACTGGAAAAATCATTCGAGTTGAGAATGGATTTGCAGCTGGACGGAGTACCTAGGCGTTTGCAAAGTCGGTTTACGCAGACTTGCACGGGGCGTTTTTTCACTCTGTCTGGGTGGAGACTATATGATCTCAAACCTCTGCAAATTTGCAGAGGTGCGATCAGGTCTGAATACCAAAAAGCCACTCTTTATAAGGGTTTCAACATGCACCCCTATAATTGTAGACAATACTTAAGTTCCTGCCAGAGGAACTGCACCAAAGCTCTAGTGCAGGACAGAGAGGAGGAGGAAGTCATTAGTCTGTATATGTACTGCATCAGCCCACCAGCTCAACAACCGAAGAACTGACAACCCTGTAGTCCCACCTATGCACCAGCAATACCACTTACAAGTGGTCATGCATTGGATATGACTGAGACAAATCAGACTTCCAAAAGACTTTCTGGCTATATAACTAACGCCAGCACAGTAACATTAATAGGCAGTTGAGTAGGTGGAACCGTATGTTATTGAACATTAATGAACATTTAAAGAGGCTTGTTAGAGCTTTGGTAGTCCAAACATCTGCATATATTTGGACGCAAGACTCAATAACAACTCCATTACATAGGCAAACGCAGCTGGTGTTTCCGGTTGCTCGGAAACCCCTCTCATCTTGACAACTGGCTCACATTATGACAATAGCAATGGTATATAATATGATTACTAGAGCTGCCTCCACATCATGCAGTGTAAGGGACAGAGTGGAGCTGCTGCACATGCCCAGTGGTAGCAGTTTCTTCTACCAAGTTTGCTGTGTGTGTGGATCTGAGTCCTCAATCAGTGCACTGGGCCAGAGAGTAGCTTCCAGAAAGAAGAGACAGGAGCCTTACCATGAGGTGGGAGAAGGTGTGCTTAGAAAGTGCACTACTGGTTCTATTATGTTTGTGTATTTATTTTAGTGATGTGCACCGGACATTTTTCGGGTTTTGTGTTTTGGTTTTGGATTCGGTTCCGCGGCCGTGTTTTGGATTCGGACGCATTTTGGCAAAACCTCACCGAAAAATTTTTGTTGGATTCGGGTGTGTTTTGGATTCTGGTGTTTTTTACAAAACACCCTAAAAAACAACTTAAATCATAGAATTTGGGGGTCATTTTGATCCCATAGTTTTATTAACCTCAATAACCATAATTTCCACTCATTTCCAGTCTATTCTGAACACCTCACACCTCACAATATTATTTTTAGTCCTAAAATTTGCATCGAGGTCGCTGGATGGCTAAGCTAAGCGACACAAGTGGCCGACACAAACACCTGGCCCATCTAGGAGTGGCACTGCAGTGTCAGGCAGGATGGCACTACAAAAAAATAGTCCCTAAACAGCACATGATGCAAAGAAAAAAAGAGGCGCACCAAGGTCGCTGTGTGACTAAGCTAAGTGACACAAGTGGCAGACACAAACACCTGGCCCATCTAGGAGTGGCAATGAAGTGTCAGGCAGGATGGCACTTCAAAAAAATTGTCCCCAAACAGCACATGATGCAAAGAAAAAAAGAGGCGCACCAAGGTCGCTGTGTGACTAAGCTAAGCGACACAACTGGCCGACACAAACACCTGGCCCATCTAGGAGTGGCACTGCAGTGTCAGGCAGGATGGCCAAACAGCACATGATGCAAAGAAAAATTAAAAAAAAAGAGGTGCAAGATGGAATTGTCCTTGGGCCCTCCCACCCACCCTTATGTTGTATAAACAGGACATGCACACTTTAACGAACCCATCATTTCAGCGACAGGGTCTGCCACACGACTGTGACTGAAATGACTGGTTGGTTTGGGCCCCCACCAAAAAAAGAAGCAATCAATCTCTCCTTGCACAAACTGGCTCTACAGAGGCAAGATGTCCACCTCATCATCATCCTCCGATTCCTCACCCCTTTCACTGTGTACATCCACCTCCTCACAGATTATTAATTCGTCTCCACTGGAATCCACCATCTCAGGTCCCTGTGTACTTTGTGGAGGCAATTGCTGCTGGTGAATGTCTCCACGGAGGAATTGATTATAATTCATTTTGATGAACATCATCTTCTCCACATTTTCTGGAAGTAACCTCGTACGCCGATTGCTGACGAGGTGAGCGGCTGCACTAAACACTCTTTCGGAGTACACACTGGAGGGAGGGCAACTTAGGTAGAATAAAGCCAGTTTGTGCAAGGGCCTCCAAATTGCCTCTTTTTTCCTGCCAGTATACGTACGGACTGTCTGACGTGCCTACTTGGATGCGGTCACTCATATAATCCTCCACCATTCTTTCAATGGTGAGAGAATCATATGAAGTGACAGTAGACGACATGTCAGTAATCGTTGGCAGGTCCTTCAGTCCGGACCAGATGTCAGCACTCGCTCCACACTGCCCTGCATCATCGCCAGCGGGTGGGCTCGGAATTCTTAGCCTTTTCCTCGCACCCCCAGTTGCGGGAGAATGTGGAGGAGATGTTGACGGGTCACATTCCGATTGACTTGACAATTTTCTCACCAGCAGGTCTTTGAACCTCTGCAGACTTGTGTCTGCCGGAAATAGAGATCCAACGTAGGTTTTAAATCTAGGATCGAGCACGGTGGCCAAAATGTAGTGCTCTGATTTCAACAGATTGACCACCCGTGAATCCTGGTTAAGCGAATTAAGGGCTCCATCCACAAGTCCCACATGCCTAGCGGAATCGCTCTGTTTTAGCTCCTCCTTCAATGTCTCCAGCTTCTTCTGCAAAAGCCTGATGAGGGGAATGACCTGACTCAGGCTGGCAGTGTCTGAACTGACTTCACGTGTGACAAGTTCAAAGGGTTGCAGAACCTTGAACAATGTTGAAATCATTCTCCACTGCGCTTGAGTCAGGTGCATTCCCCCTCCTTTGCCTATATCATGGGCAGATGTATAGGCTTGAATGGCCTTTTGCTGCTCCTCCATCCTCTAAAGCATATAGAGGGTTGAATTCCACTTCGTAACCACCTCTTGCTTCAGATGATGGCAGGGCAGGTTCAGGAATGTTTGGTGGTGCTCCAGTCTTCTGTACGCGGTGGATGAATGCCGAAAGTGGCCCGCAATTCTTCGGGCCCCCGACAGCATCTCTTGCACACCCCTGTCGTTTTTTAAATAATTCTGCACCACCAAATTCAATGTATGTGCAAAACATGGGACGTGCTGGAATTTGCCCAGATGTAATGCACGCACAATATTGCTGGAGTTGTCCGATGTCACAAATCCCCAGGAGAGTCCAATTGTGGTAAGCCATTCTGCGATGATCTTCCTCAGTTTCCGTAAGAGGTTGTCAGCTGTGTGCCTCTTCTGGAAAGCGGTGATACAAAGCGTAGCCTGCCTAGGAACGAGTTGGCGTTTGCGAGATGCTGCTACTGGTGCCGCCGCTGCTGTTCTTGCTGCGGGAGGCAATACATCTACCCAGTGGGCTGTCACAGTCATATAGTCCTGAGTCTGCCCTGCTCCACTTGTCCACATGTCCGTGGTTAAGTGGACATTGGGTACAACTGCATTTTTTAGGACACTGGTGACTCTTTTTCTGAGGTCTGTGTACATTTTCGGTATCGCCTGCCTAGAGAAATGGAACCTAGATGGTATTTGGTACCGGGGGCACAGTACCTCAATCAAGTCTCTAGTTGCCTCTGAATTAATGGTGGATACCGTAACCACGTTTCTCACCGCCCAGGCTGCCAAGGCCTGAGTTATCTGCTTTGCAGCAGGATGACTGCTGTGATATTTCATCTTCCTTGCAAAGGACTGTTGGACAGTCAATTGCTTACTGGAAGTAGTACAAGTGGTCTTCCGACTTCCCCTCTGGGATGACGATCGACTCCCAGCAGCTACAACAGCAGCGCCAGCAGCAGTAGGCGTTCCATTCAAGGATGCATCGGAGGAATCCCAGGCAGGAGAGGACTCGTCAGACTTGCCAGTGACATGGCCTGCAGGACTATTGGCTTTCCTGGGTAAAGAGGAAATTGACACTGAGGGAGTTGGTGGTGTGGTTTGTAGGAGCTTGGTTACAAGAGGAAGGTATTTAGTGGTCAGTGGACTGCTTCCGCTGTCACCCAAAGTTTTTGAACTTGTCACTGACTTATGATGAATGCGCTGCAGGTGACGTATAAGGGAGGATGTTCCGAGGTGGTTAACATCCTTACCCCTACTTATTACAGCTTGACAAAGGCAACACACGGCTTGACACCTGTTGTCCGCATTTGTGTTGAAATAATTCCACACCGAAGAGCTGATTTTTTTTGTATTTTGACCAGGCATGTTAATGGCCATATTCGTCCCACGGACAACAGGTGTCTCCCCGGGTGCCTGACTTAAACAAACCACCTCACCATCAGAATCCTCCTGGTCAATTTCCTCCCCAGCGCCAGCAACACCCATATCCTCATCCTGGTGTACTTCAACAGTGACATCTTCAATTTGACTATCAGGAACTGGACTGCGGGTGCTCCTTCCAGCACTTACAGGGGGCGTGCAAATGGTGGAAGGCGCAAGCTCTTCCCGTCCAGTGTTGGGAAGGTCAGGCATCGCAACCGACACAATTGGACTCTCCTTGGGTATTTGTGATTTAGAAGAACGCACAGTTCTTTGCTGTGCTTTTGCCAGCTTAAGTCTTTTAATTTTTCTAGCGAGAGGATGAGTGCTTCCATCCTCATGTGAAGCTGAACCACTAGCCATGAACATAGGCCAGGGCCTCAGCCGTTCCTTGCCACTCCGTGTCGTAAATGGCATATTGGCAAGTTTACGCTTCTCCTCAGACGCTTTTAATTTTGATTTTTGGGTCATTTTACTGAACTTTTGTTTTTTGGATTTTACATGCTCTCTACTATGACATTGGGCATCGGCCTTGGCAGACGACGTTGATGGCATTTCATCGTCTCGGCCATGACTAGTGGCAGCAGCTTCAGCACGAGGTGGAAGTGGATCTTGATCTTTCCCTATTTTAACCTCCACATTTTTGTTCTCCATTTTTTAATGTGTGGAATTATATGCCAGTAACTATCAATAGCAATGGCCTACTACTATATATGCTGCGCACAACTAAAATGCACCACAGGTATGGATGGATAGTATACTTGACGACACAGAGGTAGGTAGAGCAGTGGCCTTTCCGTACCGTACTGCTATATATACTGGTGGTCACTGTCAGCAATCTGCAAAACTAAAATGAACCACAGGTATAGAATGTAGATGGATAGTATACTTAATGACGACACAGAGGTAGGTACAGCAGTGGCCTTCCGTACCGTACTGCTATATATAGTATACTGGTGGTCACTGTGTCAGCAAACTGCAAAACTAAAATGCACCACTGGTATAGAGTGTAGATGGATAGTATACTTAATGACGACACAGAGGTAGGTACAGCAGTGGCCTTCCGCACCGTACTGCTATATATAGTATACTGGTGGTCACTGTGTCAGCAAACTGCAAAACTAAAATGCACCACAGGTATAGAGTGTAGATGGATAGTATACTTAATGACGACACAGAGGTAGGTACAGCAGTGGCCTTCCGTACCGTACTACTATATATAGTATACTGGTGGTCACTGTGTCAGCAAACTGCAAAACTAAAATGCACCACAGGTATAGAATGTAGATGGATAGTATACTTAATGACGACACAGAGGTAGGTACAGCAGTGGCCTTCCGTACCGTACTGCTATATATAGTATACTGGTGGTCACTGTGTCAGCAAACTGCAAAACTAAAATGCACCACAGGTATAGAATGTAGATGGATAGTATACTTAATGACGACACAGAGGTAGGTACAGCAGTGGCCTTCCGTACCGTACTGCTATATATAGTATACTGGTGGTCACTGTGTCAGCAAACTGCAAAACTAAAATGCACCACAGGTATAGAATGTAGATGGATAGTATACTTAATGACGACACAGAGGTAGGTACAGCAGTGGCCTTCCGTACCGTACTGCTATATATAGTATACTGGTGGTCACTGTGTCAGCAAACTGCAAAACTAAAATGCACCACAGGTATAGAATGTAGATGGATAGTATACTTAATGACGACACAGAGGTAGGTACAGCAGTGGCCTTCCGTACCGTACTGCTATATATATAGTATACTGGTGGTCACTGTGTCAGCAAACTGCAAAACTAAAATGCACCACAGGTATAGAATGTAGATGGATAGTATACTTAATGACGACACAGAGGTAGGTACAGCAGTGGCCTTCCGTACCGTACTACTATATATAGTATACTGGTGGTCACTGTGTCAGCAAACTGCAAAACTAAAATGCACCACAGGTATAGAATGTAGATGGATAGTATACTTAATGACGACACAGAGGTAGGTACAGCAGTGGCCTTCCGTACCGTACTGCTATATATAGTATACTGGTGGTCACTGTGTCAGCAAACTGCAAAACTAAAATGCACCACAGGTATAGAATGTAGATGGATAGTATACTTAATGACAACACAGAGGTAGGTACAGCAGTGGCCTTCCGTACCGTACTGCTATATATAGTATACTGGTGGTCACTGTGTCAGCAAACTGCAAAACTAAAATGCACCACAGGTATAGAATGTAGATGGATAGTATACTTAATGACGACACAGAGGTAGGTACAGCAGTGGCCTTCCGTACCGTACTGCTATATATAGTATACTGGTGGTCACTGTGTCAGCAAACTGCAAAACTAAAATGCACCACAGGTATAGAATGTAGATGGATAGTATACTTAATGACGACACAGAGGTAGGTACAGCAGTGACCTTCCGTACCTTAATGCTATATATAGTATACTGGTGGTCACTGTGTCAGCAAACTGCAAAACTAAAATGCACCACAGGTATAGAATGTAGATTGATAGTATACTTAATGACGACACAGAGGTAGGTACAGCAGTGGCCTTCCGTACCGTACTGCTATATATAGTATACTGGTGGTCACTGTGTCAGCAAACTGCAAAACTAAAATGCACCACAGGTATAGAATGTAGATGGATAGTATACTTAATGACAACACAGAGGTATGTATAGCAGTGGCCTTCCGTACCGTACTGCTATATATACTGGTGGTCACTGTGTCAGCAAACTTCACAACTGAAATGCACCACAGGTATAGAATGTAGATGGATAGTATACTTAATGACGACACAGAGGTAGGTACAGCAGTGGCCTTCTGTACCGTACTGCTATATGTAGTATACTGGTGGTCACTGTGTCAGCAAACTGCAAAACTAAAATGCACCACAGGTATAGAATGTAGATGGATAGTATACTTAATGACGACACAGAGGTAGGTACAGCAGTGGCCTTCCGTACCGTACTGCTATATATAGTATACTGGTGGTCACTGTGTCAGCAAACTGCAAAACTAAAATGCACCACAGGTATAGAATGTAGATGGATAGTATACTTAATGACGACACAGACGTAGGTACAGCAGTGGCCTTCCGTACCGTACTGCTATATATAGTATACTGGTGGTCACTGTGTCAGCAAACTGCAAAACTGAAATGCACCACAGGTATAGAATGTAGATGGATAGTATACTTAATGACGACACAGAGGTAGGTACAGCAGTGGCCTGCCGTACCGTACTGCTATATATAGTATACTGGTGGTCACTGTGTCAGCAAACTGCAAAACTAAAATGCACCACAGCCATAGAATGTAGATGGATAGTATACTTAATGACGACACAGAGGTAGGTACAGCAGTGGCCTTCCGTACCGTACTGCTATATACAGTATACTGGTGGTCACTGTGTCAGCAAATTGCAAAACTAAAATACACCACAGGTATAGAATGTAGATGGATAGTATACTTAATGACGACACAGAGGTAGGTACAGCAGTGGCCTTCCGTACCGTACTGCTATATATAGTATACTGGTGGTCACTGTGTCAGCAAACTGCAAAACTAAAATGCACCACAGGTATAGAATGTAGATGGATAGTATACTTAATGACGACACAGAGGTAGGTACAGCAGTGGCCTTCCGTACCGTACTGCTATATATAGTATACTGGTGGTCACTGTATCAGCAAACTGCAAAACTAAAATGCACCACAGGTATAGAATGTAGATGGATAGTATACTTAATGACGACACAGAGGTAGGTACAGTAGTGGTCTTCCGTACCGTACTGCTATATATACTGGTGGTCACTGTGTCAGCAAACTGCACAACTGAAATGCACCACAGGTATAGAATCTAGATGGATAGTATACTTAATGACGACACAGAGGTAGGTACAGCAGTGGCCTTCTGTACCGTAATGCTATATATTATATACTGGTGGTCACTGGTCAGCAAAACTCTGCACTGTACTCCTCCTATATAATATTATACTGGTGGTCCCCAGTCCCCACAATAAACAGCACACTGAGCACAGATATGGAGTGTTTTTCAGGCAGACAACGTATACTGGTGGTCACTGTCAGCAAAACTCTGCACTGTACTCCTGCTATATAATACAGCTGCTCCCCAGTCCCCACAATTAAGCAGTGTGAGCACAGATATATGCAGCACACTGAGCACAGATATGGAGCGTTTTTTTCAGGCAGAGAACGGATAACTGGTGGTCACTGATCAGCAAAACTCTGCACTGTACTCCTCCTATATTATACAGCTGCTCCCCAGCCCTCCCCACAATTAAGCAATAGTGCACAATCAAGTTCAACAATAACGGAGAGGACGCCAGCCACGTCCTCTCCCTAACATTTCCAATGCACGAGTGAAAATGGCGGCGACGCGCGGCTGCTTATATAGAATCCGAATCTCGCGAGAATCCGACAGCGGGATGATGACGTTCGGGCGCGCTCGGGTTAACCGAGCCATACGGGAGAATCCGAGTATGCCTCGGACCCGTGTAAAAAGGGTTAAGTTCGGGGGGGTTCGGTTTCCGAGAAACCGAACCCGCTCATCACTAATTTATTTACAATGGTATGTTTAACCTTTTAATACCCACTTTGTTTGATACAGCCTATCTATAGTGTTAAATATTAATACTGTATTCTATACAGTTTCCAGTGTAAAAAAAGACCGATGTTTACATTAATGTCCAGTGTCATTACTAGGTTCTTCTACCGCTCCCCCAGACTCCCGCACTTTCTCCAACATTCCGCAGAGTGTGAGATTGTGGACTGGCATTTGGAAACTCCCTCTAGAAATCCTGTGTTTGCCACTGCATTAGGGAATTTAACAATAATTTCCAATAGTTTCCTGCAGGGTCAGATTGGGATGGAAAACCAGCACAGGAAATTTATGGAAGCAGCCCTAATGGGAGTGCAGTCTGTTGTGAGGTTGGAGCCTGTTGAGGGGGTGGGATTCCTCCTCATAGGTTCTGATTCTGAGTTGGATGCAGTTGCGGCCTTCATTGATTCTTTTGCTGCAGTTGCGTCTGTGACTTTATACTAATGATGCTATAGTGCCCTTCGCTGGTGTACATCTGTGTGTCCAAATATGCAAGGACTGAGATGCCCACTTTCAGTGTTTACAGATGCTGCTTTATGCGTCTTTAGATACCACCATTGGTCGCACCATTGTAACTTTCACCAGCCCTATATAAGGTGCAGATCATCCATCTTAGTATGGCCTCCAATGTATGCAATTCAATCTCTCTATACAGTATGTAACCACTTTCAGCAACACGCCCATACTACGTTATATCTGCATCTGATTAGCGGTGCATGCATGCGTGATGCAGCTCATATGCAAGCGCAGATGAAAAACATTGCACTAGAAAAAAATAAAACACAGTGGCCACCGCAGGAAACAATAAAACAAATTGGCCCCCTCCGGGAAAACAAATGTATAATATAGCTTGTGGTATTACAATTTGTTTCAAATATCCACTGCTGTTTGAAAGGCCCAGTGACACCAAGAGGTTTTATAATTCCTGGATGTAACATCTAAGGGATCCATTCAATGCATGTCGGATCCTTTCCGACGGAAAGGATACCACAATGCAGTATTCAATTTGTGGCCAAATCCGACAGGTTTTCACTGTTCTCGACAATGTCAATCCGACTTTTATTTAAAGTCAGATTGACATTGTCGAAAACGGGACTAAAATCGGATTTGCCCGCCGATCCACGTGTTTTCCGACAAGTCGGAATTGCCGACCTGTCGGAAAAACGTCAGCCCCATTGAATAGGTCGATTCATGATTCACAAGAAACAAATAAGTGGACCCCTGCGCTGGATAATGTAGGCAGCACAATGATATCAACCAGTGTTATCAAAACTGGAAAGGCAGGAATCGGCCTGACCTGCATCCTGTGTGGACATGCCTGCAATAGCTCCTGCCGGCCCTGTACCCAAAGTACATATTCCCCCGACTTCCCCCTCTGATATTCCCCCCCTGGCGAGTGCACACTGCGCCCAGCACCCGGAGAGGCTGGAGAGGTGCCCCCTGGCACTATTTAACTGCTGAGGCCTCCGCTTCGTCCCGAGGCCGGGACCTTGAGTTTGGGGCCTACCCGGGCGCGAGCTCCGGGACCGGAACGCGGCCGCGCCGGGTCCCCGGGCGGCTCCCCCATACATCTTAGCCGGCTCAATCAAAGCCCCTCTCTTGCCCCAGACCATCGGGGACGGCGGCGGAGATCAGACTCCCGCTCCCTGCCCTCCGGAGCCGCGGCTGCGGCCTCCTCCCGACAGCATCCAATCCGGCGGCGGCCATCTTGGTACACCCGGCCCGCCGGTCGCCTGCACACTTCTGCCCCCACGAGCCAGCCCTGCCTCCCCTGAGACCCCTTCCAACATAAATACTCCCTCAGCAGGGAGATAGAAGGGTCTGCTGCCGCTTTTGAGGCCCCCGGGAGTTGAGGCCTACACCAGCACCGGGATCCGGGGCCTAAATTAGCTGCACACTCCCACCTGCTGAGCTCTGCCAGTGTGGAGGCCTGTTGGAGCCACTCATCTCCCCCTGCAGCTGTGGATGGCCTGGCTCCCTCTCTGTGCTCCCTCCTCATACTCCTCGACCCTGCACAATACCGTGGGAGCACCCCAGGAGGGGTGAGTGTTTGCCCAGGAGGGCACTGCCTGCCCGACACCTATGAAGCTGTGATACCAGCTGCTGTCTGGATACCTGGCTCCCCCTCTCCCTTGCACGCTGGAGACCTGCCCTTCGGCACTGCTGGAGAGATATGACCAGATGCCGGTCCTCTGCTGATGCCGTTCTTCTGATGTAGTCCAGAACGTTTACACACCACCACCTTTGAACTCTCTGCTTACCTAACCTCCACCACATATTCTCCGGGATCCATCGCTTCAGAATGCCGCCGAAAAAGGTTAAAGCGGTGCTCCCTCCTAGAGTATCTTTGCCGTCCCAGAAAGCAGCTCCTGCCCCCTCTTCTGCACGGAAGTCCCCAATAGCCACCTCTGCGACAGACCATCCCTGCAGACCTGCTTCTGTTCCGGGGTTCGACCCGGACTCTGATGCCCCTCTCACGGTCAAAACTTTGTATCAGGCTCTATCCGCGTTTAAAACAGAGCTGACTCAAGATCTCACAGCGGCTGTCCGAGAGGTCAAGACAGAACTCCATGCTATAGGGGATCGCACAGACCATCTGGAACGGAAAGTCGAGGAATTGGTCTCGTCTCACAATGACCTCATAGCGGCTCATGATCAACAGCAGAATGACCTGGAGGCATTCAAACTCAAGATGGCGGATATCGAGGACAGATCTCGGCGCAATAATATCAAGATCCGAGGCATTCCTGACTCCGTGCAAAACTCAGAGCTGGAAGATTACACCACCGCGTTATTTAGGAAGCTCTTGCCCAGGGCTGACCCCAGGGAGCTGCTTATAGACAGGATCCACAGACTACCTAAACCACGCTCTGTTCCCCCCTCGCTTCCGCGGGATACGCTCATGAGAGTGCACTTCTTCACGACGAAAGAACGCATCCTAAAGGCGGCAAGGGATTCGGATTCGGATGCGCTTGGTGGATTACAGCTCTTCCCGGATTTCTCGGCTTTGACTTTGGCTAAAAGGCGTTCGTTTCTCCCTGTTACCCTGGCGCTCCGTGACCAAGAGATCAATTATAGATGGGGTTTTCCGGTGAAGCTCATCATCTTCTACGACAATAAATCCTACACGGTTACCTCACTGGTGTCACAACTGAGGGCCTGAGCTGACGGGAGGCAGCCTCAGTTGTAGGGGCTGAGATGTACCGGAACCTGGGAGGTTGTATCAGACCCCTGGACATGTAAGTAACATGAATAATAACTGCCCGAAGGCGTGACCACGACAACTTGGATAAAAGTCAATGATGTTTATTATGACAACTCCGCAACACAGCAGCAGTAAAAGAAAACGTAAAAGTCAGCAAAGAATAAATACAGTTCCTGGGTACTACAGGATGGCAGGAGCCACAGGGCACTGGTAGTGTGAGATAGTTCTTATGATCTTCTAGATGGAAAGTCCTTACCAGGCCCGACTGTAGCAATGGAGATAACCCAAGATTGTGCCAGCTGGTGTTCCAGGAAAAGCTGGGTTGCTGAAGATAAAACAGCTGCTGTGGATACTGGCTGGAACCAGACTGTTGTTAGCACGGAGTGGATACTGGCTGGAACCAGTTAAATAATAAATGAACTTGGGAGCGATGAAATATGAACTGAAATGTAGAACTTGAGAGCGGAGAAATAATAATACCGGTGGAGAGTGGTAAAGTGTAGAAAGGACACCGGCCCTTTAAGGGAAGCTGTACTCTGCTGGAAGCTGAGCTGGAAGCAGGTAATGTTGTAGCTGGAAACAGATGAATCCACAATGGATTGGAGAGTCAGGCTACACCGCAGGTGGAATGCTGGTGCGGGTCTCTATGGTGGAAGTCTTGAGACAGGAGCTGGAACCTGGAAGACAATCACAGGAGAGAGACAAATAGGAACTAGGTTTGACAACCAAAGCACTGACGCCTTCCTTGCTCAGGCACAGTGTATTTATACCTGCAGCAAGGAAGGGATTGGCTAGGCAATTATGCAGATTATCAATACTGAGAACAGATTGGTGGAAATGATCAGCTGACAGAATCCAAGATGGCTGCGCCCATGCAGACACTTGGAGGGAAGTTTGGTTTGTAATCTATGTGGTAATGAAAACAGTAATGGCGGCGCCGGCCACCGGAGACAGGAGGCGCCAGGCTGACAGATGCACATCCAACCACGCGGACACAGCGGAGGCCGCGGCTGACGTAATCGCCACTCAGACACTCTGCATGCAGAAGTTCAGGGACGGCGGCGGAGGCCGCGGGAGACGCCATACCAGGTGTAATATGGCGTTTACTGTGACAGCGTCCCAGAGTGACAGGAGAGGATACAGGAATGTACACATCAGGATAACAGATGGAATCCGGTCCTGGAGCGCTGAGCCAGCCTTAGGAGGCATCTGATGGGTAAGAAATGGCGTCCAGATACCCGGATCGTGACAGCACCCCCCCCTTTAGGAGTGGCCCCAGGACACTTCTTTGGCTTTTGAGGAAACTTGGAATGGAATCTCCGGACCAAGGCAGGAGCATGGACATCAGAAGCATTGGTCCATGAACGTTCCTCAGGACCATAACCTTTCCAGTCAATAAGATATTGTAGTTGACCGTAACGGTGACGTGAGTCCAGGATCTTGGCCACTTCATACTCAACGCCTCGTTGAGTTTGGACTTTTGGAGTTGGAGGAAGTGAGGAATGAAACCGATTCAAGATCAGCGGTTTCAACAGGGAAACATGGAATGTCCTGGGTATTTTTAAGAAGGGAGGCAACTGGAGTCTGCAAGCAACAGGATTGATGACTTGTTCAATCTTGAAAGGACCGATATAGCGAGGTGCAAACTTCATACTGGGAACTCTTAACCTCAAATTCTTCGTGGATAACCATACCCGATCACCCACCTTGAGAGCAGGAACTGCTCGACGCTTCTTATCCGCAAACTTCTTGTACCTGAACGATGCCTTGAGCAGAGCTGATCGTACGCTCTTCCAGATATTGGCAAACTGATGAAAGGTGATATCCACTGCGGGAACAGAAGTTGCTGGAAGCGGTTGGAACTCAGGGACTTTAGGGTGGAATCCAAAGTTAGTGAAGAATGGTGTTGAAGCAGATGAAGAATGATACTGGTTGTTATGACAGAACTCGGCCCAGGGAAGTAATTGAACCCAGTCATCTTGAGAGGAGGACACATAGATGCGGAGGAAGGCCTCCAAGTCCTGATTCACCCTCTCGGTTTGACCATTGGTCTGAGGATGGTAAGCCGTGGAAAACTTTAGCTTGACTTGGAGGACTTGACATAAACTTCGCCAGAATTTGGCTGTGAATTGAACTCCTCGATCTGAGATAATTTCTTCAGGAAGACCGTGGAGTCGGAAGATCTCTTGTATGAATACTTGAGCCAACTTGGAAGCTGACGGAAGACCGGTGAGAGGAATGAAGTGTGCCATCTTGGTGAACCGGTCAACTACCACCCAGATGGTATTGAACTTGTTGCACATGGGTAAGTCTGTAATGAAATCCATCGACAAGTGGGTCCATGGTCGACGGGGAACGGATAGTGGAACCAGTTGCCCCGCAGGCGACTGGCGGGATACTTTATGTTGGGCACACTTTGGGCAAGATGCAATAAACTCCAAGACGTCCTTTTTCAGAGTTGGCCACCAATAGGACCTAGAGATAAACTCCAGGGTTTTTTGGATACCTGTATGTCCGGCAAAACGGGAAGCATGGGCCCAATGCATGAGCTTCTTCCTTAGCATCGGCTTCACAAAACTTTTCCCTGATGGGGGCGTAGAGTCCATCCCTACCGTGGAGAATGCCAACGGATTTATAATAGGATGCTTGTCTGAAGACTCTGACTCATTTTCTTGCTCCCATGAGCGGGAAAGGGCATCGGCCTTGCGATTCTGAGAGCCCGGACAGAACTGGAGTTTAAAGTCGAACCTGGAAAAGAAAAGTGCCCATCTGGCCTGACGAGGGTTGAGACATTGTGCGCCCTTCAGGTATAAAAGGTTCTTGTGGTCTGTAAGTATGGTGATTGAATGAGAAGCTCCCTCCAACAGTTACCTCCACTCTTCTAGAGCGAGCTTGATGGCTAGCAACTCCTGGTCGCCAATGGCATAGTTGCGCTCAGCTGGGGAGAACTTCCGGGAGAAGAAACTGCAAGGGTGTAAATGGCCATCTTTAGCCCTCTGAGATAACACCGCTCCTACTCCAACGGAGGAGGCATCCACCTCTAAGATGAAAGGAGAGTCGATGTCAGGCTGTTTCAGAACAGGCGCAGAGATGAACCTTTGTTTTAAAAGATGAAATGCTTGCATGGCTTCTTCAGACCACTTGGACGGGTTAGCACCCTTCTTAGTGAAAGCAGTAATAGGCGCCACAATGGTGGAAAAGTCTCGTATAAACTTTCGGTAATAGTTGGCGAACCCTAAGAACCTCTGGACCCCTTTGAGGGTTAAGGGTACCGGCCAATTTTGGATTGCTTGTAGTTTCTCAGGATCCATCTCTAGTCCGGAACCGGACACAATGTACCCTAGAAACGGAATGGACTTGACTTCAAAGACGCATTTTTCTAATTTGCAATAGAGATGATTGACACGGAGACGGGACAGAACCTCTTTAACCCAAAAACGATGTTCCTCTAAATCGTTGGCAAAAATGAGGATATCGTCTAGATAGACCACGACATGACGGTATAGAATGTCTCTGAAGATCTCATTGACAAAATGCTGGAAGACAGCTGGAGCATTGCTCAATCCGAAGGGCATGACGAGGTACTCATAATGTCCGTCACGGGTGTTAAAGGCGGTCTTCCACTCGTCACCCTCACGGATCCGGATGAGATTGTATGCACCTCGCAAGTCCAGCTTTGTAAAGATGGTAGCTCCGCTAACTCTGTCAAAGAGCTCAGTAATCAGGGGTAAAGGATAACGGTTCTTGATGGTAATGTCGTTCAAACCTCTGTAGTCGATGCACGGCCGCAGACCACCATCTTTCTTTTTTACAAAAAAGAAGCCTGCGCCGGCTGGAGAAGAAGAAGGTCGAATGAACCCCTTTGCTAGGTTCTCTTTAATATATTCCTCCATAGAATGCGTCTCAGGCAGAGACAACGGATAAGTTCTGCCTCGAGGTGGAACCTTCCCTGGAACGAGATCAATCGGACAGTCCCATTCTCTATGAGGAGGAAGGATATCAGCAGAAGCTTTACTGAACACATCCGTGAAATCTTGATATGGAGGAGGTGGAACATCAGACGACCTGGGGGAGGAAGAACAGACAGGCAATACTTTAAACAAACATGTTTCAGCACAGGAGGAACCCCATGCCAGGATTTGCGTAGTCGTCCAATCAATTGTAGGATTGTGAAGACGGAGCCATGGAAGGCCCAGGACCACAGGATGTGTGGCTCTCGGAATCACTAAAAAAGAAATAAGTTCGGAATGAAGAACTCCCACTCTCAGACGAACTGGTAGAGTCCTTAAAGAAATAACTGCATCAAAAATTTTGCTGCCATCCACGGCAGTTAAAGAAATGGACGAAGGAAGTCTCTCGGTGGGTAGGGACCACCGTTTAACATAGGCTTCGGTAATAAAGTTCCCAGCTGCTCCGGAATCAAGGAGGGCAATGACGTTCCGATAACGTTGAGCAACTTGAAGCGAGACTGGGAGATTACAATCTTGAGGAGATGGAGAGGAGATCATTACTCCTAGCCGGCCCTCTCCTTGGCGAGCTAGGATTTGGAGTTTCCCGGACGTTTGGGACAGGCATTAATGGTGTGAGACGGAGCTGCACAATAGAGACAGAGAAACTCGGAGAGACGTCTTCGGCGCTCAGCAGGAGTTAAACGGGAACGGCCAAGTTGCATGGGCTCATCTTTAGATGGTGACAGTTGACGAGGAGGAGGAGCAGAAGATTTTGGAGCAGATGATCTTCCACGCTCAGTTGCTCTCTCTCTGAAACGTAAATCAACTTTCGTGCAGAGTGAGATTAGCTCATCTAACTTAAAAGGTAAGTCTCTGGTAGCTAACTCATCTTTAATACGCTCAGATAAGCCATGCCAGAATGCAGCATACAGGGCCTCGTCGTTCCATGCCAGTTCGGATGCCAGGATCTGGAACTGTATCAGATATTGTCCTACAGTACGTGACCCCTGGCGTAAACGGAGAATCTCGGATGAAGCTGAGGTTACCCGGCCTGGCTCGTCGAAGATGCGCCTGAATGTTGACACGAAGGCAGTGTAGGAAGATAGCAGGGTGTCGGACCTCTCCCATAACGGTGATGCCCAATCAAGGGCTGAGCCACTGAGAAGAGAAATAATGTAGGCAATTTTTGTACGGTCACTGGGAAAATTGCCAGGTTGTAGCTCAAACTGAATCTCACACTGGTTGAGAAATCCCCTGCAGAATCTTGGAGATCCGTCAAATTTTGCTGGCGTTGGAAGATGAAGACGTGGTGCAGAAATGGGTAAGGTGGGTGGGGTTATAGCTGGAGTCACTGTGGTTGACGCACCAGACGCGCCTGATCCACGGAGAGTTGTCTGAATCCCATCCAGCCGAGTAGAGAGATCCTGGAGACAGCGGATGATGTGGCCCTGTGCAGCCTCCTGATGTTCTAGTCGGGCTGCCAGTTCTTGCATCGGCCTGGCCGCTTGATCCTGGTCTCCGGCTGGATTCATTAGGTCAGTGCTTACTGTCACAACTGAGGGCCTGAGCTGACGGGAGGCAGCCTCAGTTGTAGGGGCTGAGATGTACCGGAACCTGGGAGGTTGTATCAGACCCCTGGACATGTAAGTAACATGAATAATAACTGCCCGAAGGCGTGACCACGACAACTTGGATAAAAGTCAATGATGTTTATTATGACAACTCCGCAACACAGCAGCAGTAAAAGAAAACGTAAAAGTCAGCAAAGAATAAATACAGTTCCTGGGTACTACAGGATGGCAGGAGCCACAGGGCACTGGTAGTGTGAGATAGTTCTTATGATCTTCTAGATGGAAAGTCCTTACCAGGTCCGACTGTAGCAATGGAGATAACCCAAGATTGTGCCAGCTGGTGTTCCAGGAAAAGCTGGGTTGCTGAAGATAAAACAGCTGCTGTGGATACTGGCTGGAACCAGACTGTTGTTAGCACGGAGTGGATACTGGCTGGAACCAGTTAAATAATAAATGAACTTGGGAGCGATGAAATATGAACTGAAATGTAGAACTTGAGAGCGGAGAAATAATAATACCGGTGGAGAGTGGTAAAGTGTAGAAAGGACACCGACCCTTTAAGGGAAGCTGTACTCTGCTGGAAGCTGAGCTGGAAGCAGGTAATGTTGTAGCTGGAAACAGATGAATCCACAATGGATTGGAGAGTCAGGCTACACCGCAGGTGGAATGCTGGTGCGGGTCTCTATGGTGGAAGTCTTGAGACAGGAGCTGGAACCTGGAAGACAATCACAGGAGAGAGACAAACAGGAACTAGGTTTGACAACCAAAGCACTGACGCCTTCCTTGCTCAGGCACAGTGTATTTACACCTGCAGCAAGGAAGGGATTGGCTAGGCAATTATGCAGATTATCAATACTGAGAACAGATTGGTGGAAATGATCAGCTGACAGAATCCAAGATGGCTGCGCCCATGCAGACACTTGGAGGGAAGTTTGGTTTGTAATCCATGTGGTAATGAAAACAGTAATGGCGGCGCCGGCCACCGGAGACAGGAGGCGCCAGGCTGACAGATGCACATCCAACCACGCGGACACAGCGGAGGCCGCGGCTGACGTAATCGCCACTCAGACACTCTGCATGCAGAAGTTCAGGGACGGCGGCGGAGGCCGCGGGAGACGCCATGCCAGGTGTAATATGGCGTTTACTGTGACAGCGTCCCAGAGTGACAGGAGAGGATACAGGAATGTACACATCAGGATAACAGATGGAATCCGGTCCTGGAGCGCTGAGCCAGCCTTAGGAGGCATCTGATGGGTAAGAAATGGCGTCCAGATACCCGGATCGTGACAACTGGAAGCTGGAGTCAAGCTGCTATCGGAGTGGGATATCTCTGTCACGCTGCCGCCTGGATCCAAGAAACAGTCAACCCCTCAATCGGAGTGGATCGTCGCCTGAAGTCGTCACTGTAAACTTGGACTTTGATTGTGGACGTTATGCTGTTCTGTTCTAACAGATAGGTCTTAGCCTTTCGTCTAGACGCGGACACGTGAGTCACTCTGTTAGTAGTTGTAATGTTGGAGCTCCGGCTCCGTGCACATGGTTTAGTTCATTAGTGCATCCGTATATGTTCTCGGTTGTCTTTACATGGTTGGTAGGCATATTTGTATCTGTACATGTCTCTTTTTTTTTTTTTTTCCCTCATCTAGGTTCATAGGTGGTGGTGGCGTTAGGCCACATGTTCCCCCCCGTTAATGTACTACTGCATTTTTTTGCTTTCCTTGCAGTAGTTACTCCGACCCGATGTACTGGGTCGTTTTGGTTTGTTCTTACCCTTTCTTCCCTTGTTACTCCCCCCCCCCTCCCCCCCCCCCTCTCACGACACTCTAACTAACTGTATGAGACAAAATAATTTCTTATATGTATACCGAAATATCTCACCACTCATGGCGTGCTTTGGATTGCCTCGATGATCCAGGTTCTGTCCATGAACGTTAAGGGGTTAAACTCCCCTAATAAGCGAAGGTTAGCATTGGACTATTTTGCTAGGCACAAGACAGATGTTATTGCGCTGCAGGAGACGCACTTTTCGTCCTTAGCGCCCCCTACGTTTAAAGACCACAGGTTCCCTATCGGTTATTTTGCAAACGGCCCCTTTAAGAGGAACGGTGTAGCTATATTGTTTAAAAACACTGTTTCCTTCACTTTACACTCCCAAGTTGCCGATAAAAATGGCCATTACCTCATCTTGAGTGGCCTTTTAAATGACAAACCTGTTACCTTGGTTTCAGTTTATGCCCCTAACTCAAACCAAGTGGCCTTTTTACGTAAACTATGTTTGGTTATACAGAGGAACCGTACAGGCTCGCTCCTTCTCATGGGGGACTTCAACCTGGTCCTTGACCCTAGATTGGACAGGTCTCCCAGGCCTTCCCCTTCTCCCCTTCTCCATTAGCCTCCTCTAACGCCCCATGCTTGGCCTTCCGTAATCTCCTGGCTGAATTCGACCTCTACGATATTTGGCGAGTGCAAAACCCATTTCTATTCTCCCGTTCACAACTCCTATTCCCGCATTGATTTTCTGTTCTCTGATAAATGGACCCTCCAATTTACCAAATCCGCGGATATCCTTCCAATAACCTGGTCAGACCATGCCCCGCTGTTTCTTAAATGGGACCTCAATAGTCAGCATGCCCCGCCCCGACCTTGGAGACTCCCTCCTCACTTACTGGCCAACCCCGTATCTAAAAAAATTATAGTAGACAGCATCATGTCCTACTTGGAATTTAATTCTCCTTCGGACACGTCCACTCTGAATTTCTGGTGCGCACTGAAGGCTGTAGCTAGAGGCGCGGCGATACAGGCAGGAGCCCACCTTAAGAAACTACATCAACAATGCTTGAATGATTTGGAGCGTAAATTAAAAGAACTGGAGGAGAAAAACCAAACTCGACCTTCGAGATCTCTCCAGAAAGAATTAGCTGATGTTAGGTCCCAGCTTCAGACACTGCTTATGGTACGTACCCAGGCCTCATTAAACAAGATGCGGCAGAAATTCTACCTGGCAGGGAATAGACCGGGAAAACTGCTTGCTCGGAAGCTTAGAGCGCAACAAGCTAGGAATAGAATTAAGCTTATCATGTCCCCAACAGGCACCAAAATATCTAACCCTTTGGAGATATCAAATCAGTTTGCTGACTTCTATTCCCAACTTTATAATCTCGCGACCGACCCTTCTACCCCGCAGCCCACTCTCCCCTCTATCAACACCTTCCTCGCTGATTTGAAACTTCCTTCCATTACCGACGACCAATTAGAAGTGCTGAATGCCCCCTGGTCCACCGCAGACACGTTAAGGGCGATTAAATCCCTCCCAAAAGGTAAAGCGCCAGGCCCTGATGGCTTTATAAATGATTTTTATGTTTCACTCCAGGACCTCCTGGCTCCATCCCTGGTAACAGTTTATAATGAAATCACTTCTCAGGGCACGCTCCCAACGGAGATGCTGGAGGCTCGCATTGTCACGATTCCTAAACCAGGTAAGGACTTGACTTCTTGCCAGAACTACCGCCCCATTGCGCTGTTAAATAGAGACATTAAAATATATGCTAAATTAATAGCTTACCGACTGAACACCCTCCTCCCCTCCTTGATACACCCCGACCAGGTCGGATTTATCCCTGGTCGGCAAGCGTCTGATAATACCCGTAGAGTATTCAACATCGTAGACTCCATAACCCGTGAACAGGGCCTCCTCCTGTTGTCCTTAGATGCGGAGAAGGCTTTCGACCGCATAAACTGGTCCTACATACGGGAAGTATTATTGAAATTTGGCTTCCGCGACCGTATCCTGTCATCCATACTAGCCCTGTATAGCTCGCCCTCGGCCCGGGTCTTTAGTAATGGTTTCCTTTCTTCCCCCTTCCCAATTTACAATGGCACGCGTCAGGGTTGCCCCCTCTCACCTCTCATTTTTGTCCTGGCGATTGAGCCTTTGGCTGCTAAGATTCGGGCAGACCCACAATTCCCAGGACTCCACCTCGGCACCGTCCCCCATAAACTATGCTTATTTGCAGATGATGTTCTCTTATTTGTAACTGACCCCTGCACCTCACTCCCGCATTTACACAATATTTTAGATAGGTACTCTGCAGCGTCCTACTATAAATTAAACACAACTAAAACTGACGCCCTGCCTATAAATCTCTCCCATTCCATGGCCTCTTTGCGTACTAAATACCCTTACAATTGGCAAACAACCTCGATAAAGTATTTGGGTATCCACATCCCCCCGTCCACCTCTTCTGTATTTGACGTTAACCTCCCCCCTTTACTGACTGCGCTGCAACTGTCCACCAAATCGTGGCTCAACTATGAGATATCATGGCTGGGACGCCTGGACGCCTTTAAAATGTCGTTGCTTCCAAAACTAATGTTTCTGTTTCGCACAATTCCCTTTGTCTTCCCCAAGAAATATTTAGACAAGGCTACCACTATCCTCACCAAATATGTCTGGGCTTTGCGACCACCTAAATTGTCCCGCGCCAGGATGTCATTACCTAGGAGAGTTGGTGGCCTCGACATGCCCAACCTTTCTCTATACCAAGAAGCTTGCCTCTTGGCTCAGATTAAAGCAATTACTAGTGATACACACTCGGAGTGGACGTGTCTAGAGGGACTAGCCTGCCCCAGGTTCCCCCTGAAGGACCTCTTTGGGCTACCTAAATCCATGCGACCCTCGGACCTCCGCCTTCTCCCCTCAACTCGAGCCACTCTACAGGTCTGGGATAAACTGATCATCAGCTCACCATCTCCCCTCCATACATTGCCACGAATTTCCCTACGCACAGTAACCGCCCTAATCCCTAATCTTAATTTGTCAGGTTGGCGTTCTAGGGGGATAGGCCTACTGGGAGACCTGTTCAACGGGCCCGTGCTTAGCTCCTTCTCTACCATCCAAGAACGCTTTGCTTTGCCTGAATCTGAGAGGCTCAGATACTATCAAATACAACATTGGTGGAACAGCCTACACCTTACTCCTTCCCCAATGCACCCTACTATGTCTCAGGCCCTGGGTCGTCTTTCTGGGGACACCTCGGCAGGTGAGATCTCCTTTTGGTACAAGACACTACTAGCATTAGTTCCCGTTCTCAAAACTAGAGCCCAAATCAGGTGTGAGGTAGATATTGGCTGTACCCTTACCGAACCCAATGGCAACACATTTTTATGTCATCCTTTACTATGTCCAAATGCTTAAACCATTCCGAGATGCACGTCAAGTTATTGCACAGGTTATACCTCACACCCGATAGGGTCCACACGATTTGGCCTGCATGCTCAAAGTTTTGCTGGCGTCTCTGCGGTGAGGTGGGCCATCTTTTTCACATTTTTTGGACCTGCTCCTCTATTAAGTTGTACTGGGTCGAGGTGTTTGGGCTAATTAACAAAGTACTTGGACTCACCCTGTCCCCCACCCCCCTCATCGCTTTATTAAATGTCTACCCGCGCTCTGTGGGTGCTAATTTACAATACGTTTTAGGTCACATTTGCCTTGCAGCCCGTGCGGCATTGGCTCAGAATTGGAAACAATCTATACCGCCCCCCTTGATGAAAGTCATACATAAAATCCAGAAGCAATTCTTGATGGAAAAGAATTGGTCTCAAGTGGCGCACAAAGACAATTTACTATTACCTAAAATATAACTTTTATTTCAGTTCATCTAAAAAGACCTGTAACTGTGAAATATTAAAACCAACATAAAGTGACAAAACATAATGTGATTATTAAAAACACACGCTGCACTCTGAGTGTCATGCACTGCTGTTTTATTTATCCTTTGGGTACAATGACCTCTATGTGTTTTATGTGTATTTTCTGATATTGTGTGAATAAAGATATATCCGTATCTGTAATGCAATCTGTCTCTGTTTTGTATCAATTGCCAAATTCTCCAGTGTATTATGAGATATTTTGTCTTATCAGGGATTTTACAATGTGTCTGTGTCAGTACATTTGCTCCGGGATTTTACTAGCTGCTGGCTAGTGAGCCCCTATCTCATATATCCACTGATTTTACTCTGCACAATACATATATAGGATTACAGTTTCCCGCAGTTTATTAGTTATTTCTTATTCCTTAATATCACCTTGTGTGATCAATTTAGGATTCCATATTATCAGCTGGTGCTCTCAACCAATGTAGTCAGCACTGCTGGTGTAAGGAAGAAATGCTATATCTTACTGTTGGTGCATTCCACCTTTTATTACAGTAATCATAGCTAAGGTGTTGATTATATCACTACGTACTGCTCCTTTTTAATGCAGAGGAATAGTCCTTTATTGGGAGAAATTCATTCAGGGGGATCCACTGCTCTATATATGCAGCTTTACCCTGGAGTGAGTGAACTGACACATAAATTTGTTTCCAAAATAATCCACTCGTTTATTCCTCTCTGGAGATTTGGTTATTTTAGTAACAGATTTGTTGCATTTTGTCCATTTACAGTCTGGGGCTATTGAGTACACTTGAAACTTAATGTGTATCAACCTCCTGCCCTTCCACCACTGATTAATACATAATTGTTTGCAGTGTGTACATAGCGGCTGCCTGCCACTGAGTTTTGTATGAGGGCAGTAATGGTTTCCTATTCAGCAACAAACAGTTTCAGCTCTCTAATCTGTGTTTGGTGTCTTATAATACTGTATTCAGTTCTCTATAAACTGCTACTGCTGGCTGGGTGCTAGATATGCTTGTAAGCAAGCAGTTATTCACTTGACATATGATTAGTATATGCTGCTTACAATGTATTCCACACACTTGCAACAATTAGTTATTGGGTACAATCTGCATCTCTCAGCCATTTAACTAGAGATAGCCGTGGTTTCATACCCTATCATGTTGTTTTTGGCTTTAGAATCATATAATGCACCACGGACACCTCTATCTGCGCAGTCTATGCAGGAGTATATTGGACACTGTGTCTCTCTTCTAGTGATAGACTTTCTAGGTAGCTGTTTACTTTTGCTGCTGATTATTGGACTCGCCACCCCTCTGTATCAGGAGTACATTAATGGTCACAATCACACTCAGACATATACACATATATTTAGCATGCATGCATTATTCCCACTCTAGTGCAGCGTGAACCGCCGACGCGCGTTTCACAGAGTGTTTTTTCAGGGCTAACCCGAATGCCTCCGGTAACCGGATTATCACGGTGCCGCTGCTCCAATCACGGCCCGTTTTCAGGGTCACGTGATTTCTTAATCCAATCGCAGCGCGGCACCTACGTTGGAGACTCAGACAAAATGTCTCCAATCACATGTTATCCCAGGACCTATCATGGAACCTGTAATGCTGTTTGCTAGAGGGAAGGACCTTATTATAATAGTGTCTCCCACTGTGGGTTCCCGGTCACATGACTCGGTTTAACATTCACAGTGGAATTCCTATGTATGGAGTCTGTTATATCTCATGGTTTCTTCGGACCAATCTTATCACATGCATTTTGTTCACTAGAAGTAAATGCAGTGTTATAAATGTGTCCCCTCATATGTGTTCCGTTTTTTTGATTGCCTGCTCTATTTTGGTCCATATATTAGATGAGAGATATTCCCTTGCTTTTGATCATATTGCATAATTACTTCTTCTCGTATCCTTACTATAATGGTATAATTATACCTTCTGTCTTACATAAGAAAAAGCTCTTATATATTTAGTTAATTTATGTTAAATTAATTACATTAATATTAATGAAATAGACATAGCTTTAAATAACATTTGAGTGACGTGCAAAGTGAAAAGTGATTAAAAATAAAAATAAAAATAAACAAAGCAAAACCACAAAATTAATAAAAGTGACCAAACTTGTGTAAACCGTGACTGATTGCGACCCATATCAGCTTATATGGGTTCTGTACTTTTGAATTAGTGAGTTTCAGTGCTTACTGAGTTAAATTAATAAAATTAATAATATTTATGTGACTAATAAAATTTTTGGTGAAAAATTGTGATATTGATCATATCTTCATGATCATAATGTGCTGAAAGTCAGTACAGTACTACCTGTACTTCTTTCTAGTGATAGATCTGTGATTTATTTGTGCAATGTTTTAGTGCAGTGCTAAATATGCTGCGTTGGAGTGATGTGTCTGTATTCCATTATAGGGATTATGTGGATATTATGATATGATCCTATGTCTCTATATTTGTCCATTGATCTTAATCATACGGATTTCTCCATCTATCACATATGTCCATTCTTATATCTTTTTTCTTTTTTCTTTTTTCTCCAGGTTCTTAGGGTCCAGGTCACTAGGTAAGTATTGACTTTCTGAGTCTCCTAACAATATTATTTCCGTGTTGGAACTATCTATAGTTCATAAATCTTTCTTATAGAAGAAGTTGTTGTCACCCTTTTCCATTGTTTTTCCTAAGTGATGATTATCCCCGTATTTCTAAAGGGGTTATTGGGGACTATACATATTGCATTAATCTTCCCAACAGAACTGGCTAGTGATTAAATTATAGAAATGGTTGGTAACTGTTGTATTCGTTCAAACCCAATGGGTACTGACTATCCATTAAGAATATCAGTTTTGTTTCCAATTTCAGAAGTTCATTGTCTAAATCGCCACCTCTAATGCCCAGTTGGATACTTTGCATGCCATAGGCCTTCAGACCTGCATTTTCACCTCCATGGTATTGTAGGAAGTGCCTGGCCACTGATGTCAGGGTCTTAAATTTACTGGCATCTAGTTTTGCATTTTTAATGTTATTGGCATGCTCCAATATCCGTACCTTAAGGGGTCGAATAGTTTTGCCAATATACCGCTTCCCACATGGGCATTCTAGATGGTATACCACGCCCATTGTGGTGCAACTGATGAAATTCTGAATAAGCCATTTTTTGCCATATTTGTCTATGTAAGACTGCTTTGGTGTCATATATTTGCAGGCTTTACATCTGCCGCATTGATAGGAGCCCTTTTTATTATACAGTTGTTTAGTAGGGGTCGAAAGATGACTGCGAACCACCAAATCTCGTAAATTTTTGGATCTCCTCCAACTGCTTTTTACTCTGGTAGGCAGAATTTGGCTTAATGTGTCATCAGTTTGTAAGATTGGCCAATGTTTCTGTAGGATTCCATTTATTTTCTTCCATTGTGGATTGTATGTCCCAATGAATCTGACTGGTTCGTCTCTCTGTGATCTAATTTTGGGGGTCAAAAGGGAGTCTCTTGTGTAGGTTTCCACACTTTTCACAGCAGATTTAATACTCCTGTTGCTGTACCCTCTCTTTTTCAAGCGGTCACAGACCTGTTTCTCACGTTCTAAGTAGATTTGTTCGTTAGAGCAATTCCTTTTTGTACGAAGTAATTCTCATTTAGGAATAGCTTTAAGGGTTGCTGGTAGGTGCGAACTATCATAATGGAGTATACTGTTCGTTGCTGTCTTCTTCCGGAAAACATCAGTGCTTATCTTGCCATCAATCTCAATTTTGATACATAAATCCAAGAAATTGATTTCCTTTTGGCTTTTCTCACCAACTAATCGCAAATTCAGATCGTTATCGTTCAGAATAGTGATAAATTCCTCCAGAAGTTCTCCAGTTGCCTCCCAGATGATCAGGACGTCGTCTATGTAACGGAGGTATAGCAGGATATGTTGCGTGTATTTTTCCAGGGTATCATTGAACATGTGTTCTTTCTCCCACCACCCCAGGTAGAGGTTAGCGTACGATGGGGCACAAGCTGTCCCCATCGCTGTCCCTCTAACCTGGAGGTAGAATTTTTCTTCACTGATAAAGTAGTTCTTAGTTAGTATGAACTCTAACAGGGAGATCAGAAAGTCGTTAAAGTCATGATGTATCCCCATGTTCAGAAAATATTTAATGGCAGCCACTCCCCTCTTATGATCAATGCTAGTATATAAGCTTTCAATATCATAAGTGGCTAGCCATGTTCCCTGGTTTACTGTCATATCCTGTAATTTGTTCAACACGTCCATGGTGTCCCTGGTGTAGGAAGGCAGAGCCAGCACATACTGTCGGAGATGTTGATCGACATAAATGCTGGCCTTTTCTGTCAAACTTCCCACACCTGAGACAATTGGTCTTCCAGGAGGCGTTTTCTCATTTTTGTGCACCTTTGGTAATAGGTACAGTGTGGCAACTTTTGGGTTATTTGTTTTAAGGAAATCTAAATCTCTTTTCCTTATGATCCCATTCCCATATGCTCTTGAGATGATGGTATTGTATTGACAGAGGAAGTTGCTTGTAGGGTTGAAAATTAATGCTTTGTAGCATTTCTGATCACTCAGTTGTTTCCTCAACTCTGTCGTATACATTGTTCTAGGCCAAAGCACTATGTTTCCTCCTTTATCAGAAGGTTTTATAATAGTGTCCTGCCATTGTTTAATTTCATATAATGCCTCCCTTTCCCCTTCCGTTAGATTATCCGTATGGGATTGTATACAACGTTCCTGTGCAAACATACGATCCAAGTCCCGAGATACGAGATCATAGTACACTTTCACTGGAGGAGATACCTTAAATTCTGGAAAGAATGAGGATTTATTTTTAATTTTGAGAGGATCAAATGGGGAAGGGTTGGTATAAACTTCATTCCCTGTTTCAAGTTCTTCCAAGATATTCAGGGCTGTCTGATCTTCTGCTGTTAGTGACAATGTTGGAGTCTGTGATGAGAGGATGCTCTCTATATTGCTCATTTCTTCCCGTGTTTGTTGTTGAGTCTGGAAATGTTTCTTCAGGAGTATTTTTCTCACGAACAATTGTAAGTCCTTCTCACACTCAAATCTATCTGGTTGGTATGTCGGGGAAAAGGACAGTCCCTTACTTAATAGTTGGTTTTGATTTTCAGTCAAGACTTTATCAGTGAGATTGATGATTCTCATCATATCATCCCCACTTATCTCCTTCTCCTCTGTTCTCGAGGCTCCTCTCTCCATTCTCTGTCGTCTCTTTTTCTTCTCGCCCCCCTTCCCCCTCCTGATCTTAGTTCTTCCATGCTGGTATGGTCTTTTATCCCCTTCAGGCTTTGTTCTAAAAAATCCCTACTGTGGGGTCTGTTCCTATTGGGGAGTTCCTCTCCTTCAGATGATTCCATATCCGAGGTTGTGTAGTTCATAGTATTGGTTTTCCTAGTCCGTTGTGGGTAGGTCTTCCATTTATACACTCTATCTTGTGCAAAATCATTTTTATCCCTGTAAAGTTTCCTCTTCTTCCTCTCTATAATTTCCTGCTCTACATCATCTACTTCTTTCTTATGTTTGTTGTATGTCTGTTGAAACTTGTCAATGGTCTCAAACTGCTTCAATTTTTCCCCCAGTATGGAGATCTCATGTGCATATTGTGTTAGCAGTATTTCATCGTGTTTGATTAAGATCTTTATAAGATCTTTTGAACATTGCGTCAGCACTTTTTCCCATTCTTTTTTAAGATCACTATTAGCCAGTTCAAATGTTGGGAATATTCGTGGTCTCAAACCTCTTGGCGTTATCTCCTGCTTAATATAGCTGTCAAATGTAAGTCTATTCCACCATGTTTTCCCTTGTTTAATTAGTAATTGTTTTAACGAGAAAAGGTCATCCGACCAATCTCTATTCAGTGAGCCTGTGTTATTCAGCTCATTACCAAAGGGTGCATCCAAACTATTCTTTAATCTTTCACGTCTGTCGTCCAACTCTTTTGCAAGGTTAAAGGATGACATTCTGGAGTATATTATTGACTAGTAATAAAATTACTTATTAATTGTAGATTTCTATACCTTAATGTATCTGAATTCACTGTGCTAGTAGCTGAAGAATTGCTGAGAAATCAGCTATATATTGAGACTATTCTGAGGGTAAGGGGAAGTGGGAATGCTACTGCACTAGTGTAGTATTATATATTCTTTATGTGTATTTTTATTTTTATTTTAAACCCCATATAGTTTTCTGTTTCATGAATTTGAATTGGTTATGGGGGTGCTGCCACACACCTAAGTGTTACCAACATTGCAGAACTAGTATACCAAGAAGAGAAAAGAATTGGTCTCAAGTGGCGCACAAAGACAATTTACTATTACCTAAAATATAACTTTTATTTCAGTTCATCTAAAAAGACCTGTAACTGTGAAATATTAAAACCAACATAAAGTGACAAAACATAATGTGATTATTAAAAACACACGCTGCACTCTGAGTGTCATGCACTGCTGTTTTATTTATCCTTTGGGTACAATGACCTCTATGTGTTTTATGTGTATTTTCTGATATTGTGTGAATAAAGATATATCCGTATCTGTAATGCAATCTGTCTCTGTTTTGTATCAATTGCCAAATTCTCCAGTGTATTATGAGATATTTTGTCTTATCAGGGATTTTACAATGTGTCTGTGTCAGTACATTTGCTCCGGGATTTTACTAGCTGCTGGCTAGTGAGCCCCTATCTCATATATCCACTGATTTTACTCTGCACAATACATATATAGGATTACAGTTTCCCGCAGTTTATTAGTTATTTCTTATTCCTTAATATCACCTTGTGTGATCAATTTAGGATTCCATATTATCAGCTGGTGCTCTCAACCAATGTAGTCAGCACTGCTGGTGTAAGGAAGAAATGCTATATCTTACTGTTGGTGCATTCCACCTTTTATTACAGTAATCATAGCTAAGGTGTTGATTATATCACTACGTACTGCTCCTTTTTAATGCAGAGGAATAGTCCTTTATTGGGAGAAATTCATTCAGGGGGATCCACTGCTCTATATATGCAGCTTTACCCTGGAGTGAGTGAACTGACACATAAATTTGTTTCCAAAATAATCCACTCGTTTATTCCTCTCTGGAGATTTGGTTATTTTAGTAACAGATTTGTTGCATTTTGTCCATTTACAGTCTGGGGCTATTGAGTACACTTGAAACTTAATGTGTATCAACCTCCTGCCCTTCCACCACTGATTAATACATAATTGTTTGCAGTGTGTACATAGCGGCTGCCTGCCACTGAGTTTTGTATGAGGGCAGTAATGGTTTCCTATTCAGCAACAAACAGTTTCAGCTCTCTAATCTGTGTTTGGTGTCTTATAATACTGTATTCAGTTCTCTATAAACTGCTACTGCTGGCTGGGTGCTAGATATGCTTGTAAGCAAGCAGTTATTCACTTGACATATGATTAGTATATGCTGCTTACAATGTATTCCACACACTTGCAACAATTAGTTATTGGGTACAATCTGCATCTCTCAGCCATTTAACTAGAGATAGCCGTGGTTTCATACCCTATCATGTTGTTTTTGGCTTTAGAATCATATAATGCACCACGGACACCTCTATCTGCGCAGTCTATGCAGGAGTATATTGGACACTGTGTCTCTCTTCTAGTGATAGACTTTCTAGGTAGCTGTTTACTTTTGCTGCTGATTATTGGACTCGCCACCCCTCTGTATCAGGAGTACATTAATGGTCACAATCACACTCAGACATATACACATATATTTAGCATGCATGCATTATTCCCACTCTAGTGCAGCGTGAACCGCCGACGCGCGTTTCACAGAGTGTTTTTTCAGGGCTAACCCGAATGCCTCCGGTAACCGGATTATCACGGTGCCGCTGCTCCAATCACGGCCCGTTTTCAGGGTCACGTGATTTCTTAATCCAATCGCAGCGCGGCACCTACGTTGGAGACTCAGACAAAATGTCTCCAATCACATGTTATCCCAGGACCTATCATGGAACCTGTAATGCTGTTTGCTAGAGGGAAGGACCTTATTATAATAGTGTCTCCCACTGTGGGTTCCCGGTCACATGACTCGGTTTAACATTCACAGTGGAATTCCTATGTATGGAGTCTGTTATATCTCATGGTTTCTTCGGACCAATCTTATCACATGCATTTTGTTCACTAGAAGTAAATGCAGTGTTATAAATGTGTCCCCTCATATGTGTTCCGTTTTTTTGATTGCCTGCTCTATTTTGGTCCATATATTAGATGAGAGATATTCCCTTGCTTTTGATCATATTGCATAATTACTTCTTCTCGTATCCTTACTATAATGGTATAATTATACCTTCTGTCTTACATAAGAAAAAGCTCTTATATATTTAGTTAATTTATGTTAAATTAATTACATTAATATTAATGAAATAGACATAGCTTTAAATAACATTTGAGTGACGTGCAAAGTGAAAAGTGATTAAAAATAAAAATAAAAATAAACAAAGCAAAACCACAAAATTAATAAAAGTGACCAAACTTGTGTAAACCGTGACTGATTGCGACCCATATCAGCTTATATGGGTTCTGTACTTTTGAATTAGTGAGTTTCAGTGCTTACTGAGTTAAATTAATAAAATTAATAATATTTATGTGACTAATAAAATTTTTGGTGAAAAATTGTGATATTGATCATATCTTCATGATCATAATGTGCTGAAAGTCAGTACAGTACTACCTGTACTTCTTTCTAGTGATAGATCTGTGATTTATTTGTGCAATGTTTTAGTGCAGTGCTAAATATGCTGCGTTGGAGTGATGTGTCTGTATTCCATTATAGGGATTATGTGGATATTATGATATGATCCTATGTCTCTATATTTGTCCATTGATCTTAATCATACGGATTTCTCCATCTATCACATATGTCCATTCTTATATCTTTTTTCTTTTTTCTTTTTTCTCCAGGTTCTTAGGGTCCAGGTCACTAGGTAAGTATTGACTTTCTGAGTCTCCTAACAATATTATTTCCGTGTTGGAACTATCTATAGTTCATAAATCTTTCTTATAGAAGAAGTTGTTGTCACCCTTTTCCATTGTTTTTCCTAAGTGATGATTATCCCCGTATTTCTAAAGGGGTTATTGGGGACTATACATATTGCATTAATCTTCCCAACAGAACTGGCTAGTGATTAAATTATAGAAATGGTTGGTAACTGTTGTATTCGTTCAAACCCAATGGGTACTGACTATCCATTAAGAATATCAGTTTTGTTTCCAATTTCAGAAGTTCATTGTCTAAATCGCCACCTCTAATGCCCAGTTGGATACTTTGCATGCCATAGGCCTTCAGACCTGCATTTTCACCTCCATGGTATTGTAGGAAGTGCCTGGCCACTGATGTCAGGGTCTTAAATTTACTGGCATCTAGTTTTGCATTTTTAATGTTATTGGCATGCTCCAATATCCGTACCTTAAGGGGTCGAATAGTTTTGCCAATATACCGCTTCCCACATGGGCATTCTAGATGGTATACCACGCCCATTGTGGTGCAACTGATGAAATTCTGAATAAGCCATTTTTTGCCATATTTGTCTATGTAAGACTGCTTTGGTGTCATATATTTGCAGGCTTTACATCTGCCGCATTGATAGGAGCCCTTTTTATTATACAGTTGTTTAGTAGGGGTCGAAAGATGACTGCGAACCACCAAATCTCGTAAATTTTTGGATCTCCTCCAACTGCTTTTTACTCTGGTAGGCAGAATTTGGCTTAATGTGTCATCAGTTTGTAAGATTGGCCAATGTTTCTGTAGGATTCCATTTATTTTCTTCCATTGTGGATTGTATGTCCCAATGAATCTGACTGGTTCGTCTCTCTGTGATCTAATTTTGGGGGTCAAAAGGGAGTCTCTTGTGTAGGTTTCCACACTTTTCACAGCAGATTTAATACTCCTGTTGCTGTACCCTCTCTTTTTCAAGCGGTCACAGACCTGTTTCTCACGTTCTAAGTAGATTTGTTCGTTAGAGCAATTCCTTTTTGTACGAAGTAATTCTCCTTTAGGAATAGCTTTAAGGGTTGCTGGTAGGTGCGAACTATCATAATGGAGTATACTGTTCGTTGCTGTCTTCTTCCGGAAAACATCAGTGCTTATCTTGCCATCAATCTCAATTTTGATACATAAATCCAAGAAATTGATTTCCTTTTGGCTTTTCTCACCAACTAATCGCAAATTCAGATCGTTATCGTTCAGAATAGTGATAAATTCCTCCAGAAGTTCTCCAGTTGCCTCCCAGATGATCAGGACGTCGTCTATGTAACGGAGGTATAGCAGGATATGTTGCGTGTATTTTTCCAGGGTATCATTGAACATGTGTTCTTTCTCCCACCACCCCAGGTAGAGGTTAGCGTACGATGGGGCACAAGCTGTCCCCATCGCTGTCCCTCTAACCTGGAGGTAGAATTTTTCTTCACTGATAAAGTAGTTCTTAGTTAGTATGAACTCTAACAGGGAGATCAGAAAGTCGTTAAAGTCATGATGTATCCCCATGTTCAGAAAATATTTAATGGCAGCCACTCCCCTCTTATGATCAATGCTAGTATATAAGCTTTCAATATCATAAGTGGCTAGCCATGTTCCCTGGTTTACTGTCATATCCTGTAATTTGTTCAACACGTCCATGGTGTCCCTGGTGTAGGAAGGCAGAGCCAGCACATACTGTCGGAGATGTTGATCGACATAAATGCTGGCCTTTTCTGTCAAACTTCCCACACCTGAGACAATTGGTCTTCCAGGAGGCGTTTTCTCATTTTTGTGCACCTTTGGTAATAGGTACAGTGTGGCAACTTTTGGGTTATTTGTTTTAAGGAAATCTAAATCTCTTTTCCTTATGATCCCATTCCCATATGCTCTTGAGATGATGGTATTGTATTGACAGAGGAAGTTGCTTGTAGGGTTGAAAATTAATGCTTTGTAGCATTTCTGATCACTCAGTTGTTTCCTCAACTCTGTCGTATACATTGTTCTAGGCCAAAGCACTATGTTTCCTCCTTTATCAGAAGGTTTTATAATAGTGTCCTGCCATTGTTTAATTTCATATAATGCCTCCCTTTCCCCTTCCGTTAGATTATCCGTATGGGATTGTATACAACGTTCCTGTGCAAACATACGATCCAAGTCCCGAGATACGAGATCATAGTACACTTTCACTGGAGGAGATACCTTAAATTCTGGAAAGAATGAGGATTTATTTTTAATTTTGAGAGGATCAAATGGGGAAGGGTTGGTATAAACTTCATTCCCTGTTTCAAGTTCTTCCAAGATATTCAGGGCTGTCTGATCTTCTGCTGTTAGTGACAATGTTGGAGTCTGTGATGAGAGGATGCTCTCTATATTGCTCATTTCTTCCCGTGTTTGTTGTTGAGTCTGGAAATGTTTCTTCAGGAGTATTTTTCTCACGAACAATTGTAAGTCCTTCTCACACTCAAATCTATCTGGTTGGTATGTCGGGGAAAAGGACAGTCCCTTACTTAATAGTTGGTTTTGATTTTCAGTCAAGACTTTATCAGTGAGATTGATGATTCTCATCATATCATCCCCACTTATCTCCTTCTCCTCTGTTCTCGAGGCTCCTCTCTCCATTCTCTGTCGTCTCTTTTTCTTCTCGCCCCCCTTCCCCCTCCTGATCTTAGTTCTTCCATGCTGGTATGGTCTTTTATCCCCTTCAGGCTTTGTTCTAAAAAATCCCTACTGTGGGGTCTGTTCCTATTGGGGAGTTCCTCTCCTTCAGATGATTCCATATCCGAGGTTGTGTAGTTCATAGTATTGGTTTTCCTAGTCCGTTGTGGGTAGGTCTTCCATTTATACACTCTATCTTGTGCAAAATCATTTTTATCCCTGTAAAGTTTCCTCTTCTTCCTCTCTATAATTTCCTGCTCTACATCATCTACTTCTTTCTTATGTTTGTTGTATGTCTGTTGAAACTTGTCAATGGTCTCAAACTGCTTCAATTTTTCCCCCAGTATGGAGATCTCATGTGCATATTGTGTTAGCAGTATTTCATCGTGTTTGATTAAGATCTTTATAAGATCTTTTGAACATTGCGTCAGCACTTTTTCCCATTCTTTTTTAAGATCACTATTAGCCAGTTCAAATGTTGGGAATATTCGTGGTCTCAAACCTCTTGGCGTTATCTCCTGCTTAATATAGCTGTCAAATGTAAGTCTATTCCACCATGTTTTCCCTTGTTTAATTAGTAATTGTTTTAACGAGAAAAGGTCATCCGACCAATCTCTATTCAGTGAGCCTGTGTTATTCAGCTCATTACCAAAGGGTGCATCCAAACTATTCTTTAATCTTTCACGTCTGTCGTCCAACTCTTTTGCAAGGTTAAAGGATGACATTCTGGAGTATATTATTGACTAGTAATAAAATTACTTATTAATTGTAGATTTCTATACCTTAATGTATCTGAATTCACTGTGCTAGTAGCTGAAGAATTGCTGAGAAATCAGCTATATATTGAGACTATTCTGAGGGTAAGGGGAAGTGGGAATGCTACTGCACTAGTATAGTATTATATATTCTTTATGTGTATTTTTATTTTTATTTTAAACCCCATATAGTTTTCTGTTTCATGAATTTGAATTGGTTATGGGGGTGCTGCCACACACCTAAGTGTTACCAACATTGCAGAACTAGTATACCAAGAAGAGAAAAGAATTGGTCTCAAGTGGCGCACAAAGACAATTTACTATTACCTAAAATATAACTTTTATTTCAGTTCATCTAAAAAGACCTGTAACTGTGAAATATTAAAACCAACATAAAGTGACAAAACATAATGTGATTATTAAAAACACACGCTGCACTCTGAGTGTCATGCACTGCTGTTTTATTTATCCTTTGGGTACAATGACCTCTATGTGTTTTATGTGTATTTTCTGATATTGTGTGAATAAAGATATATCCGTATCTGTAATGCAATCTGTCTCTGTTTTGTATCAATTGCCAAATTCTCCAGTGTATTATGAGATATTTTGTCTTATCAGGGATTTTACAATGTGTCTGTGTCAGTACATTTGCTCCGGGATTTTACTAGCTGCTGGCTAGTGAGCCCCTATCTCATATATCCACTGATTTTACTCTGCACAATACATATATAGGATTACAGTTTCCCGCAGTTTATTAGTTATTTCTTATTCCTTAATATCACCTTGTGTGATCAATTTAGGATTCCATATTATCAGCTGGTGCTCTCAACCAATGTAGTCAGCACTGCTGGTGTAAGGAAGAAATGCTATATCTTACTGTTGGTGCATTCCACCTTTTATTACAGTAATCATAGCTAAGGTGTTGATTATATCACTACGTACTGCTCCTTTTTAATGCAGAGGAATAGTCCTTTATTGGGAGAAATTCATTCAGGGGGATCCACTGCTCTATATATGCAGCTTTACCCTGGAGTGAGTGAACTGACACATAAATTTGTTTCCAAAATAATCCACTCGTTTATTCCTCTCTGGAGATTTGGTTATTTTAGTAACAGATTTGTTGCATTTTGTCCATTTACAGTCTGGGGCTATTGAGTACACTTGAAACTTAATGTGTATCAACCTCCTGCCCTTCCACCACTGATTAATACATAATTGTTTGCAGTGTGTACATAGCGGCTGCCTGCCACTGAGTTTTGTATGAGGGCAGTAATGGTTTCCTATTCAGCAACAAACAGTTTCAGCTCTCTAATCTGTGTTTGGTGTCTTATAATACTGTATTCAGTTCTCTATAAACTGCTACTGCTGGCTGGGTGCTAGATATGCTTGTAAGCAAGCAGTTATTCACTTGACATATGATTAGTATATGCTGCTTACAATGTATTCCACACACTTGCAACAATTAGTTATTGGGTACAATCTGCATCTCTCAGCCATTTAACTAGAGATAGCCGTGGTTTCATACCCTATCATGTTGTTTTTGGCTTTAGAATCATATAATGCACCACGGACACCTCTATCTGCGCAGTCTATGCAGGAGTATATTGGACACTGTGTCTCTCTTCTAGTGATAGACTTTCTAGGTAGCTGTTTACTTTTGCTGCTGATTATTGGGCTCGCCACCCCTCTGTATCAGGAGTACATTAATGGTCACAATCACACTCAGACATATACACATATATTTAGCATGCATGCATTATTCCCACTCTAGTGCAGCGTGAACCGCCGACGCGCGTTTCACAGAGTGTTTTTTCAGGGCTAACCCGAATGCCTCCGGTAACCGGATTATCACGGTGCCGCTGCTCCAATCACGGCCCGTTTTCAGGGTCACGTGATTTCTTAATCCAATCGCAGCGCGGCACCTACGTTGGAGACTCAGACAAAATGTCTCCAATCACATGTTATCCCAGGACCTATCATGGAACCTGTAATGCTGTTTGCTAGAGGGAAGGACCTTATTATAATAGTGTCTCCCACTGTGGGTTCCCGGTCACATGACTCGGTTTAACATTCACAGTGGAATTCCTATGTATGGAGTCTGTTATATCTCATGGTTTCTTCGGACCAATCTTATCACATGCATTTTGTTCACTAGAAGTAAATGCAGTGTTATAAATGTGTCCCCTCATATGTGTTCCGTTTTTTTGATTGCCTGCTCTATTTTGGTCCATATATTAGATGAGAGATATTCCCTTGCTTTTGATCATATTGCATAATTACTTCTTCTCGTATCCTTACTATAATGGTATAATTATACCTTCTGTCTTACATAAGAAAAAGCTCTTATATATTTAGTTAATTTATGTTAAATTAATTACATTAATATTAATGAAATAGACATAGCTTTAAATAACATTTGAGTGACGTGCAAAGTGAAAAGTGATTAAAAATAAAAATAAAAATAAACAAAGCAAAACCACAAAATTAATAAAAGTGACCAAACTTGTGTAAACCGTGACTGATTGCGACCCATATCAGCTTATATGGGTTCTGTACTTTTGAATTAGTGAGTTTCAGTGCTTACTGAGTTAAATTAATAAAATTAATAATATTTATGTGACTAATAAAATTTTTGGTGAAAAATTGTGATATTGATCATATCTTCATGATCATAATGTGCTGAAAGTCAGTACAGTACTACCTGTACTTCTTTCTAGTGATAGATCTGTGATTTATTTGTGCAATGTTTTAGTGCAGTGCTAAATATGCTGCGTTGGAGTGATGTGTCTGTATTCCATTATAGGGATTATGTGGATATTATGATATGATCCTATGTCTCTATATTTGTCCATTGATCTTAATCATACGGATTTCTCCATCTATCACATATGTCCATTCTTATATCTTTTTTCTTTTTTCTTTTTTCTCCAGGTTCTTAGGGTCCAGGTCACTAGGTAAGTATTGACTTTCTGAGTCTCCTAACAATATTATTTCCGTGTTGGAACTATCTATAGTTCATAAATCTTTCTTATAGAAGAAGTTGTTGTCACCCTTTTCCATTGTTTTTCCTAAGTGATGATTATCCCCGTATTTCTAAAGGGGTTATTGGGGACTATACATATTGCATTAATCTTCCCAACAGAACTGGCTAGTGATTAAATTATAGAAATGGTTGGTAACTGTTGTATTCGTTCAAACCCAATGGGTACTGACTATCCATTAAGAATATCAGTTTTGTTTCCAATTTCAGAAGTTCATTGTCTAAATCGCCACCTCTAATGCCCAGTTGGATACTTTGCATGCCATAGGCCTTCAGACCTGCATTTTCACCTCCATGGTATTGTAGGAAGTGCCTGGCCACTGATGTCAGGGTCTTAAATTTACTGGCATCTAGTTTTGCATTTTTAATGTTATTGGCATGCTCCAATATCCGTACCTTAAGGGGTCGAATAGTTTTGCCAATATACCGCTTCCCACATGGGCATTCTAGATGGTATACCACGCCCATTGTGGTGCAACTGATGAAATTCTGAATAAGCCATTTTTTGCCATATTTGTCTATGTAAGACTGCTTTGGTGTCATATATTTGCAGGCTTTACATCTGCCGCATTGATAGGAGCCCTTTTTATTATACAGTTGTTTAGTAGGGGTCGAAAGATGACTGCGAACCACCAAATCTCGTAAATTTTTGGATCTCCTCCAACTGCTTTTTACTCTGGTAGGCAGAATTTGGCTTAATGTGTCATCAGTTTGTAAGATTGGCCAATGTTTCTGTAGGATTCCATTTATTTTCTTCCATTGTGGATTGTATGTCCCAATGAATCTGACTGGTTCGTCTCTCTGTGATCTAATTTTGGGGGTCAAAAGGGAGTCTCTTGTGTAGGTTTCCACACTTTTCACAGCAGATTTAATACTCCTGTTGCTGTACCCTCTCTTTTTCAAGCGGTCACAGACCTGTTTCTCACGTTCTAAGTAGATTTGTTCGTTAGAGCAATTCCTTTTTGTACGAAGTAATTCTCCTTTAGGAATAGCTTTAAGGGTTGCTGGTAGGTGCGAACTATCATAATGGAGTATACTGTTCGTTGCTGTCTTCTTCCGGAAAACATCAGTGCTTATCTTGCCATCAATCTCAATTTTGATACATAAATCCAAGAAATTGATTTCCTTTTGGCTTTTCTCACCAACTAATCGCAAATTCAGATCGTTATCGTTCAGAATAGTGATAAATTCCTCCAGAAGTTCTCCAGTTGCCTCCCAGATGATCAGGACGTCGTCTATGTAACGGAGGTATAGCAGGATATGTTGCGTGTATTTTTCCAGGGTATCATTGAACATGTGTTCTTTCTCCCACCACCCCAGGTAGAGGTTAGCGTACGATGGGGCACAAGCTGTCCCCATCGCTGTCCCTCTAACCTGGAGGTAGAATTTTTCTTCACTGATAAAGTAGTTCTTAGTTAGTATGAACTCTAACAGGGAGATCAGAAAGTCGTTAAAGTCATGATGTATCCCCATGTTCAGAAAATATTTAATGGCAGCCACTCCCCTCTTATGATCAATGCTAGTATATAAGCTTTCAATATCATAAGTGGCTAGCCATGTTCCCTGGTTTACTGTCATATCCTGTAATTTGTTCAACACGTCCATGGTGTCCCTGGTGTAGGAAGGCAGAGCCAGCACATACTGTCGGAGATGTTGATCGACATAAATGCTGGCCTTTTCTGTCAAACTTCCCACACCTGAGACAATTGGTCTTCCAGGAGGCGTTTTCTCATTTTTGTGCACCTTTGGTAATAGGTACAGTGTGGCAACTTTTGGGTTATTTGTTTTAAGGAAATCTAAATCTCTTTTCCTTATGATCCCATTCCCATATGCTCTTGAGATGATGGTATTGTATTGACAGAGGAAGTTGCTTGTAGGGTTGAAAATTAATGCTTTGTAGCATTTCTGATCACTCAGTTGTTTCCTCAACTCTGTCGTATACATTGTTCTAGGCCAAAGCACTATGTTTCCTCCTTTATCAGAAGGTTTTATAATAGTGTCCTGCCATTGTTTAATTTCATATAATGCCTCCCTTTCCCCTTCCGTTAGATTATCCGTATGGGATTGTATACAACGTTCCTGTGCAAACATACGATCCAAGTCCCGAGATACGAGATCATAGTACACTTTCACTGGAGGAGATACCTTAAATTCTGGAAAGAATGAGGATTTATTTTTAATTTTGAGAGGATCAAATGGGGAAGGGTTGGTATAAACTTCATTCCCTGTTTCAAGTTCTTCCAAGATATTCAGGGCTGTCTGATCTTCTGCTGTTAGTGACAATGTTGGAGTCTGTGATGAGAGGATGCTCTCTATATTGCTCATTTCTTCCCGTGTTTGTTGTTGAGTCTGGAAATGTTTCTTCAGGAGTATTTTTCTCACGAACAATTGTAAGTCCTTCTCACACTCAAATCTATCTGGTTGGTATGTCGGGGAAAAGGACAGTCCCTTACTTAATAGTTGGTTTTGATTTTCAGTCAAGACTTTATCAGTGAGATTGATGATTCTCATCATATCATCCCCACTTATCTCCTTCTCCTCTGTTCTCGAGGCTCCTCTCTCCATTCTCTGTCGTCTCTTTTTCTTCTCGCCCCCCTTCCCCCTCCTGATCTTAGTTCTTCCATGCTGGTATGGTCTTTTATCCCCTTCAGGCTTTGTTCTAAAAAATCCCTACTGTGGGGTCTGTTCCTATTGGGGAGTTCCTCTCCTTCAGATGATTCCATATCCGAGGTTGTGTAGTTCATAGTATTGGTTTTCCTAGTCCGTTGTGGGTAGGTCTTCCATTTATACACTCTATCTTGTGCAAAATCATTTTTATCCCTGTAAAGTTTCCTCTTCTTCCTCTCTATAATTTCCTGCTCTACATCATCTACTTCTTTCTTATGTTTGTTGTATGTCTGTTGAAACTTGTCAATGGTCTCAAACTGCTTCAATTTTTCCCCCAGTATGGAGATCTCATGTGCATATTGTGTTAGCAGTATTTCATCGTGTTTGATTAAGATCTTTATAAGATCTTTTGAACATTGCGTCAGCACTTTTTCCCATTCTTTTTTAAGATCACTATTAGCCAGTTCAAATGTTGGGAATATTCGTGGTCTCAAACCTCTTGGCGTTATCTCCTGCTTAATATAGCTGTCAAATGTAAGTCTATTCCACCATGTTTTCCCTTGTTTAATTAGTAATTGTTTTAACGAGAAAAGGTCATCCGACCAATCTCTATTCAGTGAGCCTGTGTTATTCAGCTCATTACCAAAGGGTGCATCCAAACTATTCTTTAATCTTTCACGTCTGTCGTCCAACTCTTTTGCAAGGTTAAAGGATGACATTCTGGAGTATATTATTGACTAGTAATAAAATTACTTATTAATTGTAGATTTCTATACCTTAATGTATCTGAATTCACTGTGCTAGTAGCTGAAGAATTGCTGAGAAATCAGCTATATATTGAGACTATTCTGAGGGTAAGGGGAAGTGGGAATGCTACTGCACTAGTATAGTATTATATATTCTTTATGTGTATTTTTATTTTTATTTTAAACCCCATATAGTTTTCTGTTTCATGAATTTGAATTGGTTATGGGGGTGCTGCCACACACCTAAGTGTTACCAACATTGCAGAACTAGTATACCAAGAAGAGAAAAGAATTGGTCTCAAGTGGCGCACAAAGACAATTTACTATTACCTAAAATATAACTTTTATTTCAGTTCATCTAAAAAGACCTGTAACTGTGAAATATTAAAACCAACATAAAGTGACAAAACATAATGTGATTATTAAAAACACACGCTGCACTCTGAGTGTCATGCACTGCTGTTTTATTTATCCTTTGGGTACAATGACCTCTATGTGTTTTATGTGTATTTTCTGATATTGTGTGAATAAAGATATATCCGTATCTGTAATGCAATCTGTCTCTGTTTTGTATCAATTGCCAAATTCTCCAGTGTATTATGAGATATTTTGTCTTATCAGGGATTTTACAATGTGTCTGTGTCAGTACATTTGCTCCGGGATTTTACTAGCTGCTGGCTAGTGAGCCCCTATCTCATATATCCACTGATTTTACTCTGCACAATACATATATAGGATTACAGTTTCCCGCAGTTTATTAGTTATTTCTTATTCCTTAATATCACCTTGTGTGATCAATTTAGGATTCCATATTATCAGCTGGTGCTCTCAACCAATGTAGTCAGCACTGCTGGTGTAAGGAAGAAATGCTATATCTTACTGTTGGTGCATTCCACCTTTTATTACAGTAATCATAGCTAAGGTGTTGATTATATCACTACGTACTGCTCCTTTTTAATGCAGAGGAATAGTCCTTTATTGGGAGAAATTCATTCAGGGGGATCCACTGCTCTATATATGCAGCTTTACCCTGGAGTGAGTGAACTGACACATAAATTTGTTTCCAAAATAATCCACTCGTTTATTCCTCTCTGGAGATTTGGTTATTTTAGTAACAGATTTGTTGCATTTTGTCCATTTACAGTCTGGGGCTATTGAGTACACTTGAAACTTAATGTGTATCAACCTCCTGCCCTTCCACCACTGATTAATACATAATTGTTTGCAGTGTGTACATAGCGGCTGCCTGCCACTGAGTTTTGTATGAGGGCAGTAATGGTTTCCTATTCAGCAACAAACAGTTTCAGCTCTCTAATCTGTGTTTGGTGTCTTATAATACTGTATTCAGTTCTCTATAAACTGCTACTGCTGGCTGGGTGCTAGATATGCTTGTAAGCAAGCAGTTATTCACTTGACATATGATTAGTATATGCTGCTTACAATGTATTCCACACACTTGCAACAATTAGTTATTGGGTACAATCTGCATCTCTCAGCCATTTAACTAGAGATAGCCGTGGTTTCATACCCTATCATGTTGTTTTTGGCTTTAGAATCATATAATGCACCACGGACACCTCTATCTGCGCAGTCTATGCAGGAGTATATTGGACACTGTGTCTCTCTTCTAGTGATAGACTTTCTAGGTAGCTGTTTACTTTTGCTGCTGATTATTGGGCTCGCCACCCCTCTGTATCAGGAGTACATTAATGGTCACAATCACACTCAGACATATACACATATATTTAGCATGCATGCATTATTCCCACTCTAGTGCAGCGTGAACCGCCGACGCGCGTTTCACAGAGTGTTTTTTCAGGGCTAACCCGAATGCCTCCGGTAACCGGATTATCACGGTGCCGCTGCTCCAATCACGGCCCGTTTTCAGGGTCACGTGATTTCTTAATCCAATCGCAGCGCGGCACCTACGTTGGAGACTCAGACAAAATGTCTCCAATCACATGTTATCCCAGGACCTATCATGGAACCTGTAATGCTGTTTGCTAGAGGGAAGGACCTTATTATAATAGTGTCTCCCACTGTGGGTTCCCGGTCACATGACTCGGTTTAACATTCACAGTGGAATTCCTATGTATGGAGTCTGTTATATCTCATGGTTTCTTCGGACCAATCTTATCACATGCATTTTGTTCACTAGAAGTAAATGCAGTGTTATAAATGTGTCCCCTCATATGTGTTCCGTTTTTTTGATTGCCTGCTCTATTTTGGTCCATATATTAGATGAGAGATATTCCCTTGCTTTTGATCATATTGCATAATTACTTCTTCTCGTATCCTTACTATAATGGTATAATTATACCTTCTGTCTTACATAAGAAAAAGCTCTTATATATTTAGTTAATTTATGTTAAATTAATTACATTAATATTAATGAAATAGACATAGCTTTAAATAACATTTGAGTGACGTGCAAAGTGAAAAGTGATTAAAAATAAAAATAAAAATAAACAAAGCAAAACCACAAAATTAATAAAAGTGACCAAACTTGTGTAAACCGTGACTGATTGCGACCCATATCAGCTTATATGGGTTCTGTACTTTTGAATTAGTGAGTTTCAGTGCTTACTGAGTTAAATTAATAAAATTAATAATATTTATGTGACTAATAAAATTTTTGGTGAAAAATTGTGATATTGATCATATCTTCATGATCATAATGTGCTGAAAGTCAGTACAGTACTACCTGTACTTCTTTCTAGTGATAGATCTGTGATTTATTTGTGCAATGTTTTAGTGCAGTGCTAAATATGCTGCGTTGGAGTGATGTGTCTGTATTCCATTATAGGGATTATGTGGATATTATGATATGATCCTATGTCTCTATATTTGTCCATTGATCTTAATCATACGGATTTCTCCATCTATCACATATGTCCATTCTTATATCTTTTTTCTTTTTTCTTTTTTCTCCAGGTTCTTAGGGTCCAGGTCACTAGGTAAGTATTGACTTTCTGAGTCTCCTAACAATATTATTTCCGTGTTGGAACTATCTATAGTTCATAAATCTTTCTTATAGAAGAAGTTGTTGTCACCCTTTTCCATTGTTTTTCCTAAGTGATGATTATCCCCGTATTTCTAAAGGGGTTATTGGGGACTATACATATTGCATTAATCTTCCCAACAGAACTGGCTAGTGATTAAATTATAGAAATGGTTGGTAACTGTTGTATTCGTTCAAACCCAATGGGTACTGACTATCCATTAAGAATATCAGTTTTGTTTCCAATTTCAGAAGTTCATTGTCTAAATCGCCACCTCTAATGCCCAGTTGGATACTTTGCATGCCATAGGCCTTCAGACCTGCATTTTCACCTCCATGGTATTGTAGGAAGTGCCTGGCCACTGATGTCAGGGTCTTAAATTTACTGGCATCTAGTTTTGCATTTTTAATGTTATTGGCATGCTCCAATATCCGTACCTTAAGGGGTCGAATAGTTTTGCCAATATACCGCTTCCCACATGGGCATTCTAGATGGTATACCACGCCCATTGTGGTGCAACTGATGAAATTCTGAATAAGCCATTTTTTGCCATATTTGTCTATGTAAGACTGCTTTGGTGTCATATATTTGCAGGCTTTACATCTGCCGCATTGATAGGAGCCCTTTTTATTATACAGTTGTTTAGTAGGGGTCGAAAGATGACTGCGAACCACCAAATCTCGTAAATTTTTGGATCTCCTCCAACTGCTTTTTACTCTGGTAGGCAGAATTTGGCTTAATGTGTCATCAGTTTGTAAGATTGGCCAATGTTTCTGTAGGATTCCATTTATTTTCTTCCATTGTGGATTGTATGTCCCAATGAATCTGACTGGTTCGTCTCTCTGTGATCTAATTTTGGGGGTCAAAAGGGAGTCTCTTGTGTAGGTTTCCACACTTTTCACAGCAGATTTAATACTCCTGTTGCTGTACCCTCTCTTTTTCAAGCGGTCACAGACCTGTTTCTCACGTTCTAAGTAGATTTGTTCGTTAGAGCAATTCCTTTTTGTACGAAGTAATTCTCCTTTAGGAATAGCTTTAAGGGTTGCTGGTAGGTGCGAACTATCATAATGGAGTATACTGTTCGTTGCTGTCTTCTTCCGGAAAACATCAGTGCTTATCTTGCCATCAATCTCAATTTTGATACATAAATCCAAGAAATTGATTTCCTTTTGGCTTTTCTCACCAACTAATCGCAAATTCAGATCGTTATCGTTCAGAATAGTGATAAATTCCTCCAGAAGTTCTCCAGTTGCCTCCCAGATGATCAGGACGTCGTCTATGTAACGGAGGTATAGCAGGATATGTTGCGTGTATTTTTCCAGGGTATCATTGAACATGTGTTCTTTCTCCCACCACCCCAGGTAGAGGTTAGCGTACGATGGGGCACAAGCTGTCCCCATCGCTGTCCCTCTAACCTGGAGGTAGAATTTTTCTTCACTGATAAAGTAGTTCTTAGTTAGTATGAACTCTAACAGGGAGATCAGAAAGTCGTTAAAGTCATGATGTATCCCCATGTTCAGAAAATATTTAATGGCAGCCACTCCCCTCTTATGATCAATGCTAGTATATAAGCTTTCAATATCATAAGTGGCTAGCCATGTTCCCTGGTTTACTGTCATATCCTGTAATTTGTTCAACACGTCCATGGTGTCCCTGGTGTAGGAAGGCAGAGCCAGCACATACTGTCGGAGATGTTGATCGACATAAATGCTGGCCTTTTCTGTCAAACTTCCCACACCTGAGACAATTGGTCTTCCAGGAGGCGTTTTCTCATTTTTGTGCACCTTTGGTAATAGGTACAGTGTGGCAACTTTTGGGTTATTTGTTTTAAGGAAATCTAAATCTCTTTTCCTTATGATCCCATTCCCATATGCTCTTGAGATGATGGTATTGTATTGACAGAGGAAGTTGCTTGTAGGGTTGAAAATTAATGCTTTGTAGCATTTCTGATCACTCAGTTGTTTCCTCAACTCTGTCGTATACATTGTTCTAGGCCAAAGCACTATGTTTCCTCCTTTATCAGAAGGTTTTATAATAGTGTCCTGCCATTGTTTAATTTCATATAATGCCTCCCTTTCCCCTTCCGTTAGATTATCCGTATGGGATTGTATACAACGTTCCTGTGCAAACATACGATCCAAGTCCCGAGATACGAGATCATAGTACACTTTCACTGGAGGAGATACCTTAAATTCTGGAAAGAATGAGGATTTATTTTTAATTTTGAGAGGATCAAATGGGGAAGGGTTGGTATAAACTTCATTCCCTGTTTCAAGTTCTTCCAAGATATTCAGGGCTGTCTGATCTTCTGCTGTTAGTGACAATGTTGGAGTCTGTGATGAGAGGATGCTCTCTATATTGCTCATTTCTTCCCGTGTTTGTTGTTGAGTCTGGAAATGTTTCTTCAGGAGTATTTTTCTCACGAACAATTGTAAGTCCTTCTCACACTCAAATCTATCTGGTTGGTATGTCGGGGAAAAGGACAGTCCCTTACTTAATAGTTGGTTTTGATTTTCAGTCAAGACTTTATCAGTGAGATTGATGATTCTCATCATATCATCCCCACTTATCTCCTTCTCCTCTGTTCTCGAGGCTCCTCTCTCCATTCTCTGTCGTCTCTTTTTCTTCTCGCCCCCCTTCCCCCTCCTGATCTTAGTTCTTCCATGCTGGTATGGTCTTTTATCCCCTTCAGGCTTTGTTCTAAAAAATCCCTACTGTGGGGTCTGTTCCTATTGGGGAGTTCCTCTCCTTCAGATGATTCCATATCCGAGGTTGTGTAGTTCATAGTATTGGTTTTCCTAGTCCGTTGTGGGTAGGTCTTCCATTTATACACTCTATCTTGTGCAAAATCATTTTTATCCCTGTAAAGTTTCCTCTTCTTCCTCTCTATAATTTCCTGCTCTACATCATCTACTTCTTTCTTATGTTTGTTGTATGTCTGTTGAAACTTGTCAATGGTCTCAAACTGCTTCAATTTTTCCCCCAGTATGGAGATCTCATGTGCATATTGTGTTAGCAGTATTTCATCGTGTTTGATTAAGATCTTTATAAGATCTTTTGAACATTGCGTCAGCACTTTTTCCCATTCTTTTTTAAGATCACTATTAGCCAGTTCAAATGTTGGGAATATTCGTGGTCATAGAAACATAGAAACATAGAATTTGTCGGCAGATAAGAACCACTTGGCCCATCTAGTCTGCCCCTTTTTTTTTTTTTATATATTATTTTTTTTTATCACTAACCTTATTTGATCCTTATTTCTTTGTAAGGATATCCTTATGTCTATCCCATGCATGTTTAAATTGCTCTACTGTCTTAGCCTCTACCACCTCTGATGGGAGGCTATTCCACTTGTCCACTACCCTTTCTGTGAAATAATTTTTCCGCAAATTTCCCCTGAACCTCCCCCCCTCCAGTCTCAGTGCATGTCCTCGTGTCCTATTGCTTCTCTTCATTTGGAGAATGTTTCCCTCCTGGACTTTGTTAAAACCCTTCATATATTTGAAAGTTTCTATCATGTCGCCCCTTTCTCTTCTCTGCTCCAAACTATACATATTGAGATTTCTTAGTCTTTCTGGGTATGTTTTGTGATGTAGGCCATGCACCATTTTAGTTGCCCTCCTTTGTACAGTTTCTAATGTATTAATATCCTTTTGAAGATATGGCCTCCAGAACTGAATACAGTATTCTAGATGAGGCCGTACCAATGACCTATACAGTGGCATTATTACTTCTTTCTTTCTGCTGCTGATTCCTCTCCCAATGCAGCCAAGCATCTGACTAGCCTTCCTCATTGCCTTGTTACATTGCTTACCTGCCTTTAAGTCATCTGAAATAGTGACTCCTAGATCCCTTTCCTCCTCAGTAGTTTCCAGTATAGTGCCATTAATACTGTATTTAGCTTTAGGATTTTTGAGACCCAAGTGCATGATTTTGCATTTTTTGGCATTAAACTGTAATTGCCAGACTCTTGACCATTCCTCTAGTCTACCTAGATCCTCAATCATTTGTTTTACCCCACCTGGTGTGTCTACCCTGTTGCATACCTTTGTGTCATCTGCAAAAAGGCATACTTTCCCTTTAATCCCATTTGCAATGTCACCAATAAAGATATTGAAAAGCACTGGTCCAAGTACAGATCCCTGGGGTACTCCACTGGTAACATTTCCCTCCTGTGAATGCACTCCATTTACCACAACTCTCTGTTTTCTATCCTTCAACCAAGATCTTATCCATTCAATAATCCTAATATCCAATCCCAAACTTTCAAGTTTATTTAGCAGTCTGCGATGTGGAACTGTGTCAAAAGCCTTACTAAAGTCAAGATAAGCTATATCCATGGCTCCACCTTTATCCATCACTTTAGTCACACAATCAAAAAAGTCAATAAGATTTGTTTGACATGATCTTCCCCCAGTGAATCCATGCTGTTTGGGATCCAGTAAATTGCCGGATTTGAGATGATCTACAACTCTTTCTTTTAAGAGTGTTTCCATCAATTTCCCTACTACTGATGTAAGACTCACTGGTCTGTAGTTGTTTGCCTCTTCCTTGCTTCCACTTTTGTGCAGTGGGACTACGTTTGCTCTTTTCCAGTCCCCTGGAATTTCTCCTGTAGCTAATGACTGGTTGAATAATTCTGTCAATGGTGCTACCAGCACCTCTTTAAGTTCTTTTAGTATCCTTGGATGTATCCCATCTGGCCCCATAGATTTGTCCACTTTCAGCTTTGAGAGTTCTGTTAGGACCTTCTCCTCTGTAAATGTACTTGTTTCATTTTCCTGAATATCCCTGCAACTTAACTGTGGCCCCTTCCCCTCTCTTTCAGTAGTAAATACTGAGCAAAAATAATCATTAAGATGATCTGCTATTAAATTGTCTCCCTCAACAAGATTCCCAGTGTCCGTCTTTAGTTTTATAATTCCGCCTTTTGTTTTTCTTTTTTCGCTTATATACCTAAAAAAAGTTTTGCCTCCTTTACCCACTGACTGGGCCATTTTCTCCTCAGCTTGTGCCTTTGCACATCTGATTACCTTCTTTGTCTCCTTCTGTCTAACAAGATATATCTTTTTGTCTTCATTATTTTGTGTCTGCTTATATTTCCTAAAAGCCATCTTTTTTGCTCTCACAATATTTGCTACTTCTTTTGCAAACCACACTGGCTTCCTTTTCCTTGTGTTTTTCCTAACAGTTTTGATACAAAGGTCTGTTGCCTTCAATATTGCACATTTGAATGTTTTCCACCTCTCCTGCACTGTTTCCAAGTTCCTCCACTCTGCCAAAGAATCGCTTACACATTTTCCCATCCCTACAAAATCAGCCTTCCTAAAATCCAACACCTTTGTTTTTGTATGGGACGAGTCAGTCTCTGTCTTAATGCTGAACCATACTGCTTGATGATCACTGGATCCGAGGTTTTCACCCACTTTTACGTCTGATAATCTGTCTCCATTTGTAAGTATTAAGTCTAATATTGCGTCTTTCCGAGTGGGCTCCCTCACCAATTGGTGGAGGGATGCTCCCTGAAGGGAATTTAAAATGTTCCTACTTCTAGTGGAACTAGCAACAGACACCTCCCAGTTTACATCAGGAAGATTAAAGTCTCCCATGATTATTACCTCTCCTTTTAATGCCATTTTAGTTATGTCCTGCAATAGGTTCTTGTCAAGTTCCTCTTCCTGACCTGGTGGCCTGTATATCACGCCAATACGAATAATCAACTTTTCCCCTGTTTCTATGGTCACCCAAAGGGCCTCAGTTTTTTCTTCAATACTTTGTATTAATGTAGTATTTATGGCATTTTTTACATACATTGCTACCCCTCCCCCGATTTTTCCAATTCTGTCCTTCCTAAACAAAGTATATCCCGGTATAGCTATGTCCCAGTCATGATTTTCATTGTACCATGACTCTGTAATTGCCACAATGTCTAGATCATCCCTTGTCATTATTGCAGTTAGTTCTGGCGTTATCTCCTGCTTAATATAGCTGTCAAATGTAAGTCTATTCCACCATGTTTTCCCTTGTTTAATTAGTAATTGTTTTAACGAGAAAAGGTCATCCGACCAATCTCTATTCAGTGAGCCTGTGTTATTCAGCTCATTACCAAAGGGTGCATCCAAACTATTCTTTAATCTTTCACGTCTGTCGTCCAACTCTTTTGCAAGGTTAAAGGATGACATTCTGGAGTATATTATTGACTAGTAATAAAATTACTTATTAATTGTAGATTTCTATACCTTAATGTATCTGAATTCACTGTGCTAGTTAACCAACGTAGGTGCCGTCTCCAACGTAGGTGCCGCGCTGCGATTGGATTAAGAAATCACGTGACCCTGAAAACGGGCCGTGATTGGAGCAGCGGCACCGTGATAATCCGGTTACCGGAGGCATTCGGGTTAGCCCTGAAAAAACACTCTGTGAAACGCGCGTCGGCGGTTCACGCTGCACTAGAGTGGGAATAATGCATGCATGCTAAATATATGTGTATATGTCTGAGTGTGATTGTGACCATTAATGTACTCCTGATACAGAGGGGTGGCGAGTCCAATAATCAGCAGCAAAAGTAAACAGCTACCTAGAAAGTCTATCACTAGAAGAGAGACACAGTGACCAATATACTCCTGCATAGACTGCGCAGATAGAGGTGTCCGTGGTGCATTATATGATTCTAAAGCCAAAAACAACATGATAGGGTATGAAACCACGGCTATCTCTAGTTAAATGGCTGAGAGATGCAGATTGTACCCAATAACTAATTGTTGCAAGTGTGTGGAATACATTGTAAGCAGCATATACTAATCATATGTCAAGTGAATAACTGCTTGCTTACAAGCATATCTAGCACCCAGCCAGCAGTAGCAGTTTATAGAGAACTGAATACAGTATTATAAGACACCAAACACAGATTAGAGAGCTGAAACTGTTTGTTGCTGAATAGGAAACCATTACTGCCCTCATACAAAACTCAGTGGCAGGCAGCCGCTATGTACACACTGCAAACAATTATGTATTAATCAGTGGTGGAAGGGCAGGAGGTTGATACACATTAAGTTTCAAGTGTACTCAATAGCCCCAGACTGTAAATGGACAAAATGCAACAAATCTGTTACTAAAATAACCAAATCTCCAGAGAGGAATAAACGAGTGGATTATTTTGGAAACAAATTTATGTGTCAGTTCACTCACTCCAGGGTAAAGCTGCATATATAGAGCAGTGGATCCCCCTGAATGAATTTCTCCCAATAAAGGACTATTCCTCTGCATTAAAAAGGAGCAGTACGTAGTGATATAATCAACACCTTAGCTATGATTACTGTAATAAAAGGTGGAATGCACCAACAGTAAGATATAGCATTTCTTCCTTACACCAGCAGTGCTGACTACATTGGTTGAGAGCACCAGCTGATAATATGGAATCCTAAATTGATCACACAAGGTGATATTAAGGAATAAGAAATAACTAATAAACTGCGGGAAACTGTAATCCTATATATGTATTGTGCAGAGTAAAATCAGTGGATATATGAGATAGGGGCTCACTAGCCAGCAGCTAGTAAAATCCCGGAGCAAATGTACTGACACAGACACATTGTAAAATCCCTGATAAGACAAAATATCTCATAATACACTGGAGAATTTGGCAATTGATACAAAACAGAGACAGATTGCATTACAGATACGGATATATCTTTATTCACACAATATCAGAAAATACACATAAAACACATAGAGGTCATTGTACCCAAAGGATAAATAAAACAGCAGTGCATGACACTCAGAGTGCAGCGTGTGTTTTTAATAATCACATTATGTTTTGTCACTTTATGTTGGTTTTAATATTTCACAGTTACAGGTCTTTTTAGATGAACTGAAATAAAAGTTATATTTTAGGTAATAGTAAATTGTCTTTGTGCGCCACTTGAGACCAATTCTTTTCTCTTCTTGGTATACTAGTTCTGCAATGTTGGTAACACTTAGGTGTGTGGCAGCACCCCCATAACCAATTCAAATTCATGAAACAGAAAACTATATGGGGTTTAAAATAAAAATAAAAATACACATAAAGAATATATAATACTATACTAGTGCAGTAGCATTCCCACTTCCCCTTACCCTCAGAATAATTCTTGATGGAGACTGAGTATATGTCTTGCTCCCTCTCTGCCAAGTCCCCTCTAATGCGTTGGAATCCTTGGCTGCTTTTTACCACGGAGGGTGAGGGAGCCAACCTGGTACGGCGATCTTCCTCCCCGGACATTCACCCCCACACCCCTCCCCTAGATGGAGACACCTCCTCTCCCTGAGCCTGGGACCGCCCGGTACTCTTGGTTGCAACTTGCATTATTGTGGATTCAATGTTTCTTTTTCTTTTTCCTCCATTCTGTACGCCCCACTGCATTACGTCCATTGTACTCCTTCTGATACACGTCTGATCGATTTTGAAACGTATGTATAAGTATACAAATTGTCTCTCCTATGTATTTACTGCTCCCCCTTCCCCTCCTCCCCTTTTCTTCTTTCTGTACCCCTGTTTTGCATAACAAAAAATCTGAATAAAAATCATTGATGGAAAAAAAACTGGAAAGGCAACAATATACAAAAAGAGATTAGATATCTAATGCACCCAACATTGGATATGGTATAACAAATACTTATATAAATCAGAGTTCTGATGTAGCAAGTCCACAAAGACGATACTTCTACGTCCTATCGTGGATGGTGAAGGGAATGCAAAAAGACAAACAAAAAAAGGTCCAATGTGTAGTACAGTCTTATTCAGCAATCGCAAAGAATAGATCAAATCGGGAAAAATGGGGTCCTGTATTCTTTGCGATTGCTGAATAAGACTGTACTACACATTGGACCTTTTTTTGTTTGTCTTTTTGCATTCCCTTCTCCACCATCCACGATACCCGTTTTGGGAAAGAAAAACTGGGGTTTTCCAACCGAAAGGAAGGACGTAGAAGTATCGTCTTTGTGGACTTGCTACATCAGAACTCTGATTTATATAAGTATTTGTTATACCATATCCAATGTTGGGCGCATTAGATATCTAATCTCTTTTTGTATATTGTTGCCTTTCCAGTTTTGATAACACTGGTTGATATCATTGTGCTGCCTACATTATCCAGCGCAGGGGTCCACTTATTTGTTTCTTGCCATTATCTGTGTTATCTAAAGTGTACACCTGCGGCAGGATGTTAGGATATAGAGAAAAAAGAAAATTCCTTTTAGACAACATGTTCCTGACAGAAAGGAATGATGCCAGTGAACATGTTGAACCCAGTTTAGCGATTAACATGCATAGCCTAGAGAAAACACTTATAAGAGAAAGCAATATTTGGTGGGAAATTGCCACGCTAGAGAAATACATGGGAGAAAATATGATACCAAAGGGTCTAGTAATACATAAGGAATCATCCAACCAATTTGAAACTGAAGATTTCAAAAAGGCTTGGAAAAAGATACTAGATACTTGTTCTTTTGCATTAATGGACCTAATTATAAGGGAAAGAAAAAGGACTTTAGAACAAACAGAAAATAAGATCAAAGAATTAACCATTTTAGTAGAACCTTTTAATAAAAAGGAAGAATATAAAAAAATGGAAGACATTCTAGAACAAAAGGTCAAGACGAAGGAACGAGAAATCATCCAGCGAAAACAAAGGAAATTCTTCAGAGACAAAAAATTATTAGAGGAAATTAGGGAAGAAGAACACACACCAATGAGATCGAGGAGTTGTAGTTGTAGCTCAAGCAAAGTTTCTGTGGAACCAGAAATCAGGCTACGGGAACATCGAGAAACTCCTGCTCGGAGTCAACCGAAAAAAATGAAAGATACACGTATGGAAAATAATTATCGTGTCTCAAGAACTCCCACTCGGACCACACGACAGAAAAATTATAACAGATCCAATAATAGAAGTAAGAATTGGAGATATGAAAATAGTAGAAGACAGAATCCACATTATGAAAGAAATTATATACCTAAAACCTATAGAAATCGTTATGAAGAACACCATGATGAACCCCGGAGATGGAGATCGAGAGTAGACAGAAGGGAATATGCGAAAATTAACTCCAGAGATTTCATCGTAATGGATGAATACCGTGCCAATGAGAACACAAGGTCCCCAATACCCACCAGAAATAGGTATGAGAAATTAGGACAGGAGGCTTTTTTAGGGTGGAACAGAGGGAGAATGACAAGAAGATAATACATACACATAAACATAAGAAGAGAGGAAAAAGAGGAAAAGGGATTGAAAAGAAAAATCACCCTATGAATACCCCTCCGATAATAGAATCAGAAAACATAGAATCTATCTCCAATCCCTCCACAGATGTATCCAAAGACAACAGGATTTTTAACCTCAGTTCGTACCCTTTAAAAGAAGACGAAATTAAAGTGTTACAGAAAGGTTTGAAATATGCTCCGGACAATAAAATCAACAAATTCAATACCTATGTGGACCTACAGAAATTCACGAGAAATTTGACCCTGAAAAGGTTCTTTGTTACACAAAGAGAAGCGAGTTCGGAAATTAGAAACATCTTTAAACCAAAATCTACCTTTTTCCCAACACATTCAAAAGGTTGTTATGTAGAAACCTTTAACAAGCTGGTAGGGGAAGATCTGGAAAGGATTCAACCTAAAAATAAAGGACAACCTAACATTACAAGAAAGGAAAGAGAGGCATTAAGATCTTTGGAAGAAAATGAAACTATCATCATCAAACCAGCAGACAAGGGGGGCAGTATTGTCGTTATGGACAAAGAGAAGTATGAACAGGAAGCCCTTAGGCAATTAAACGATAAAGCCACTTACAAAATACTAAGAGGAGATCCAAGTCTAAGAGTCCAAAAGGAAATAGAATTATTGATTAATAAATACAAGTCCATGAACACCATCACCGAAAAAGAAGCGGGATATATCATTAATCAAAACCCAAGCCTCCCGGTCTTTTACCTACTTCCAAAAATCCATAAGGATGCGAACAATCCTCCAGGATGACCTATTGTTGCTGGAACAGATTCTATCACAGCTAACCTTTCGGAATTCGTCGACCATCACCTCCAACCAGAGGTAGTAGGTATAAAATCTTACCTGAAGGATACCATCAATGTATTGAATATTCTCAATACTCTAACTTGGGAGAAGGGATACCTGTTAGTAACGGCAGACGTAAGTTCCCTGTACTCTATCATCAATCATAATATGGGCATCAATGCAGTGGAATATTATCTACAGAAGACGACAATGGAGAAAACAAAAGTAGAATTTTTGAAAGAATCCATTGAATTTATCTTGAAAAACAACTTCTTCTGGTTTAAAGACCACTACTACCAGCAAATACTAGGCACCGTTATGGGCACACGTTTTGCCCCTGCCTACGCCAATATGTTTATGGGATATTGGGAAGACCAACACATTTGGAATAACAACATCTATTTAAAGAATATAAAAATGTGGAGAAGATACATTGATGATATTTTGTTTGTATGGATGGGTGATGAGATAGAATTAAAGAATTTCTGTGAAATCTTAAACAAGAATACCTACAACATTAACCTCACCTTCGAAATAAGTTCTGAAGAAGTCCATTTTTTAGATCTCTGTATATACATTGAAAATAACAAAATAGAAACAAGAAATTACATCAAACCCACAGATAATAATACGTATATACCAAGAGATAGCAATCACCATCCCAGTTGGCTAAAAGGGATCCCCAGAAGCCAGATACAGAGAATCAAAAGGAACTGCTCCAATAAGCAAGTATTTGAGGAACAAGCGGCGGAGATGAAAATGAGGTTTGTGGAAAAAGGGTATAAAGAAGAAGACATCCAAAAAACAGTTGAAGATTTTTCAGTTCTAGATCGTTTACCACTTTTAGAGTATAAAAATAAAACTACCACCTCCAACAAAATAGTTCCTTTCATTACACAGTACAATAACCAACATAAGGAAATAGAAAAAGTTGTCAGAAAACATTGGCACATACTTACAAGTGATCCATTATTAAAGGAATTAATTCCGGCAAAACCACAGTTTGTATATAGAAGGGCAAAAAATATCAAATCACATCTGGTGAAAAGTGCACTCCCAGAGAAGAAAATGGGAAGAATAAAAACCACCGGGTTCCACAGATGTGGAAATTGTATCATGTGCAGAACACATAAAGGAACACCTAAGAAAGTTAATTAATTTATTTCCACAGTCACTGGGATGAAATATCCTATTAAGGAATTTATGACGTGCGACACCAAAAACTGTATTTATATGATTCAATGTAGTTGTAATTTACAATATATAGGACGTACCTCCCGATCTCTCAAAGAAAGGTGGGGAGAACACTCACGTAACATAAAAAAAGGTTTTGATAAACATAATTTATCAAACCATTTTAAAAGTCATCATAATTGCTCTTTGGATTCTATATCATTTGTGGTAGGGATTAAGAAAGTTATTGGAAACTGGAGGAAAAAAGATACCCAAACTTTATTAGCTCAATCAGAAATGAAATATATACATATGATGAAATCACTCATTCCGACAGGTTTAAATGCTGAGTTTGAGTTAAAATGGTTTCTCTGAAAATTCCGTCTGTCTCAATTTCCATCTCATCCATATATCTTTTTATTTCAGTGTAATCTGTATTTTCCTTTTTTTGAATGCAGTATACATTACATTTCCAACAATATATGAACCATATGGTATTTTACCCGGTGTCAAAGTTGCATTATGACCGTCACTTCCGTTAAATATGTGGAACACATTTCTTGTGTTCCATGTAATGCGGTGGAACGCACGGAAGCTGTGAAACTCTTCTGTCGGCGCTGACTTCCGGGAGTGTGACGTACATCCGCTCAACCTCCAGAGACGGGTGGAACGCACACGAACGAAGTGCGTCACCATTCTCCGGAGAGGATATCCGGATCCAGGCCCGCTCTTATTGGTAGTTAGTATATATGACACTACTACTGACCCGGGTTTCCATGACAACCAAGTCGTGAATATATCTATATAATTTATTCCACGGACACAATTTACTTACAATTTAATTTTCATTCTTTTTTTATATTGATTTAAAGTAACAGCCTATACTTGGGCCCCCATATAACTATATATCTTTTTATGTACCAATTATGTAATTTTAATGGGCGGGCTCTCCCAGAGTTTAAATAGACTGCTCTGAGTTCCATTATCCACCCTGAGGAAGACATTACTAGTCGAAACGCGTTGGTGGAATCCTTTTCTGATACACCCAGACCAACTACCTATGGTATCCGGCAGAAAGGGTAAGCGCATGAGGGCCCATTTTTTGTGTGTTGTACCCATCCAGCCGATATTTTTCCATCAGATTTTCCTAGGTTTTGTTGTGGTCATAACATCGTGGTGTTATCAGTTGTTTATAAAGTTTGGTTTTACAATGTATTTTTGTATTTTATCTTTTTATCAATAAATGTACCGTTATAAAATTGTTATACGGTGGACATTTATTTGGAGCTGTGGCTGTTCCAAGTAGGAGAGGAAAAGAAAACGCTACATAAATTTACCGACCTGTTACAAGTAAGCTTAAGAGTAAGCCTATTAAGAATCATTATCCTTGGGTCACTAAACCTGATCTGAGCTCCATTTTTACCAGTGAGCTACAATTTATTCCAACACATATGTGGTGACCCTTAAAGAAAGCCTTTTCAATCAGGTGGAGGAAGTACCAACAATTCCATCCCCACGTGATAATTTTATATATTTTTTTGTTAAGAACTGCCTACACATTATTATTTTATATTTTTGTTTTTCTACTGCATTCAACATCTATGGATGGGAGTTTATGAAATTGCCACCCTGTCCGGATGAATACAGCTAAAGAAACCTTTATATGAACATCTACACTTAGCCTAAGTAAGCCACGTGTAAGCTGACACTATCCTACCATTTGGGCATTATTTGAGATTTGTTGGGGAAGAGGAATTTAGAAAGAAAAAGATACCTTTATGTGCCTTAAACCATTTGTTTGATGTAAGCTATAAAGTGAGCACATCACAGATCACGTCAACTTGGGTGGTCCTCTAACATAGACTGACACACGAAGTGGGAATATAATTTACAGGACCCCATTTTTCCCGATTTGATCTATTCTTTGCGATTGCTGAATAAGACTGTACTACACATTGGACCTTTTTTTGTTTGTCTTTTTGCATTCCCTTCTCCACCATCCACGATACCCGTTTTGGGAAAGAAAAACTGGGGTTTTCCAACCGAAAGGAAGGACGTAGAAGTATCGTCTTTGTGGACTTGCTACATCAGAACTCTGATTTATATAAGTATTTGTTATACCATATCCAATGTTGGGCGCATTAGATATCTAATCTCTTTTTGTATATCGATTCATGATTCAACCTAAAAAAGTCAGAAACTGCTGTCTTTCCAACAAGACGGCAGTTCCGACTATAATTGAATACACCTCTATATATTCATTTATTAACATTTATGTACTGTAGCGCTAGCATATTCCATTGCACTTTCTGTCAAAGTTGGCCTGGCCAAATACTGTCCAGCCTATCTGAGCACCACACCACCATGTCTACCAGCAGCAAAACACCCACAGCTTGGCACCACCATCTCCACCCAGAAGTGGCCTTCACATTAGTGGGAGGATACTCACGTGCTCTGCATGAAGACCCCATCCATGTCACCTGACAAGGCGAAGATAGTTGTTTTTCTAAAATTACAACCTTATGCTGAAAAAATGTAATGTACTTAAACATTACCCACAATATGCAATTAGTATGAATTCCCCCCCCCCCCAGATATTTTGGAGCTTTAAAAAAATACAAAAAAACATTGGCCCTCATTCCGAGTTGTTCGCTCGGTATTTTTCATCGCATCGCAGTGAAAATCCGCTTAGTACGCATGCGCAATGTTCGCACTGCGACTGCGCCAAGTAACTTTACTATGAAGAAAGTATTTTTACTCACGGCTTTTTCTTCGCTCCGGCGAACGTAATGTGATTGACAGGAAATGGGTGTTACTGGGCGGAAACACGGCGTTTCAGGGGCGTGTGGCTGAAAACGCTACCGTTTCCGGAAAAAACGCAGGAGTGGCCGGGGAAACGGTGGGAGTGCCTGGGCGAACGCTGGGTGTGTTTGTGACGTCAACCAGGAACGACAAGCACTGAAATGATCGCACAGGCAGAGTAAGTCTGGAGCTACTCTGAAACTGCTAAGTAGTTAGTAATCGCAATATTGTGAATACATCGGTCGCAATTTTAAGAAGCTAAGATTCACTCCCAGTAGGCGGCGGCTTAGCGTGTGTAACTCTGCTAAATTCGCCTTGCGACCGAACAACTCGGAATGAGGGCCATAGTGATAAATATTATCCTACTTCAAAGCTTTTTTTTTTTCTTTCCATGAAAATGGCACAGTAAATATTTTAGACTTGCAAAGTTAACACGCCTTGAGAAGCTGCACACATCAGTACTTGAACAAGAAAACTATTTAGTTTTAAAAATAAAAAAGAACATTACTTACTTCATAATGAATTTGTAAGAGGTGTGTAGGGGTGTGGTGTTGTCTAATCAGGTGTTTACCTTCCTCCAGGACCAGCCAGATACACAATGGTAATAAGACAAACTATAAAGCAGAGAGTGTATTAGTTGCTAGACCATGTAAGTCCTCACTGACACAATGGCTTCAGTGAAGTCCCCTGTTTTAACCCATGTGCACCCACACACTAAGGTATCACCTTGCTAGTATTGCCCAGCAGGAGCAAATTAAGAGAGTAGGGGGCCCGTGTGCAGTCCTGAGGCTGGGCCCCCTCCTCTGTAGCCGGCAGCACAGTGGGACTCTTAGCACTAAGGTCACTAGGAAACCCCAGCACTTTACCAGAGACCAGTGTGCAGATGTAGTTCTCTGGAGCAGCAGCCATTTTCCTAGTGATTTTCCTACTGGTCATGTGCAAAAGGCCAAGAAAATGGCTACCACGCCATTTTCCCAGTGATTTATGCAGCTCTGCTGCCATCCTTGTAGGATTCCAAAGGAGAATGTATTCAAGAAATGGTTGCAGGGCGTGCGATGTGGATCCCCCTAGGGTCTGTGTGGACCACACTCCTTGCAGCCATTATAGATACACTATTGGTGCCCAGCTGTAATTCTGATCCGCTCTGGGAGTGCACAATGTCTGTCTCAGCACCCACATGCAGCGGACAGATTTTGCCTATGAAACACAGGGGAACACATGAATGGTCTGTGATTATGCAGCTCACTGTGATTGGCTTGCTTTCACTGCACCTGATTGGCTGCCGGTTGGTGAGCCATGGCTGGCTCGCAACTGGTACCAAACTCAAAACTGTCTCTTCATTGCAGCCAGAGAGCGAGAGATTCACAGTCAATGCAACGCTCTAACTACTGCTGCTGTCTCAGTGCCGGCTGCCAACGTGTCCTGAGGGAGATACACCTCCGCACCACGCCACCGCTGCTCTTCCAGCGCTGGGATGTGACACTTGGCCCCAGCGTTGTCTGTCGCCATGTACCTAGTGAGACACATCTCTACAGGCTTGTGAGACAAGTGTCATGTGTGTTCTATGGGGGTAATTCCAAGTTGATCGCAGCAGGAAATTTTTTAGCAGTTGGACAAAACCATGTGCACTGCAGGGGGGGGCAGATATAACATGTGCAGAGAGAGTTAGATTTGGGTGGGTTATATTGTTTCTGTGCAGGGTAAATACTGACTGCTTTAATTTTTACACTGCAAATTAGATTGCAGATTGAACACACCCCACCCAAATCTAACTCTCTCTGCACATGTTATATCTGCCTCCCCTGCAGTGCACATGGTTTTGCCCAACTGCTAAAAAATGTCCTGCTGCGATCAACTCAGAATTACCCCCTATATACCTGTGCATCAATTTAAGCTACACAAGAAAAAGCAAAGGCTAGCAATGAACGTGATGTGACGATGGCTCCTCATCAATATTTCCTCACTGGATGTAGACTACGTTGTGGTACGATGAGATACATGATTTTAGCAGAACTCTTTTTAAAAATAAAATACTAACATTTGACCTTTGTGTCCACCCCACATTTCCCCATATGCATCATGCAGTAAGCAAATTCTGAATTATTTTCTCATTAATAAAAGCCAAATTGGGGTAACCTGAAGACAAAATATATTATCCCCCTGTAAAACATTTCAGAAGATTTTTGTTGGTTTTTAATTATGTTACACATTACATTAGAGATCCCTGTTTTATTGCAGCAGTTACATCAAACCAGTAGATGGCAGCATTGACCAAAGAACTGAGACAAAAAAAAATTTAAGAATTCACTAGTATTACCAAATCGTATTTTAGCTTTTAAAAAATACTTTAATATGATTTTTCTATTTGGACTCTATCCTTTATCTAAACTCAATAAGATAGGATTGATGGCATTTACCAGAAATTGCACCTTGACTTGATCTGGACAGCTGAACTATAAACAAAACCACAACCCAATTAAGTCTACTTATTGCATCATTCCATGTCTGCACATAGTGGGGCTTATTTAGAAATGGCCACATTTTCACTCTAGTCCAGGGGCACCCTAGAGAGTATCAGATTATTTTCAAGGCACTCCAGGGCAAAAAGTTTCTTAGTGAGACATTTAGAAAGAAATATCAAATTAAATAAATTGCATTTATATGTTATACTTAGGTTCAATTGTGTAGTGGGGGGCAAGATTTGCTTCTGTATTTTATGACTAGCAGCCACCAGCACTGGTTTTGCCAACTACATTGACCACAAATAATTTGAATTGGTCCTGGACCACCAATACAAGGCACCCCAGCAAGTGCCTTGAGGCACCCCAGGGTGCCACAGCACCAGGGCTGGATTAAGCCTTGGGGGTGCCCGGGGCACTTTAGACAGGGGGGCCCCGGTGGAGGAGAGGGGCTGTATATAAGATTGTGCATACCTCCCAACATGACCCATTTCAGGAGGGACAAAATGCTCTTTACATGGACTTACCTCTTAATATATGATTGTAGTCACCTGTGTTGAACTATTTCATTGATAAGAAAGCTGTTTCAACACAGGTGATTGCAGTCATAAATTAAGGAGTAAGTCCAGGTAGAGAGCATTTTGTCCCTCCTGGAATGGGTCATGTTGGGTGGTATGGATTGTGTATATTAAATTTAGCCCAATGGTGTATATTAGATTTAAACTAAGAATTTTATAAAGCCTGGGTATTGTTTATAGTACCACCTAATTGAATGACAACTATTTTATAAAATGTTCTTTTAGTTGAACAAAGACAACTTAAACAACCTTAAAATACACAAAGAAAAATAAAATCTATATTTTATCTTGTCACATGCAAAATTAGCAGCAGATTCTGTACTACTTACACACTGGGACAGGACTCAGGAGGACTCTCTGTGTGTGCCTCTATCTCTATACCCTAATTAGATAACAAGTTACACAAGACTCAGACACCAAGGTGTGGAGAGAGCTGTAAGTGACACAGGGATCCCACCATGTGTCACTTACAGCTCTCTCCACCCTCCTATCCTCTTGTCGGGAAGCTCTGTCAATAGTTCATGAAATCTGATACTTCAGTGTCTCTGCATGCATTGCATACTGTCCTGCTCGCATTCTAACTGTCTGGTTCTGCTGCCGCACAAGAGGGAAAGCTAGTGATGTCAGTGTGCTCTGGCTTGGCAGCCCCCTGACAGAGGAGGGCCCGAGGGACAGAATGCCCTACATCCCCGCCTTAGTCTGGCTATGCACGGCACAAAGTTTGAGAAACATTGCTCTAGTCTTGAGAAACAATGCTCTAGTCTTGAGAAACATTGCTCTAGTCTTGACATACATAAGTGATAGATACTTTTAAAAAAGTGTTTTTTTAGAACACAGTTAATAAAGTAAATTCAGCCAGAAACATCTAATGATTAGACCAGCTCTAAACCAGCAGCCTTTGCACCAGGTTTACACCCCTTTTCCACTAGCTCAAAAAACACGGGTAAATGCGCGGGGGTGCATATTTACCCGTGTTTTTTCCTAGTGGAAAAGGGTCCCCCTGCAAATTCCCGGATCAAGTGATCTGGGAATCCTACCCGGGTATCTTGTCGGGTTGAACACGTGTTCATCCCGGTAAGCTGTGTAGTGTAAATGGAAGCCGTGTCGAGGCAACACGGCTCCCCTTTACAGTGAATGGAAGGGCGGCGCTGGGAGATCATGTGATCTCCCAGTGCCGCCCCTGCCGCGTCAGCAGCAGTGTAACCAACCCGGCAATATGCCGGGTTGGTGAGCGCAGTGTAGAAGGGGGCTGTAGCACGGGTCGCAGCCGTGTCAGGCTTCCGGCTGCGACCCGTCCTAGCTAGTGGAAAAGGGGTATTACTGTATATCCAAGTCTGAATTAAGATTTGTGGGGCCCCAGGACAACTAATTTTTAGGGGTTGTCCTACTAATAACATTGTCAAAACTATACAGTATATATATTGGTGATATTATTAAAATGAAAATGTGTCAATCAGCATCAGTTATTTAAAGTTGTTCTCGACAATTAGGACCAGGTGAAGTTTTTTCAGCTTTGCTGAATCCCCACAGGGTTGAAGAGCTCTGTACATGTGTGTTAATTAACCCATCGCTGGCAGCATTAAGCTGCTGAATTCCCAGGAGGGGTGAGGAACCACTGGATATTGTCATATGGGTATGTAATGATAACTAACAGCATTACAATAGTCAGTGTCACTGCAAGATGCAGCTATACTGTTTGAACTATGCATTACCCATGAAAACCCTTTGTGAGCGGGCGCCTTTCGTTCATGTTCTGTCCCCAGTGCACAGAATGGAAGGTTAGGTCACAAGGGACCTGACCACATACGGGATTCCCGCTTACCGTCAGTAACCGCCTGTTACTGACTCCACCCACAGCGTTGTGGGCGGGTTTATGCTGCCACCACCAAACTCCTAACCTGCCGTGGCGTTTGGAACCACGGTTCTGCTCTGTATGTGCCGACACACTGCCTTACCACACCTGTGTGGTGTTGACGAATCCCCACTAGCCACTTGCTAGACCTCTACCGGTAGCTGGCGGAAGGCGGAACTTGGAGACGTTAGGTGCTTCCCTGGACAGCCGGAGGACGGGGCTATGTTTGGTATAACCCTGTAGGTCACAAGATGAAGCAATCTTCTTGAGGCAGATGATGTTTATTTGCTCAATAATAGTCTTAAAAAAGACTCTTTCCTATTGCTAGGGGCAACAGCATACAGCAAGATATTCCAGCAGAATGAAGATGGTACAATACACTCTGGATGCACGCAGGCCTCCTTTTTATGTCAATTTTCCACACAGTACAACAGGGGGTCATGTCCTCCCTAAGCCCTTTCTATCCAATCAGGATATCTTACAAAATACCAATAAATAAATTACATTTCAAAAGGAGATAAGTGCAATAAAACAATATCCTCCTTCCTGTGACACAGACAATGTTTGGTATCAGATTAACATTCACTATTGATAAATTTATCACATAGCTTCAAAATACAAATGTTTCTGTCTCATTCACATCTCCAGGCAAACCTAGTGTTTGGGATTACAACAGGAAAGGCTGCAACACAACAATCAGTCTTCCTTCCTGCATCTGCCATTCAGGGTTCGTATATCAATTAAATCAGTTACATGAAACAGGTTCCAAGCCCAGAACTACTTTACATATGGGATAAGGAGATCCCCGTGAGTAACATCTTTCTCTAAGGAACTTACACATCAAAAGGTATTGTCATTCACACCTCTCTGCTAGGACAGGGCCATTAGCATGCCACTTCCTACTGACATGAGATGATTATTCAGACATCTATAGTAAGTGCATTTTTTCTTTAAATACATTTCATTTAAACACGTGTTTCCCTTTAAATATACACTGAGCCTGTGCCCTGCACAGGCTCCACATACCCAGGCACTGTAGTGCCTGATAGCACAATATATATATATTACATATGTAAACATTTTAAACACCTGGCGCCTAGCGCTCTATACATTTCAAATTGGCGCCAAGCGCCCATTGTCCCCATAATAGCACCGGGCACTAGGGGTTAACCCCTTCAGTGCCATGGCCGCCATTACACGTGTGGCTGGTTAGTCTCTCCGATCACACCCTTTTTATTGATTTAACACCCCCTTATGAAGTCATCACATAACGAAATGCATTAGACTTAGTAAAAAGCTGTGGGGAAAATGCCAAGATCTCAGGGTAAATGTGCACAGGTACAGAAGAGAAAGCAAATGTGCATTTGGATTGTCATATGGCCAAGGAAATACCTAACGAAATAGCGTTCTACTTCATAGCAATCTGTCAGCCAGGCTATCTATTTTATGGGATGATAGTAATATCTGGATCAGTGTCCTATTACTTGTGCCCAGTTTATATCACCTACATTTATAGACTATTTACTACCCTTCATTCACTAAATATTTATTTTACTTTTAAAAATAGGAAACATCAAAGCAATCTTCTATTCTCATTGTCAAGGTCACGCATGGTTACATAATATTGGTCACTTTATTTGCTGATTCCTGTCTGTCAATCAATCGCTGTATACAGTATGTCTCTGCATTGAACTAACTGTCATTCTGCTGTACAGTATAGATCTGTATTGACTAGATTCTTAGACACCTTTTGCGTTATTGAACTGAATGTAGGACAAACTTATTCAGAGCTACTATATGGCAGCCAGGCAATAAAGGGAACAGCTACAGCAGTGGTTCCCAAACTGTGTGCCTAGGCACCCTGGGGTGCCTTGAGGTACTTGCAGGGGTGCCTTGGGTTGGTAGTCCAGGGCCAAATCAAATTATTTATGGTCAATAAAACAGGCAAAACCAGTTCTAGTGGCAAACAAGCATGATATATGTAGACAAATAGAAACAAATCCTGTCCCTTACCACATAACTGACCCTAAGGATGACAAATAAACACAATTTATTTAATTTGATATTTGTTTTTGAATTCCTCAATAAGAAACATTTGGCCTAGAGGTGCCTTGATAAATTTTTGATGGTCTAGGGCAGGGGCGGATCCAGAAGAAAATGATAGGGGGGGGCACCATGGAAGGGGCAAGTACATTTGCGTGCGGCTTCTGTGCATGTGAGGTGACGCTTCTTATACAATGCCCACAGTTGTAGCGCTCATTATGCAATGTCCACTGTACTGGTAGTGCCCCTTATATAGACCCCATAGTAGTGGTGCCCCTTATGCAATGCCCGTATTGCCCCCAGTAGTAATGTTGCCTGTAGTAATGCCCCCAGTCATTTAGCGCCCTAGTAGTTATGCCCCTGCAGTTATGACCCCAGTAGTTTACCCCCGCCCCCTTTAGTTTAGCTTCCGAGTGGTAATGCCCCCAGTAGTTTGCCTGCTTGTAGTTTAGCCACCAGTAGTAATGCCCCCCTGTAGTTTGCCCCATTGTAGTTTAGCCCATGTAGTTATGCCCCCCTTGTAGTTTAGCCCCCAGTAGTAATGCCCCCAGTAGTTTGGCCCCTGTAGTTATCCCCCAGTAGTTTGGCCCCTGTAGTTATGCCCCCAGTAGTTTGGCCCCCCTGTAGTTTAGCCCTCAAGTAGTAATGCCCCTGTAGTTAAGCCGCCAGTAGTAATGCCCTGTAGTTATGCCGCCAGTAGTAATGCCCTCCTGTAGTATATCCCCAGTAGTTAGCCTCTTTGTAGTTGGCCCCCAGTAATAATGTCCCCCAGTAGTTTGCCCCCAGTAGATGCCCCCCAGTAATAATGTCCTCCAGTAGTTTGCCCCCGTAGTAATGCCCCCTAGGAGTTTGCCCCTATAGATGACCCCACAGTAATAATGCCCGAGTAGATGGCCCCCAGTAAAAATGTCCCCCAGTAGCTGCCCCCAGTAGTAATGCCCCCAATAGATGACCCCCCAGTAGTAATGCCCCCAGTAGATGCCCCCCAGTAATAATGCCCCCAGTAGTTTGCCCCCAGTAGTAATGCCCCCACAGTAGTAATGCCCCTTGTTGATGCCCCCCCAGTAGTAGTGTCCCCCGTAGTTTGCCCCCAGTAGAAGCCCCCGCTGCACTAAGGAAGAAAAAAACATACTTACTGAGCCCCGTTCCCGCTTCCAGACCGCTGCAGTCCTCCTCTTGGCATCCGCTCCTCAGTCAGCACTATGAGAGAGACGTCATGACTGACGTCTCTCCCATAGCGCACGCCGCACAGTGACAGCGCCAGAAGCTGGAGCTCAATACTGAGCTCCTGCCTCCGGCTGCCGCTGTGCAGGGAGACGGGCGCCCGCTGGTAACACAATCTCAGTGGGCGCCCGTCATCTCCCTGTGCGGCGCCGGTGCCGGGAGGGGATGGGGGACGAAGGCCACAAATGAAAGGGGGGGCACGGGCCCGAGTGCCCCCCCCTGGATCCTACACTGGTCTAGGGCGCCGTGATTCATAAAAGTTTGGTAACCATTGAGCTACAGCCATCATCTATTGACTACAGCTCAATACAACAACCAGCCTATTACTGATTCCTCTGTAAGAGCTTGTGTGATATACAAGGTGTGGCTATTAAATAATGAGACTGTGTACTTGGAAAACATAAACCATACTGCATAAGTTTAAAAAGAGAGGTAACACTGACCTTGGACTATCCCAAAATGGTTTTGCAGGTTTCACCTTCCTCACACAGTGGGGGAGATGTATTAAGAAGTGATAAAAGTGGAGAAGTGAGCCAGTGGAGAAGTTTCCCATGGCAACCAATCAGCATTGACATAACATTAATGATTTGAATACTATAAAAGTATACAGAGTAGCTGATTGGTTGCTATTGGCAACTTCTCCATTGGCTCACTTCTCTACTTTTATCACTGCTTAGTACATCTTCCATGCAGTCTGAAGAAGTTGTGTTTTTCCTGTGCATCATAAAAATGCTCAGTTCAAAAGTAGAGCAACGTATCAACCTAAAATGTTTAGATAAATTAAAGAAAACACCCACCGAATCCTTCCATGTGCTAACCAAGGCGTACAGGGTGGATTGTATGTCCCGTGCACGTGTGTTTGAGTGGCACAAAAGATTTAGCGATGGTCGTGAGGATGTCGATGATGGTGAATGTCCAGGAAGGTTTTGTACATCAAAAACAAATGAAAATGTGAGAAATTTTGAATTTTTGAATTGACCATTGACTCAGCATCAAAAACTGTTAGGCAAGTTTTGCTTCATGATCTTATCATAACAAAAGTTTGTGCTATGATGGTTCCAAGGGGTCTCACTGCTGAACAGAAAGAAAAAGTGAATTTGTACAGACATTTTGGAACAAATTCAAGTGGATTTGCATTTTTAATATAAAGTTATTAACTGTGATGAAACGTGGAATTTTCAGAAAAAAAACCCGGAAACAAAACTCCAGTCCATGCACCGGAAAACATAGTCATCAAGAATGAAGAAAGCACATAAAAGCAAATTCATGTTAATTGTTTTCTTTAATTTCAAAGGTGTTCTTTTGGAAGACATTACTACAAAAATGATCCAGAAACTTTGTGGGAAAGAACCTAAAGAAAGATGCCAGAGTTCCCAAAAAATGGTTTCATACTCCATCATAACAATGCTCCAGCCAAAACAACTCTCACTGGGCGGGATGTACTAAGCAGAAAATGCGGTAAACTCCGTTTATCGCATTTTCCAAATGTACTATCCCCCGGCCGGCAGGTGAGCGACGCAGTGCGGTTCAACAGCTTTAGCTGGCGATACCCCAGAGAAGCATATGGGCTTCTCTCCATGGTGCTGTGTAAGGGGTTTCCGATCGGATCCCTCCCAGCATGCCTTGCGGCCGCCCCCGTCGCCCTGCGCATGCGCAGACTGACTCCCAAGGCTAAATCCTGTAAGTCAGGCTGCCGCTGCGCATCGTGGAGGACAGCTCTTATCGGAAGAGCTGTCCTCCACAATGCTGATCGCATATGTATGTACATACTGTATGCGATCAGCATCATGGTGCAGGGTGGCGATGGGCTGCAATGTACATTAGTACATCCCGCCCTCTGTGAAGTCTTTTTTGGCTGAGGAAGAGATTTCAGTGGTAGAAGACCCTCCATACTCATCAGATCTAGCACCCTGTGACATCTTTATTTTCCTTAAAGTCAAATCTGTACTCAAGGGAACCTCTTTTGCATCAGTTACTGCAGAGAACGACGGAACTGTTGAGACAGCTGACAGATATTGAGCTACAGCATGGCTTTGACCAGTGTGAAATAAGAATGCTGCAGTGTGTGGATGCAGAAGCTTAGTACATTGAAGGGGATTTACACAAGATGTCTCCAGCATTACAGATTTTTGCACAGCAACTGCGTCCAAAGACCTAAGAATTGTGTCCATCCCTGAATCAGGTTCATAGTCAGCTTAAAAGCAAGCCTGGCATATCATGGGGAGACATGTCTGGAGAAATGGGCAACCGTCTTGGAAGAGAAGGACAGGAACTCTTATATTATTAGGAGAGAAGGAAATGAGATGCAGTAATAGGAGGGTGAGATTTAGGACAATAGACTCTGTGGTAAGTTATTCAATAAGCAAAGAACATAGGAATAACAGGGAAGTTGTGGAAAGAAAGTAGTATATGCAAGGATCATTGAACACAGTTGCTTACTTCTGTAATTGCTGATTTGCTGGTTTGATAGAAACTGTATTAAGCACAGCTTTGTAGAGCATGGTCAGGTTAGTTCTGTAAGCTCCGATCAGTCTCCTGGTAACTAGTCAGCTGTGCAAACTACTGTAGCTCTGATTTTGCTGAACTTCGTTCTGACTTCTAATTGCTGCAGCTGGAGTTAGAATCTTGGTTGGTTCTTTCACTGTTGCCTACTAGATGTTTCAGCCCTCATATGGAGTATCCGTAGACACTCTGTTGTGGGATGTAATCAGTCTAGTCTTGCCTTGTCCTGATGTATACATTTATTCCTGCTCTGAGTTGCTCAGTGAAGTTCATCTGCCTGTATCATTTGGAAAGCCAGTTACCTGATAATATTTCTCTATGGTGAAGCTAACCAGGACACTGTGAAAGATCTGGAAAGTATCTTACTACAGGGATAGTATTTGTGCATATTAAAAAGAACTGTGTGACAATTCACTAAAGTGCAATTAGTCTGGAGTATTATGAAGATCTACTCAATGTCTTGCTGCTGTGTATATACTGTACTTGTGCCATTGGAAAGAATTGTGAATTTTTCCCTTCAAGGTATTTATGTATACATGCAGAAAATCTGTTACTAAGAATCAGTTCATATTTCTACTGTAAAATATAATTGTGTTATTGAAGAGAACTGTACAATATTTATATCCATGCAAAAATAAATTCTCTGTTGTGAAAAAGACTTGTATTATTTTAGAGAATTGTCCAGCAGAACATTTCTAAGTGCTGTTTGGAAAACTGGCAAGCATACTCTTCAAAAAGATTGCCCGTTCTGTACTGAAAAACTGGCATGCTGTTTTCTGTATATTTTAGTAGTGTCTGAGGTGTCCTGTTCCCTTTAAATATATACTTCTGTGATTTAGAGCTTATACTACTTAAAGTTGAAGTCTTGGTAGCCACTGAGTACAAGTGAATGATTGTAGTTCCAGGAATGGGGACTGTTATAGATAAAGCACTTGGCAAGTGTGTTCTGTAAGCTCAAGATCACGGAAGGCACTAATTAAAATATAAGCTCTTAAACACAATAATACTAGCAGGAGCACTCAGATACACTGACTTCTGTCTTTTACACCTGGCTAATGAATCCTATAGCAGTTATGCCAAGTGTCTCACTGATTTGGGTACTGTTTGTTAAAACATTGAGCAGCCCCTGGGAGGATACTGCAGGTTCCAGGCAGATATTTTAGATAAACCATATACCGTGTGAGTTTGCGAATTATATCTTTGTGTGTCCTGAGACATTTTTTTATTTCATCTATTGCGCAAAGAGGATTAGGTCTGTGGACTGGACACTGGTAAAGTATGGCCAATATACTAAGGTAGTGTCGAAGTAGAAAAATATTGCAGTACACACATCACGTACAAACTACACACAGATGGCCTCCGTGCGCGTACTTGTTCTGCCGTGCGTGCGTATATTCGCAATTTGCTTATGGTCGCTCCCGCGGTCCTGCGTATTAGCGCGTGGTATGAGTAATTATGGTAGTGTTTGTAAACGCATGGAAAAGCCATATAAACACATTACATATTTAATCCAAATAGTGCACAATGTACTCATAGTCTCCCTGCACCACATCAGCAAGTTACAACAGTTTAAATGGTATAAGAACAAAGGGATTCACCTTTACAGGATAAGAGGGGACAAAACTAGGTTATAAGGTGGTGTTTGGTATCCAGCTGTAGGGTATATTAAGGGCAATATTCCGGTGTTGGTTTGCAGAAGATCACATGCTCCTGTGCATAGTTATGCGCAGGAGCAGAATATAAATATTAACTGTATTTACTGTACACTTGGTATGCGGCGAGAACCCAGAGGAAACCATCTGCAAGTGCACCTGGAACAGACATCGCCCACCTATTCAAACTGACCTATGACCTCTCCTGTACTGTAAATGACCATCCCTGTGTCCAATGGACAAAGAGATTACAGTTTCCATTGTATTAGGTTTTGGACTATTGTATAAAAAGCCAGCTGCATGCCCGGTCACACACAGACTCTGAAGGTCATCTACCTTGATGACTGAGGACCGGGCTGGGAAGCGCAGGCGAAACCAAAATATATGTACCATTGACTGTAGCCATTTTTCTATTGTATTGCATTGTTGTTATTGTAACCCCCTTTCAGCAATTATATGTTGGTGTGTCGGAACCCAGCATCTTAAATACAATCTGGTGTTGTGTCTCTTTTCCCTGCTAAGGTTATAAGTGTATTTCAGTCACACGTGTAGCTGCTAAGTGCTCACGGATTGTCTTTGGGTGTGTACACACTGCGTGTACTTTGTACGGCCAGCGCGGCGTTTGTACACAAAGTACGTACACGGTACGGGGCTTTGTACGCTAACGGTGAAAAAAAAGTACGTAGGCTAAGGTTTGATCACAGCGGCCGCAGCTGCTCCATTTTAAAGTGTATTTAATGTGTTGTTTTTTTGTTTTTTTTAATACATTTTATTGAATTTTCAAAAGAATTGTGGACATTTCAAATTATTGCAATAAATGAGCCACAAAAAACATACAGAAAATATAATAATGAGACAGAAAAGTAGAAAATATCTTAATATCGTATTGATCATTAGCCAAGGAGATAATACTGTCCCCTTATACAATTCTGTCAGAACATAATGTACATGTTAGGACAAAGTAAAAGAAAACAACCAGTCAAATGGCGAATTGTCGCAACCACTTTGGACACATATGAAAACAAAACAAAAATCAGGGGGTTAACTAACACATAAAAGGGAAGAGGAGACGGGAAAGAGGGGGAAAGGGAAAATAAGTCACCAGAAGTCAGGTGTTCTATCTTGATCATGCTAGTGTAGTCAGAAGAAATTTAAATAAATAAATTTTCAACCAAGGACAATAGTCATGTATCAGTAGAAAGTCTCCTAAGTAAGTTCCATGAAGTGTTTTCAAATAATTGAAGAATATGGTTCTGCGAATGCTCATCTAAAATATTAATAAAATATTCCCATTTATGATACAAATTTTCAACTCCATGTTCAATATCAGGCATAGTAGTGCGTCTATCATAATATAGTATTTGTAACAATTTGTGTTTGACTTCCGATATGGAGGGAGCAGTATGGTGAGTCCAATGAATGAGAATGATTTTTTTGGCAACAGTAACAATCGTAATTAGCAATCGGAGTTTTGATTTCTCATTGGGGCCTAAATCCCAGTTTTTAAAATTTCCACAAAGACATGCTAAAGGGTCAGGGAGTACAGTAGAAGAGAACATGGAATTGATTAGTTGGATCAATTTGTTCCAGAATTTTCTTATTTTACCACATTCCCAAACGCAATGAATAAATGTAGCATGAGACATTGAGCATTTAATACAGGCCCCGGTTTCTAGGGTTGTCATATATCTCCTTTGAGCAGGGGAGATATATGCTCTATGTATCATTCTAATATGGACTTCTTGTAAATAAGAAGACTGTAAAAATTTTAGGGAGGTATCATATTGAGAGATTAGGTCTGGTAATAGGCGGATACCAGGGACGTCTATGGACCATTTCTGTAGAGAGGATTCCCAATGAGATGAGGCCGATATGGAAGCCAGAGGTTCATACAATAAACTAATTTTGTACGGTACAGAGGGGAGAAGTTTAAGAAGAGAAGCAAATGTTGACATCGTATTGTCTGTGGTCGAAGTGGCGGGTAGGGATCGAATGTAATGACGTGTTTGGAGGTACATATAGAAATGATGAGATGGAATAGAAAATCGGGATTGGAGGTCGGCAAATGAGAGTAAGTTGCCACCAGGGTCAAATACTTTTGCTATCGAGGCCAGGCCCTTCTCCTTCCACTGAACAAAAGAGATATTAGATAGTGAAGGGGGGAAAGCAGGGTTCCCCCACAGTGATGTGTATGGGGAGTAGCTAGGATTAGCGTGAAATTTCTTATTTATAATAGTCCAGGACCAATATGTGTCCATAAATAAGGGATTATCTCAATAAAAATCGGAATATCAGACAATTTAGAATGCAACAGGGCATTTGGAGAATAGGGAGTGAATAACGCAGAATACAATTGACTATCAGCATAAGAACTAGTGTCGAGTAACCAATCACTGATATATCGAAAAAATATAGCTTTAGAATATAAGGTTAGGTCAGGGAAGCCTAGGCCTCCATGTTTACGGGGCAGTCGTAATTTGGTATAGGCTATTCGAGGACGTTTCCCTTGCCACAGAAAGCGGGAAAAGAGAGAGTTTAAAATTTTAACATCTTTTGTGAGAAGTCTAATCGGCAGCATCTGCATTACATAAAAGATTTTTGGAAATAAAACACTCTTTATGGCTGCTAATCTGCCTAGGAGGGAGATGGGTAGAGATGTCCAGTTGTCTAAATAGTTTTTAATCTTGGCAATGATTGGGGTAAAGTTTAGTTTATAAAGATCCGTTAAATCTGCTGATACATGTATACCCAGATATTTAACAGGGGAGTGAGAAATATGAAAGGACTGAAGAATAGGTAGTGATTGAAAATACGAGGGTGGGCCATGGATAGGGAGAATCACTGATTTATCTAGGTTGACTTTATAGCCAGAAATGGAGCCAAAAGAGGAAATGAGGTTTAGGACAGCTGGAAGAGAGGATGTTGGATTAGGCAGGAAAAGAACCATGTCATCTGCGTATAATGATACCTTGAGTAGTTTAGAATGAATAGCAATCCCTTCAACTAGAGTTGAGTTACGTATTGCAATCGCCAATGGCTCTATGGCTATAACAAATAAAAGGGGGGATAGAGGGCAACCCTGTCTTGTTCCGCGGGAAATAGAAAAGGATGGAGAAAGAGAGCCATTGCAGGAAATTTGTGACTGGGGGGAATGGTATAGAGTTTGTAGAATGGATATGAAAATGGGGGGGAAACCAAATAAACGCAGAGTGGAGAAAAGGTAATTCCATTATACTAAATCGAATGCCTTTTCGGCGTCAAAAGAAACAATCATCTTAGGGGGAGCAGAATTAAGAGAGATCGAGTGATGAATCACTGCCAAGATTTTACGGACATTGACAACTGAATGTCTACCTAAAATGAAGCCAGTCTGATCCGGATGTATAATCTGGGGTAAATACAATTTCAATCTGTCAGCAAGAATTTTAGTAAACAATTTGTAATCAAAATTTAGTAAGGAGATTGGTCTGTAAGATCCCGGTAAGGATAGATCCTTACCTGGTTTAGGGAGTAATTTAATGATTGCCGAATTAAAGTAAAGAGGAACAGATTGAGTACTGATTATATTATTATAAAATGCCACCATGTTTTCCCCAAACCTAGGTAGTAAAATCTTATAGAATTCTGCGGTTAGGCCATCCGGACCAGGGGCTTTCAGGGGTTTGGATTGTCGAATAACTCTCGTGACTTCGTCAATGGAGATAGGGGCCTCCAATAAATGTGAGAATTCCTCAGGGAACTGTAGAAGGGAGGGAAACGTCCAAGAATGGGAGGAATCATTATCAGTTAAGGGAGAATTTTCATGAAGAGGGTCAGAATATATTTTTTCATAAAAAATGTTCATAATATCAGTGATCTGGTCTCTCGAGTTTGCTATGGAGCCATCTTCACAACGGAGAGGGTGGACTAGCATTGGTGGCTTTGAGCCTCTTAGTAAATTGGAAAGAAGACGTCCTGTCTTGTTTCCAAATCTGTGGAATTTGTAGTTAGTGGTGAAAAGTGAGCGATCACTTTTAAGTTTAAAATATTCATCAAAGTGAACTTTCGCTGTGGTATATGTTAATTTATCAGATGGCGTAGGGGCAGATTTATATGTTTGGTAAGATTCAGTTAATTTGGATTGTAAGTCTAAATAGGTCGTAGCTAAACATTTATTCTCAGCAGCTATATATGAGATAATGACACCCCGAAGGACTGCCTTACCCGTTTGCCAGAATAAAGAAGGATTCGAGGACTCACAATCCAAATTAGCATGTTTAAAGTCCATCCATGCGGACTCGATTTTCTGACGAAATGTTATGGATTGAGACAGATAATTAGGAAATTTCCAGAGTCTAAAAGGGCCTTTATCTATTGTAGTCTGAAGTGTAATCCATACTAGAGCATGGTCCGACAAACCTATAGGTTCAATGGAGGCTTCATGTATTTTGGGAAATAAGGAGGTAGCTAATAATATATAGTCAATGCGAGAAAGAGTTTGATGTGCCGCCGACAGGCACGTATAATCCTTTTCGGTCGGATGTATTGCTCGCCAAACATCAACTAAGCAGAGTTGTTCAGAAAGGACAGGGACACCTAATTTTGGGAGGAAGGAGGGCGATTTTTGTGATGTGGATTTGTCAAGTATAGGAGAGGAGATAAGATTAAAATCCCCTAATAAAATTAGAGGGCTAGAGCTATATGGTAACAGTTTGGCGAGTAAGCTGGTAAAAAAGGATTTCCTATAAACATTCGGAGCATAAATCGTACATAGAACATACGGGGAATTATTGAGTAAAATTTCTGCAATCAAATAACGACTTTCAGGGTCAATCACTGAAGCAGAGATAGAGATGGGCAAGGATTTTATGACTAATATGACTACTCCACGTGATTTGGAATTAAATGGAGCAGCTGCTAATAATTTCCAACCCAATATCTGCAGCTTCAATGATTCCGGGTGAGTTAAATGCGTTTCCTGAAGGCAAATAATGTCTAATTTCAACTTAGAGATATAAAAAAAAAAGTATGTTACGTCTTTTAGCTGGGGAATTGATTCCTCCCACATGCCTATTTGTACTGACATTTACGTAATGGGGGGGTAAAACAGAGACCAGAAAGGAACATCCCGACTCAACCTGTCAATTAAAGAGAAAAAGGGAGGGAGGGGGGGGGGGGAGGAACAAGAGGAAAAAGACAAACAGACAGACAGGGGAAAAATAATGGATAACAAATGCAAAACAGAACAAGTAAATTCAGTATCATTAGGAGAATGATAAGTAGCATATGAGTATATCAACAAAATACAATGGGCTTGATAAGCCTTGATAAGTATGGTATTGTAAAGACAAATTAGACAGGCCCCAATCATAGTCAGGAAATAATACAGATAACAGTTAAACCTAAACAGCCGAAAATGTGATAAGATGTCAATATAATTCTAATCATGTCCGGCGAGCTGGAACAGTGAGGAGGAGAAGTGGTATAGTCTGACCTGAAAACCGGGTAGATTAGCGAGTAGTAGGAGGAGGGTCAGTAATGTCAGCTTGGGAGGTAGAACAACCGTCCTCAGCCAAGAAAGCTTCTGCATCAGCAGGGGTATTGAAATCTTTGTAAGATGATCCATCAAACAGTCGGAGTCTGGCTGGGTAGATCTGAGCGAATTTCCGTTGTTCTGCCACTAAACGGGAGCATATGGGAGAGAAGGCCTTTCGTGCTCGAGATAATTCGACTGAAAAATCTTGGAATAGGTATAGTTTAGATGATTCCCATAGAATGGGTTTCTTGTTGCGGGAGACCGACCACAGTGTCTGTTTATGTAAGTAGTTGAGGCAACGAAAAAGAACAACCCGAGGGCGGTTAGTAGCAGGAGGAGACTGGTGACCCACTCTGTGTACCCTCTCAATGACGAGGTCACGGCATTCAGATTCAACCCCCAAAAGGGTCGGGAGAGTAGAACGCACAAAGTGGGCTAAAGCTGGGCCCTTGACTGATTCTGGGAGTCCCACGAGACGGATGTTATTTCTTCTTGTCCGATTCTCCAGGTCGTCTACCTTATTCCAGAGATGATAGTTATCCTTCTCCAGTTTGGGAACCACATGAGTAAGATGAGAAACGTCTTGAAACAAGGTGCCAACTCTATGTTCCATGTCTTCAACACGATGAGTGAGACGGTTTAATTGCGAGGTGATATCAGATACTGCTTGTGATAATAGTGGCCCCATGGTCGCTTTGATCACCTCCACCACATCATTGTAAGTAACATAGGAGTCTGGAGGAGCAACTGACTTTTTGGCAGCCGGAGACAAAGCCATGGTATCTGCGTCAGAAGTTAAATTTGTATCCGCTCTACGTTTCTCTTGGCGTTGCTGAAGAGGCTGCGTGGATGCAGAGGACGTGAGGTATTTTTCCATATAAGCAGCAACAAGGACAAAGGGGCTAGTGTTGGAGTTATAGTGTCACTGCCAAATTGACCAAGATGAGGCCTGTGAGGAAGGCTATCAGCGCATTGTATAAGCTCAGTTACATATCAAATCTTGTGAATAAATTTTCCTGTGAATGCGTCCCTGGAAGCGTAAGTAGAAATCTCAAACAGTATTGCAACTAAGGACTGTAGCCTGACCAGCAGAACCGCAGGTTCCTCCACAATGTATTGAGAGTCACAGGGATTGAAAGAGAGGTATTCAGCCTTGTAGATATGGAGATCACAGGAAATGTGGGGTTGGAGTGGATGATGATAGAATCCACAGGTAGCAACAGACCGGGAGCACAGGGGTGCAGCAGATGTAATATTAAAATATATTATAATATATTAAACTGGGTTGTGAGTCCAGCCAGTGATATTAATATGCCCCTTTAGTGCTGGGATGAAGATTTTAGTACCTTAAAACTATGCCAAATAAAACAGTACAGGGAGTAAGGGGGATAGGGGATATGGGATAGAGCCAGGCAGGTAAGGTGATTAAGTGCTGGGGAGACTTTGAATGCAAGAGGTAAAATGGCTGCCATTGCTCTAGAGGCCAGTGTGAGTGAACCGCAGCTCAGAGCGACTCTCACCTCCTTTGCTGTGATGCAGGGCTATCTGCCCTGTGTGCCAGTGAAGTCCGCCGGGTCACAGGAGGGGAGACAGACACTGTGAGGCCGCAGGGAGGTGTGGCAGCGGCGTCCGCGGCTCCGTTTACCCGCAATCTCCGGCGTGGAGCTCAGACGCCGGGTAGAAGCGGAAATCGAGTCCCCGGCTTGGTTGGAGAGGAAGGACGCAACCCGCAGAGACCTATAATAGCGTCTCCCGGCTCCGCAGCTCGTCTCAGAGGTGATCGCTGGTGGCAGGAGGTAAGGGGATCAGAGAGAGGGGCGCAAAAACAGGGCTATAGTAGGCAAAAGGGGCACTTTTATATGAATGAGAGTGAGAGCTCTGCAGAGGTGCTGCTGTCCTTCATCCCGGTCAGGCCACACCCCCTTTTAATGTGTTTTTAAAGTGTTGCTTTTAGTCCTGTATGTAAATCGACATTTACAGTAGGTAGTAGCACAACGGGCTTTTACTAATATAGGCCTAGTCAGTGAGTGAAGGTGGACTGAGCTACTACAGCTGTGTTTTGGGCTCTTTCTTTAGTAAGCAGTTTTAGTTGAAGAAAAGAGATGGGGATTATTGAATAATTATTTAATAAGAAGCATCTTGTAAAAGTCACCGCTTCTTGGCACATTTAAGCCCAAAATGTAAAAGTGCAAGTACTTTAATAGCAAAACACCCTACCACATAGTAAATAAAATAAATATGGGACTGTGGACCCTTATGACAGACAGTTTGCTTGGGAACCATTGGGATGATCTGGGTTAATGGAGTGCACAGGGTGGCTTCGGTCCACTTTTCTCATGGATAAGGACTAGGTGCATGTGCTGCATTGCATTGCAATTCTTAACTTCCAGAGTATGTGTTCCTGACCACATGTCCTCCTCTCCTATTCAAAAAATCTACCTCTGCATTGGTGGGACCAGTTACTGTGCGCCACACAACCTGGTCAGAAGAAGACAATGTGAGTACAGTAATAGCATCCTTTGTCTGCAGCTCGCTGCCTCTTTCACTGTGTGCCTGCTGTATCTCCACTTATGTTTTATCACTCTGCTATTATGTACTTCTTCCCTACCTGAATCCCCATGTTTGCCCTATCTCCAATATCTGCCTCAGCTCACCACCCATATGTGCTTCTGCATCCCCTTCCCATTTGCACCTCTATGTATCTGTAAGTACTCACAGTGGGTGCTATAAGTGAGCCCAGAGCACAGAGAGCCACTGACGTACTGTAGCTTCAGTACTTAAAGACATGTATTTAAGGGCATTGTCAGCTGAGGAATTGTCAAAGGTACTGTAGAGTCTTTAAACGTTGGTTCCTTGAATCATGTGTGCAGACACAGCGCAGGATTGGGTGTTTGCAGGTCAGCTAACTGCAAGTGTCATGGGGCGCCCATGCTACACAGATGGTGGGTACACACTAGATGGACTACAGGGGTACACAATGACAATGGGCACTGTGCCCACGGACAGAGCATTCATGCAGCTGCAGACTGGGGCTGTGAGCTCCAGAGGCCTGCACACCAGTGCGCTGGTAAGTGAGATGCCACTGAACGCGATTCCTGACAGTACCATCCCCCCCTTTATGGGTGGGCACCGAACACCCACGAGGCTTGGAAGGAAAAAGTCTATGAAAAGGTTGAACTAACTGTGGAGCATGTACATCAGTGGCGTTGACCCAACTCCTCTCTTCAGGACCATACCCGGACCAGTTAATCATCTTCTCAACCTCGTACTCTACGCCTCAATGAGTTTGAACTTTTGGAGCCGCTGGAAGTGCTTTCTAGAAACAGTTAAGAATCAAAGGTCTGAGGAGAGAAATATGAAATGAGTTCGGGATTTTTAAACAAGGAGATAACTTCAGCTTGTATGAAACTGGATTGATGACACATTCAACAGGAAATTGAGTAATAAACCATGGAGCAAACATCATAGAAGGAACTCTGAGACGGATGTTACGAGTGGATAACCAGACTTTATCACCTGGCTTTAAACTTGGAACTGCTCGCCTTTTCCGATCTGCAAAGACTTTGTACTGGTTAGATGCTTTCTTGAGAGAAAGGTGAATCTTTTTCCAAATCTGAGAGAACTGCTGAAGAACTGAAGAAGCAGCTGGTACATCAACAACAGGAAGATCTTGAAAATCTGGAACTATGGGATGTTGACCATAAACTGCAAAGAAAAGAGTAGTATCGGTGGCTGAATGATAACGGAAGTTTTGAGAAAATTCAGCCCAGGGCAACAAATCCACCCAGTCGTCTTGCGAAGAAGAGATGTAGTCTTAGAAAGGTCTCAAGCTCCTAGTTTACTCTCTCTGACTGCCCATTCATTTGCAGATGATATGCTGTGGAAACCTTAAGTTTAACTTGCTAGACGGAACATAAGGCCCTCCAGAATCTTGCCACAAATTGAACTCCACGGTCGGAAATAATCTTGGTTGGAAGTCCATGTAATCTAAAGATTTCACGTAAAAATAATTATGCAAGTTTTGGAGCAGAGGGCAAGCCAATGAGAGGAACGAAGTGGGCCATCTTAGAGAACCTGTCGACTACTACCCAAATGGTATCGTACCCCTTGGACAGAGGTAGCTCTGAAATAAAATCCATTGACAGATGAGACCAGGAATGACTTGGTATGGAGTTTGGCAACAGTTGACCAGCAGGAGATTGATGAGGAACTTTATGCTGGGTGAATTTGGGACATGAAGCTACAAATTCTTGGACATTGGCTGTCATATGTGGCCACCAGTAGAAGTGCGACAAGAACTTGTAAATTTTGAGGATCCCAGGATGACCAGTGTACTTGGAAGTGTGAGCCCAAGACAGGAGATTTGGACGTAGCTCAGGGGAAATTAACATCTTGCCAGGAGGTGGAGCTGGAGACACATTAGTGGAAGCAAAAACCACAGGATTGAGAACTGGATGAGAGATTTATTCTGAAGATTCTTCATTCGTACTCATGGAGCATGATAAAGCGTCCACTTTAACATTCTGAGAGCCTGGACGAAACAGCAACTTCAAATTAAAACGAGAAAGAATAAGACCCACCTTGCTTGTCGAGGATTCTGACACAGGTAAAGGGTTTTTTTGTGATCGGTATAGATGGTGATGGGAAACTTGGTGCCCTCCAACAGATACCTCCATTCTTTGAGGGACAGTTTAATTGCTAGCAGCTCCTGGTCTCTGATGGAGTAGTTAATATCGGCAGGTGAGAATCTATGGGAGAAGAATCCATAAAGGTGAATCTTACCATTGGTGCTTGGGACAAGACTGTGCCAAGGCCAACCATCGAGGCGTCCACCTCTAAAACGATAGCCCTGTTAACATCTGGCTACTGCAACACAGGAGCTGAAACAAATGCTTGTTTAATTTTTTGAAAGGCAGACAGTGCTTCTTCGGACCAATGGGAAGGACTCTCCCCTTTACGAGTGAGGCAAGTAATGGGAGCTATCAATGTGGAGAATCCTTTGATAAATTTTCTATAATAATTGGTGAAGCTAATGAAATGCTGAATCGACTTGAGTGTAGTGGGAAGAGACCAGTTCTCTATGGCTTCCAACTTGGCTGGATCCATTTGAAGATCAGAACCGGAAATTACAGATGTGTCCACTTACATCTTTGCTTTTTTACCAATTTGGCACACATGCAAAACACGGCTAAGCTGTTTTTTATGAGTAGCGAGTGGATGTATTTAAAAATTTTGGTTTGCCATAATAGAATATGTATAAAGTAACATTATAAAGAAGAAAATTAAGACAAATCACAAGGCATAGCTAAATCTATGAGTCCATGGCATGCAAAACTGTGCCATACATGGCGGGATATAGCAAAGATGTATGTGGACACATCTGTATGTACTCTAGGAAGGGCATTGAAGAAGTTTCAAAAGTACACTTGGATAGTTTACCATAAAAATGATTCTGTCGAAGACGTCAGAAAATCTCTTTCACTTGTTGGCGATGGGAGGCCAAGTCATGGGAAAAGATCAGGATGTCATTGAGGTAGACTACCACATACTTGTATAAGATGTCTTGGAATATTTAATTGACAAAGTTTTGGAATACCGCTGGGGCATTACTTAGGCCGAAGGGCATCACTAGATATTCGTAGTGGCCATCACAAGTGTTGAAGGCGATTTTCCACTCATCGCCACTTTGGATCCTGATGAGATTATAAGCCCCGCGGAGATCTAGCTTGGTGAAGATACTGGCATCTTTGACTCTGTCGAATAGTTCCGTGATTAATGGCAGAGGGTAGCTGTTCTTAATAGTGATGTCATTTAGACCTCGGTAATCGATGCAGGGGCGTAATCCTCTGTCTTTTTTCTTGACTAAGAAAAACCCTGCACTGCTGGAGATGAGGTAGGACGGATGAACCATTTCTGCAGATTTTCTCTTATGTACTCACTCATAGCAAGGGTCTCAGGAACGGAGAGAGGATATGTGCATCCTTTGGGTGGGTTTTTTCCTGGGAGGAGATCAATGGGACAATCCCATTCTCGATGGGGAGGCAGAACGTCAGCGGCCTTTTCACTGAAGACGTCAGCAAAATCCTTGTAATCCTCAGGAAGTCCAGACTGGGGTTTTAACCCTGAAGATCTCACGGGACAGATTTGAGCCAAACAGGAATGGAAACAAGAAGGACTCCATGCTGTGAGCTGTAGTGTGGACCAGTTGATTTGTGGGTTGGGTATTTGAAGCCAGGGCATGCCCAGTATGATCTCATGAGTGGCCTTAGGGATGACCAACAGTTCAAAGAACTTGGAATGGAGGAAGCCCACTCCGAGGACCACTGGCTTAGTCTGCTGGTTGATGGAACCCTCGGCAATACGACTAACATCCACGGCAGTGAGGTAGACTGGGCAAGACAACTTTAAAACAGGTAGATGGATTTTATCAACTGCAGCTTGTTTAATAAAGTTCCCAGCAGCACCACAATCTACCAAAGCAGAAAAGGTATGTAATCCACTCTGTGTTTCCAATGTTACAGGGAGGATGAGGTCTCAAGAAGAAGGAGCTTTGGATGAAATTCCTAACTTGACTCCTCCTTTGCAAGTTAAGATCTGGCGATTCCTGAATGAGAAGGACAGGAACCAATCATGTGACCACCAGCAGCAGCACAATATAGACACAGTCTCTCCCGTAACCTTCTTGACCGTTCCTCAGGGGTTAAATGGGACCTATTCACTTGCATAGGCTCATCAGAAGTAGTGGGTAGGGACTGTACTTCAGTCATAGCCCGATGCTTGCGAGGGTCACTTCAAGAATGTTCACTGGTTCTTTAGCGTAAATGCAGGTCCAGTTTCACACATAGGGAGATTAAAGTTTCCAGTTGCTCTGGGAGATCTCAGGTTGCCAACTCATCTTTTATACGATCAGACAGTCCATGCCAGAATGCAGCAACCAACGCTTGATTATTCCATTTAACCTCTGATGCCAATGTCTGGAACTGGATGACATATTGTCCCACAGTACGTGTTTCCTGGCAAATCTGGTGGATGTCTGAAGAAGCAGATGTTGTACGCCCAGGTTCATCAAAGATGTATCGGAATGTAGCAACAAATTCTGTATAGTTGTTCAGGAGAGAATCTGCTCGGTCCCATAACGGGAAGACCCAATTCAAGGCAGGACCAGTCAGGAGGGACACAATGTATGCGACCTTTTTCCAGAGTGTCGGGAAGTTGTGTGGCAGCAATTCAAAGTGGACTTCACACTGATTGAGGAATGCACAACACATTTTTGGATTGCCATCGAACTTACTAAGCATAAAAAGATGGAGACGAGACCCTGGAAAGGTGGCAACTGCAGGACCTGAAGCTGTGGAACTTGAAACTGGAGCTGGAGCTGAAGCTGGAGTAACAGAACTGAGAGACTGTTGTAAATTGTCCAGTCGGGAAGACATCCCGTGCAGGAACTGTATAATCTGCTGTTGTGCAGCCTCTTGACCATCGAGTTGTGACACTAAACTTTGAAGGGCCCCTGGCCCCACACTCTGACTGCCTGTCCGGGTCCATGGGCTTTGAACAAACTGTCAGGTCTGTAACTGTGTCTGTACCCGGAGGGGGCACTAGTGGGTCAGTGGTGGTGCGGTGGAGGAAACAAGGTGGCTGTAGAATATTCCTGCGCATGTGCGCAATTATATTTATTTAGCACACAGAGGTATGAACAGTCACTGAAGCACAATAACAATACTGATGGTTTGAGCAAAGAAGCTGACAGAGGTATTACAACAGTCACAGGTGATGATCTGTAAACCAGTAAAATTAATAACAGTGATGACCGGCCTGGAAGCCGATAACAAACATCGATGGTCAACTTGGAAGTCAATGGTAACAGAATCCAATATGCAAACGATAGTAATGCAGCTGATAACATTGAACACAGGCAATAGTAACTCCGGAGATTGGTCTGGAAACCAACAGCAATAGAGTCACACAGTCTGTATATATGCACAAGTCCACAAAGCCAAGCAAGGCCAAAGCAGGAGACAGTGTGTAAATTGCAAGCTGGTTGTTTTAAGTGCCAGATGGAATAGCACTGTGCTGAACGCAGATAAACAACAAACAGGTGAGAATGGTAAGTAGCATCTGGAGAGAGTCTCTTACTGCATGCAGAGGTGGAAGCTGACTGTGGAATGAGTTGTAGCAGAGCAGGATGGCTGGAGCATGTAGGTCCATGGAGACACTGGATCAAGGAAATCACAGGAGACGCTGTACACTGGATGACTGAGACGATGTTCTGGACTTATACCCCCTGGTCAGTAGGGATTGGATGCTTGAATCATGTGTGAAGACACGGCGCAGGATTGGGTGTTTACAGGTCAGCTGACCGTAAGTGTCATGGCGGCGCCCATGCTGCACAGATGGTGGGTACACACTAGATGGACTTCAGTTGTACACAATGACAATGGGCACTGCGCCCGCGGACAGAGCATTCATGCAGCCGCAAACTGGGGCGTGACCTCCGGAGGCGTGCACACCAGCGTGCTGGTGAGATGCCACTGAACGCCGATTCCTGACATTAGGGGTCTATTCATGAAGCAGTGAAAAGTGTGGAGAAGTGAGCCAGTCGAGAAGTTGCCCATGACAACCAATCAGCATTGAAGTAACATTTATAATTTCCATACTATACAATTGTACAGAGCAACTGATTGGTTGCCATGGGCAACTTCTCCACTGGCTCACTTCTCCACTCTTTTTCACTGCTTCATGAATAGACCCCCTGGTGTATAGATCCCAATGGGAGATATGGACCTTTTTGGTGTGGATGGACAAAGGCAGAATTAAGATATAAGAAGTACATCTGGCTCTGTGCATAGCCCAGGTACAGTTACAACACAGCTGTTCTCAATGGCAACAGTATAGCCAATTTGTTGATTCTCATTTTGGGAATGTTTTAGAGCTGGTAATAAATACATTTCCAACCACATAAAAATTCTCTCACGTTATATTCCTTTCTGCTCAGAGACGTGGGTCTGGGAAGCATAACTGTGGATACCCCATCAGCTTGCTGTATGTTTCAGAGTTGGCAATGATGACAGTTGATGTTGTGCTGTGTCCGTTACTGTACACTAGATTTAAGTTCCATGGTTAGTACAATGGCCCTCATTCCGAGTTGTTCACTCACTAGCTGATTTTAGCAGCATTGCACACGCTAGGCCGCCGCCCTCTGGGAGTGTATTTTTATTTTAGCTTAGCAGATTAGCGAACGAAAGATTAGCAGAACTGCTACTAAATAATTCTTTGCAGTTTCTGAGTAGCTCCACACCTACTCACAGATTGCGATCAGCTCAGTCCGTTCAGTTCCTGGTTTGACGTCACAAACATGCCCTGCGTTCAGCCAGCCACTCCCCCATTTTTCCAGACACTCCCGCGTTTTTCCCTGACACGCCTGCGTTTTTTAGCACACTCCCGGAAAACGCTCCCAGAAACGCCCCTTTCCTGTCAATCATTTACCGATCAGCTGTGCGTCTGAAAAGCGTCGTACGAACACCAGCAAAACTGCTAAATTTTGTGTTAAAAAACTTAGCGCATGCGCTCTGCGTACCATGGGCATGCGCATTTAGCAGCAAATCGCAGCATAGCGAAAATCGGCAACAAGTGAACAACTCGGAATGACCACCAATATAAACAACCGAAAATACAGGGTACATGGTTCAGACGCATTTTTTATGTACTTCATGCAATATTCACAATGTTACGTGTGGACCTTACAATAGCACACTTACACTTTGAAATGCTGTTGCGTTAGAGCCTGCAGTGTTGTCTGGGGTTTATGCACAAAGGCTACAATAGGGATTTATAATTCCCAGCACATAGATAGTCTGGGCGATAGGCTGTGTATTTAACGGTAGAAGTGACATGACTAACAGAAAAAACCTGTTTGTTCTTTGCCTCCGATAAACAGTTTTCACAAAGGTTAAGTCATCTCTTTGTTTCCACAGCAGAAGATAAAATTCCAGTCTCTGAGGTTTCTGTTCATTATTTAAGATGTGTTGTTTAAATATTGCTTTTAATGAACCCGATGTGTTATATGCAGTATAATGAATAATAAAATGAGGAACAAAAGCACAATAGTAACGGCCACAGCAGTTATTGGGGGAAGGACACCAAGGTGGTTTCACTAAGACTAATATTTGTTGGAAACCAATTGCCAGTTGCTCTAGTCTCCTGTTCATTCTCCTATTACAAGCAGTCTGCGAGCACATTGATTTATAAACTAATTGGGAATTAGAATGGAGTGCGGTTTTGAAAATTGATTTTGATTCAATTGATTTTGACGGGATCTGGTCATGTGACCGGAGCTCGGGATCCCGGCGGTCACCATGCTGACGCCGGGATCCCACCCCCATAGCAGCCTGACCATCGGCATGCCAACTGACAGGGATAATTCCCACTCTTGAGCATAATAAAGGTACATTATACATATGTATTTAATTGTCTCTAATTAACAGTTCAATAAAAACAACCAGTAGACATAGATATATGACATATTTAATGAATAAATGATTGTGGAAAACGTATATAAATAATAAAAAAAGTAAAATTTCTTTACCCATAGTTAATTAATTAATTAATTATTTAATTAATATAGCCCTATTTAAAATAAAATTGTTATTGGTCTAATTCTTTCATTTATAAATAGTTTTGTCCCCTCGATATGTAATATATATTATTTTGTCTGTGGATTTAAAATGTTATCATTGATAATTAATTATTATCAAATATTCCCCAATAATGAATTCATTCAGCAACTGTGCCTCATAAATATATTTGTTTTTGTTTATATTTATTAACTATTAATTAGTGACAAAATACATATGTTTTTTGTTTTTTTTTTGTATTTGCCAGCAATTTGTGCAATTGGCCCCTATTTTTAAAGTGGCAATCATTTATTTTATCATTTGTTAATGATTGCTGCTTTAAAAATATGGGCAATCTCGGACGAAATGTAATTGCTAAATGGCCGCAAGTATTTACAATATATGTATGTTATGTATTCTATGGGTATGTAATAAATGTTTTTATAATTACATCCTGAACTGAACAGCGCTTCATATATTTCTTACTGGTATATATCTCTTTGTGGAGGCTCAGTGACCTCCAGTTGAAGCTGCAGTTCCTATTTAAGAGATATTGTATTCTTGAGTATATTTGGTTATATTCCACTTTACAATGGGTGTTTTGTAATTTATTTATTACACTTTTAGGTGCCTTATTTATTCCACTTGTTAGCTAGAAAGAGAGAGAGAGTATGAGAGAGAGAAAGATTACTAATTAGTTAATAGCGTGTCATTGTGGGAGCGTGCATAAGCTAGCACCATAACAAAATGAGCGGGGGCAGCCGAATGTACAAGCGCAGGTTGTGCAGAAGATACGTTTTTAAGGGGGAAGGTGGTGGCAGTAATGGCAGCATGCATACACACTCTCCCGCAAACAGTAGAGGACAAAGGAAAATCTGAGGCATTGATAAACTACGCTATGTCATGATGTAACAACACCACAATTCTTGGCCTTCCGCTGTAAGGATATATGAGGACACATCTGTATATGGGGGGAGGGGGGGGTGCCTGAGTGCTTCAATGTCTAGCTACAACTAGCTACAACTGTGACAAGGAGAAGGCTCTGGTGTCTGCCGTCACTGCAAAAGTGCAGGTAGAATCTGCACTGCTTCTGCTGCCTCATGGAAGTGCTTGAGGAGGAGGCACACAAACAATGGTCACAGCCAGGGGGCACTGCTGACAAGATGGACCCCCTGCCAAGAGGGACCTCCTGTCATCAGTGCCCCTCCAAAGGCTTAATCCAACCCCGTTTATGTTAGTTTATTAATAATCAGATTTCACAATGAGGTTTCTCCTAACCCTCCACCAACATGTAGCACACAAAGACAGAGGAACAGTTACATCAGTGCATAAATGGATATAATAAAAATACTTATTCCAAAAATGGAAACATGTCAGTGACTTTGTGTCCTTGTCTCCATTTTCCAGTCATATAAAATGATAATCAGAAGAAAAAATGTGCATAGTATAATACCGTTTTAATAATACATACAATAAAAAAGTTTACAATGATTTAAAAAAATCCAGCTGATACAATGTTTTATTTTAAAAGCAGAGAATGTTGCACCAAAGACGCCTGTATTTAAGGCTGAGTAGAAAATATACAAATACCAAAAATGCATGAGAACATATGCCCATTTGAGAACTTTTAAAACAGTTCTCATGCATTATTGGTAATTGTGTATTTTTTACTCAGCCTTAAATACAGGTGTCTTTGGTGCAACATTCTGTGCTTTTATAATAAATAAAGGCTTGAAATATCTCACTTTGCATGTAATGAGTCTATATAATATATATTAGTTTTCACCTTTTAAGTTGAATTACTGAAATAAATGAACTTTTGCATGATATTCTAATTTTCTGAGTTTCACCTGTAAGTAGGAAAAAACAATGTGTTCCCTAATGCACACCAAGTGAAAAATATTTTACTACATAATAGTCAGATAATACGGAGATCTTAGTTGCGTATATCTGCAGATATAGGGTTAAGCCCCCAGGCCGATCGACAAGGCTTCTCCATCACTGGGGGTCCCTAATACTAGGTATGGGTCCGGGGTGCAGGACCCCATAACGTCAGCACAGGTCAGCTACCCTAGGTCAGCACACAGGTGAGAATTAATAAGCGTTAATAAGAAGCACAGAAGTGCTATGTAAGTGGTGTGATTAAAATAATACAAAAATATATACAAAGTGATAGGGAAAATCATAAGTGTTAATAAAGTGTTAGGGTGTGCCGACCTGAAGCAGCCCAGCCATACCGACACAGGGGCCACCGCACCCCACACCCACCCCATAAATAATTACAAATATGTCTGGGTTAAATTCCCAGTGTAAGGCCACATGGTAATGGCTCCTACAGCATCTGAGAGCCAGCTTGCCTGGAGATACCCCTAGCTTCTCCTATGGCACTCTGGAGTCAACAATCCCTCCTAATGCTGACCCATCCATGCCTCTCTAAATACAATGCACAAAATGGTAAGCTGCTCAATCAGATTGTGATGTCACTCGTGCTAAAAGGGAGGGGTAATTCTGTGTAGGAAAAAACAATGTGTTCCCTAATGCACACCGAGTGAAAAATATTTTACCTCCGTACTCCAGAGTGCCATAGGAGAAGCTAGGGGGGTATCTCCAGGTAAGCTGGCTCTCAGATGCTGTAGGAGCCTTTACCATGTGGCCTTACACTGGGAATTTAACCCAGACATATTTGTAATTATTTATGGGGTGGGTGTGGGGTGCGGTGGCCCCTGTGTTGGTATGGCTGGGCTGCTTCAGGTCGGCACACCCTAACACTTTATTAACACTTATGATTTTCCCTATAAGTTTGTATATATTTTTGTATTATTTTAATCACACCACTTACATAGCACTTCTGTTCTTCTTATTAACCCTTATTAATTCTCACCTGTGTGCTGACCTGGGATAGCCGACCTGTGCCGACGTTATGGGGTCCTGAACCCCGGACCCCTACCTAGTATTAGGGACCCCCAGTGACGGAGAAGCCTTGTCGATCGGCCTGGGGGCTTCACCCTATATCTGCAGATATACGCAACTAAGATCTCCGTATTATCTGACTCGGTGTGCATTAGGGAACACATTGTTTTTTCCTACACAGAATTACCCCTCCCTTTTAGCACCTGAGTGACATCACAATCTGATTGAGCAGCTTACCATTTTGTGCATTTCACCTGTAAGTAACCTGACCTACAGCAACTGGCATAAACTTACATTGCATTAATGATGCACAAATGAAAAACAATGCACCTGATTGAGAGGTGGACGCACTGTTTTGTACTGCGCATGCATGTGAGTTGCACTGAACATGGCCGATGATTGTTTAGCATTAAGGATTTGGACTCTAAGGGCCTAGTTCAGACCTGGACGCTGCTATGACAGCGTTCGCAGGCTGATGGACGGTGACATGTGTGCACACACAGCAGCCATACTACGTGTGCGCACGCGGTGAGATGCGACGGCATCTCATTTCTGCAAACGCCTCCGTTCACGGGGAGGGAGGAGGCATCACAGAGGCGTTAAAGGGGCGTTGACACGGCATTGGGGGCATGGTCTGGACAAGGCAGGCATGTCCAGACCATTTGCCTGACATCACACGCAGCCGCTGCGACCTGGAACATGGCGGATAGCCATCTGCCTTCTTAGGCTGCGTAGGCTGAGTGCTACTCAAAACACGCAAAAGCACTGCTGCCGTGCTATCACGAACCGATCACTCACCACTGTGGGTTCTGGGGTCCGTCCGTTGCCGGCGCAGTTGCTCGCATTGCTGTGCAGCCGTGTGGAGACGCGGTGTAATCAGCGGCAGAGGTGATGCCGGTTCTGGGAGCCAGGAGTGCTGGGACCAAATGGCCGAAGGCGCCGCTGTGTGTCTGCAGTATAGGAGGTGGCCATGTTTGAGACCAAATGAGCACCTGTGAGCACTTGTGAAACACATGTGGGTGAGTGTTAGTCAATCCTGTGCTTGTGCTGCCTTTAAGTAGGCTGGGATTATGTTACTCTGAGCCAGTGCTTTGTTGTATCTACTCTATGCCCTAGCTCTGTGCTCTCTCCGTGATATCCTGTGTGGTTCCAGTGGTCCTGATATCGCCTCTTCTCCAAGGGGTCTGCCTGCAGCTTTCACTGCAAGAAGTCCACCAGCTCCCTGCTGTGCTGTCAGTCAATTGCTCTCCAAGTGGCAACAAGTGGATTCCCGGAGTTCTGTGAGAGGTTACCCTGTTCAGTGACTGCCTGCTATAATCACACAGTCTGTGGAAGTTTCTACCTAATCCTGATCCTCGTTCTCGCATCATCCAGTTTAACTCATTCTTCACCATTGTCATCTGCTGCAGCTTCACAGTGCTTCATGTACTTTCTTCACAACCTGCAAGTATTCTTTTCAGTATTGTATCTTCATTGTTGCTTTATTCAAGGACAATTCAACACAGCCTTCCAGTTTAACCTTTTAAGCTTCAGTACAAATCTCTTCAGTTATTCGTTTATGTCTACAATATCCAGTTAACACTCCTTACAGTTTGGCACCAATCATTGCTTCAGTTGGACAATTATTTATTCATTCCCCAGCCTGCTTAAACTCAGTTCTATGAACATTTCTTCAATGCATCTATAATACTGTTCCAGCTTATCATTATGCCATTCATTGCAGTACGTCAGTTTACATACGGTGACTATTGATTGTCATTTAACTCATTATTGGAATCGTTGTCTCTTAATAAATATATGAAATGGAACTTTCTTCGTCCTCCCTGTTTTCACCATACTCTAGCACCTACACCTTCGGTTGGTCCAGGGTTAACGGATTCACAAAAACAGTCGTCCCTGACACGTGCAATGCTTTCTCATGTCTACTGCAGGGTAGGGGGGCTGGATCTGGCATGCGGACTTGCCCTGTGCTGGGCATCTCCCCGCATGTCTAAGAATTTGATCGTAGATGTGCGTTTTTTGCACATCTAAGATCAGGTCTGAATTACCCCCAAAGTGATTGACAGTCAGTGTGCATTTATGTGAGATAATGGGGGGGTGACTTGTGAAACACAGGTATGTTTTCTGGTATATATCGCAGTCAGCGACTGCATCTTCATTCGTAGTTATACTGGCCCTGACGTCTTAGTTCTAACGGACATTCTGAGCAACCATTGGTGCAACCAAATTGATGGTGCAACCAAAGATGTGCCTTCTTATGTATGCGCTAGACTAGTGCCACACTTTGCACTTTTAAAAGTACTTTCTTACCTATGCGATGTCTGTCCTGGTTGGCACAAAGGTCTGTGCGCTCTGTATCCACATATTGCTTCCAGAGGTCCGCCAGTGCTGATTCAGCATGAAGTCTCCTGCAGCAGTTGCTGCTTCTGTGCATAGTACTTAACAGCGCTGTATGCCATTGTTTTAGTGTTTATTTCACATTGTGCTCACTTCTTGGTGTTTGGGCCTAGTCAGAGTTTCCCTCCAAGTCCGGACATGGACGCTGCCATCTTGGATTCCATCAGCTGATCCTCCACTGTCCAATCCTAGAGTTCCTTTCATTAGCTGATTAGCTGATTAGCAACATCCAATGAATCCACACTGCAAGGTATAAAGGTAACTTCCTGGGATTACAAATTTGTCAGTACAACAGTCTCTATCCAGGAAGTTACAGCTCTGTGCTGAGCTCATTAATTCCAGTGACCTTGTATGATCCAGTCCATTCCGGTTCCATTCTGGATGCTATTATATTTTAACTGTATCTTTCTCCAATGCTAACAGTGTTAAGATTCCGGATCAAGCCCAGTGAGCACTCTAGTCTGTTCACCAGCAGATGACTTCAAGCATCTTGGATTGTGTGCCTTTCCATTCTTCCTCCATACCCAGTGTGAAGTTTCCACAGTCTGTGTTGATTTGGGGAGCCATGTCATCTGCTGGTGTTGGGCTGCTGTGCTTTATTAAGTCCAGAGTCAATGAAGCTATCTACCAGGACATTTTAGAGCACTTCATGCTTCCTTCAGCAGACAAGCTTTATGGAGATGCTGACTTCATTTTCCAGCAGGACTTGGCACCTGCCCACACTGCCAAAAATACCAAAACCTGGTTCAATGACTGTGTGATTACTGTGCTGGATTGGCCAGCAAACTCGCCTGACCTGAACCCCATAGAGAATCTATGGGGCATTGCCAAGAGAAAGGTGAGAGACATGAGACCAAACAATGCAGAAGAGCTGAAGGCCGCTATTGAAGCATCCTGGTCTTCCAATACACCTCAGCAGTGACACAGGCTGATAGAATCCATGCCACACCGCATTCATGCAGGAATTCATGCAAAAGGGGCCCAAACCAAGTACTGAGTACATATGCATGATTATACTTTTCAGAGGGACTACATTTCTGTATTTAAAATCCTTTTGTTTTATTTTTTATAATATTCAATTTTTTGAGATTTTGGGTTTGGGGTTTTCTTAAACTGTAAGCCACAATCATCAAGATTACAACAAATAAAGGCTTGAAATATCTAACTTTGCATGTAATGAGTCTATATAATATATAATATATATTATATATAAACTATATATTATATTAGTTCCACCTTTTAAGTTGAACTACTGAAATAAATTAACTTTTGTACGATATTCTAATTTTCTGAGTTTCACCTGTAAATTAGTAAATAGCAGCCAGAAAACTTACATTGTAAGTAATTTTTAATCACAACTTAAAGACTACGGGGTAAATTTACTAAGGTCCCGATTTTGACCGAGATGCCGTTTTTTCTTCAAAGTGTCATCTCGGTAATTTACTAAACTCAAATCATGGCAGAGATGAGGGCATTCGTATTTTTTTGGAAGTAGTTGTAAATAAATACGAATGAATACACCATCGGTCAAAATACGCCAGCAAATTAGTAGAACTCGGTAATTTACTAAAAAGTGCAAATCTCCAAAGAGGAAAACACTGCCGTGAAAAATTACAAATCGCAAAAAAGTGCTAAAAAAAAGCAGACCTGCTTTTTATATTCGTGATTGCATAGGCATGCAGGGATCCATGAGATCCGTGCATGTCTATCAGTGGGAAGGGGTGGGAAAGTGGTTTTTTTCCAAAAAAAAAATTGTGTGGGGTCCCCCCTCCTAAGCATAACCAGCCTCGGGCTCTTTGAGCCGATCCTGGTTGCAGAAATATGGGGAAAAAATTGACAGGGGTTCCCCCATATTTAAGCAACCAGCATCGGGCTCTGCGCCTGGTCCTGGTTCCAAAAATACGGGGGACAAAAAGAGTAGGGGTCCCCCGTATTTTTAAAACCAGCACCGGGCTCCACTAGCTGGACAGATAATGCCACAGCCGGGGGTCACTTTTATATAGTGCCCTGCGGCCGTGGCATCAAAAATCCAACTAGTCACCTCTGGCCGGGGTACCCTGCGGGAGTGGGGACCCCTTCAATCAAGGGGTCCCCCCCTCCAGCCACCCAAGGGCCAGGGGTGAAGCCCGAGGCTGTCCCCCCCCCATCCAATGGGCTGCGGATGGGGGGGCTGATAGCCTTTGTTGTAAATGAAAATATATTGTTTTTAGTAGCAGTACTACAAGTCCCAGCAAGCCTCCCCCGCATGCTGGTACTTGGAGAACCACAAGTACCAGCATGCGGCTGAAAAATGGGCCCGCTGGTACCTGTAGTACTATTACTAAATAAATACCCAAATAAACACAAGACACACACACCTTGAAAGTAAAGATTTATTACATACATGCACACAAACATACATACATACTTACCTTATGTTCACACGCAGGTCGGTCCTCTTGTCCAGTAGAATCCATGGGGTACCTGTAGAAAAAATTATACTCACAAAATCCAGTGTAGATCGGTCCTCTTCAAATCCATTTGTAATCCACGTACTTGTGAAAATAAAAAAACGGTGTCCCGACCACGAACTGAAAGGGGCCCCATGTTTTCACATGGGACTCCTTTCCCCGAATGCCAGAAACCCACTCTGACTTCTGTCTAAGTGGGTTTCTTCAGCCAATCAGGGAGCGCCACGTTGTAGCACTCTCCTGATCGGCTGTGTGCTCCTGTACTGAGTGACAGGCGGCACACGGCAGTGTTACAATGTAGCGCCTATGCGCTCCATTGTAACCAATGCTGGGAACCTTCTGCTCAGCGGTGACGTCACTTTAGGTCAACCGCAGGGCAGAAAGTTTTAATTTTTAAAAAGTCGGCAGTGTTTTGCTAATCACTGCCGTAAAAATAGAAAAAAAAACACGAATGACATCGACATCGGAACAAAAGAAAAACCCGAATACGACAGCTTAGTAAATTAGTCGTAATCAATTCAAAAAGTTGCAGTTTTACACTTTCGATGTCATTCGTGATTGAACTTTGACCTGAAACGGGAAAATATGAATGTTAGTAAATTTACCCCTACGTGTTACTTTTCTTTTATCCAAGTTCACCCCAATGCATGATTGAAAGTTGAGAGATGTTTGAGTCATTATAATCAGAGATCTCTTGAATAACTGATCAATTTTATTCTCCACTAGGCTCCGTCTGCTATCAGAGCAGAAATTACAGGTCTATATTTAGTATAATACTTGGAAATTGGCCACTACAACACTCACCTTTCTGGGAACCCCTCAGAGACCTTTAGTATTCTGCTTTTTGCAATCCAAATACAAAATTATACATATAATTGCTAAAATGTGGGAATTAATTAATTGACGCTGCAGCTTAAAAAGGATATATTGCATAATGCCCTCCTTACTGTACGTTGGATATTAGAAGTCGCCAAACAGTTATGTGACCGTGTAAATACACAAGGCTGTAGGTAGAGTGCTTATATATGGTCACATAAATCCAAGGTGACTTCTGTTTAACAATATACACTAGGGGTGTATAATTATAGTACATGCATTTTCTGAGCAAAGGCATAAGAACATAATGTTTGTACCGAATAACTTATAGAAGGTTATACATGTATTAACCCCTTCACTGCTAAGGCATAATTTTATTCAGGTTCTTTGACAATTTTGTCCCTTTTGGGATTGTCATATTCTGGGGCTGATTCAACCACGTTTGCTTCTTTTGCCGTATCCATAGCTTTATGCTAATGATAGTGTCAGCCTTTCCCTTTGTGAACAAGAATGCATCTAAATGTGGTCGCCCAATTTGAGCAAAAACAAACTCTATATCAACGAGTGGAATGTGTGCAGACGGCCTATCGCACACTCTATATACCCACCAAGCTAGCGCACGCACAACATGTGACGTACTTCATGGGCTACACGCTGCCGACGTCACATGTAGGAGGTGGTCCTAATATTGTGACTTGACCGTGTATATTCGCCATAATCATTGTAAACTAAAGATTGCTAACGTAGTAACTAGAACAGGTAACTATATTGCTTGGAACAGACTAGAGCTTTCTATAATTATCTTACAAAAAATGTGTTGGATATACTGCATCTACTAATTTATTTGTGTTATTTCTATTATTGTGGTCAGAAGATGGGGTCATCGCCAGATTACATTTACCTACATAATGATCCTATAGATTTAAATAATTATAGGGCCAGACAGTCATCTTATTTTCTTTTACCAAACAGGTAATGACTGTTATTAAACAATATGTAATAGGTTATAGTGAATGGTTTCAGTAAATGTAAGAAAGATAAGAAATGAAGATGAGAAATGCCCTCAATATGCACAAAGTACAGTAATAAATTCAGACTCTTCACATCAGGTTAAAGAGTCCAGACAACATCCTTGTCATAAAAAAACCTCCGGAGGTGGCTAAGAACTGGAGCAGACCCCGGTGTAAGAGAAATAGTCAAATGTTGCTCCAAGGGGTACCAAGCAGTAGGGTTGGACATTACAACCATCGATTGGTCAGTCCTCTTTCCCCCTGCACTGACCGCAACCCCCGCTGGTTCTGCCCCTGGCTAAGCAGCGGCAGAAGACATAATATTATCAAGTATTGAGGAAGTGAGTGGACATGCCTCCTGCATGTATCTCTCCACCACATCCACGCCAGGGAGGAGACAGGGGAGCCACCTGCAGACCATTCCCAGATTCGTCACCACATCAGCAATGGATGCCAGTGAAACATCAATTTGTGGCTTATTCATGTGAAATGATGGCATTAATGTGGGGCATAAACATGGGGACTTGGGGTGTTAATGTATAATCATATGAACTTGGAGCATTAGTTATGCCTTGTATGGAGATAAAGGGCCTAATTCAAGGTTGAACGCAAATATATTAGCAAAAGCAAATTTGCAAACTGAATGCAAATCTGCACACAAAAAAATACACGCCCACAGTGCAAACTAACTAAAAAAAATCCAAGTACTCAAAAGAGGAGTCACCCTGGAAGCTACGCAAACTAGCGTTAGAAGCAATACTACTGCAGTTTCTTTGCAGATTAGCGTTCATTTGCACTATGAGAACTTCTGCCCTAGTGTTTCCAGTAAATGAAACTACAAACACACGGTAATGTGCATACTGTATGTTACTAATGTCCTAAATTGTAATGCATGAACAGGTTGAATGAGGGTCGGACTGGCCCACCAGGGTACAGGGGAAACCATCGGTGGGCCCCACTGCCTGGGGTCCCACCCCCTCTTCTGGGGATCAGATTTTGCACTTGAATTACACATTATGCATATGTTACATTATACTGCACAGGACTATGGTGTACTTTCCACAGTGTTATTAATGTGGTACATTATCATGCATGCACTGGCAATATTTGCTAGAAATATATATATATATATATATATATATATCTCAAGGGGCCAAGACCATGCACTACTGGTTAGCCAAGCCTCTAAGCATGGGCTCCTATCACTGCATTTCCCCGGTGGGCCCTTCATGCCCCAGTCCGACACTGGTTTGAATGATGCACTTACCAGCATAAGCTAAACACAGGAATAAACCTGAAATTCAAAATGCAGAAGGGTCAAAAACCTGCAGCTAAAACAGCGAGGCAGCACAAGCTGTGTGTGATTTTACTAAACAACATCAGCGGTGTGCGATTATTCGCCAATTGTGCAGCAACCGCATCAACCATCGATGTTACTGCTGCCATTATAGTGGCTTGCAGAGTGTGCGCAGCGCTATACCTGCCCAGAATCTGCATTGACTTTGTCTGTACTTTAAGCTTGTCTATCTGCAGATATGTGTATACACCGCCCTGGACCCAGGTACATACTCCCACTACACGCCCGTTACACGCCTAGATTTGTAACCTTGTGGAGACTGCCCACAGACACTCCCCTGCCACGCCTTTTTTACATTGTTTAGTGGAGGGGTTGTGTTTGTGTGCAAGTTTGCAGAATAATTCATCGGAGGCGATTTTCCCCCTATCACGAACGCAAATATAGCGTGTGCATGTGCAGTGTGTTGATTATAGGCAACTGCAAATGCATTTGCATTTGCATTCAACTTTGAATTAGGCCCAAAAGTCCAAGCCAATCAGCTCCTGCCATGTCACAGGCTGTGTTTAAAAATGTCAGAAGCTGATTGGCTGGTACTTTGTCCAAGGCTTAGTAAATAGACCCCATAGTCATGTGATCTGGAGGCAGGAATAATAGTGCTTTGTAAAGGTTCTGTAAACATTGGGAGGGGGTAATGTAAAAGGTTGTGAGAATCAGAAAGTGAGAGATTTTGGGAGATGTCTTCTGTTTTTTTAAAGTGGCAATCATTTACTTGCCAAAATCAACCTAGTTTTACCATATAAATGATTGCCACTTTAAAAAAAAAAACAGGAGAAATCTCCCAAAATCTCTCACTTTCTGATTCTCACACTTTAGTACATTCCCCCCTGAGACACATTTATCAAAGCTTCGAAGAGAAAAAATTGAGAAGTTACCAATAGCAACCAACCAGCTTCTAGCTATCATTTATTTATATCTCCTATAAAATGACCGGGTAAAGCCTAGCTAAGGGCACCAAATTGGTCAGGGTCGGCTTTGCCGTGAGCAGACTATGAAGTGCCTGCAGCCCATGACTATTTTATCAAAACCATTTGTGAGACGCTGTCAGTTAATGCAGACAGTTAGCAAGATCGGCAGTACAAAGCTGTGTCATTTTAAGCAGACACGTTGTACTAAGTAAGCTGATAGCTACGGAACTGATGAACAGAGGAGTCAGTGAGGTAAGTAAGGTGATCTGGGTCACAGACAAGTATAGGAGACAGGAACAGTCTCACGTCAGCAGGCCAGGCTGAATACATGATCAGGACAGTCAGTAGCAGATGTCAGAATGTAAATGGAGCTAAGTTTTCTGGAAACAAGTCTTTTACACCTGTAGGCTTCACGTGCTGGTGGATCCCTCTCAAACTTACCCTCATAATGTCAGCATCCAAAAGTGGTAGTTTCAATACCTGGCAGGTGCTGACTAAGGCGGTCATTCCGAGTTGTTCGCTAGCTGTTTTCGGTCGCTGTGCAGCGATCAGACAAAAAGACGGCACTTCTGCGCACGCATATGCGGCGCAATGCGCACGCGCGACGTACTTTCACAACAGCCGAAGTAGTTTCACACAAGGTCTAGCAACGCGTTTCAGTCGCACTGGTCACCGCAGAGTGATTGACAGGAAGTGGGCGTTTCTGGGTGGTAACCGACTGTTTTCGGGGAGTGTGTGGAAAAACGCAGGCGTGTCAGATACAAACGCTGGCGTGCCTGAGGAAACGCAGGCGTGGCTGGCCGAACGCAGGGCGTGTTCGTGACGTCAAAACAGTAACTAAACAGTCTGAAGTGATCGCAAGCTAGGAGTAGGTCTGGAGCTGCTCAGAAACTGCACAATCTTTTTTTTGTAGCATCGCTGCGATCCTTTCGTTCGCACTTCTGCTAAGCTAAGATACACTCCCAGAGGGCGGCGGCTTAGCGTTTGCACGGCTGCTAAAAGCAGCTAGCGAGCGAACAACTCGGAATGAGGGCCTAAGGGCCTAATTCTGAGTTAATCACAGCAGCAAATTTGTTAGCAGTTGGGCAAAACTATGGGGGTCATTCCGAGTTGTTCACTCGTTGACGATTTTCGCTATACTGTGATTAGTCGCTTACTGCGCATGCGCAAGGTTCGCAGAGCGCATGCGCTTAGTTATTTTACACAAAAGTTAGGTATTTAACTCACGGCATAACAAAGCTTTTTCATCACTGTGCTGATCGTAGTGTGATTGACAGGAAGTGGGTGTTTCTGGGCGGAAACTGGCCGTTTTATGGGAGTGTGCGGAAAAACGCAGGCGTTCGAGTTGCAAAACGCAGGAGTGGCTGGAGAAACGGGGGAATGTTTGGGCAAACGCTGGGTGTGTTTGTGACGTCAAACCAGGAACGAAAAGGACTGAGCTGGTCGCAATGGCTGAGTAAGTCTGGAGCTACTCAGAAACTGCTAAGAAATTTCTATTCGCAATTCTGCTAATCTTTCGTTCGCACTTTTGCTAAGCGAAGATACACTCCCAGAGGGCGGCGGCTTAGCATGTGCAATGCTGCTAAAAGCAGCTAGCGAGCGAACAACTCGGAATCACCCCCTATGTGCACTGCAGGGGTGACAGATATAACATGTGCAGAGAGAGTTAGATTTGGGTGTGGTGTGTTCAAACTGAAATCTAACTTGCAGTGTAAAAATAAAGCAGCCAGTATTTACCCTGCACAGAATCAAAATAACCCACCCAAAACTAACTCTCTCTGCACATGTTATATCCCCCCCCCCCCCCTGCAGTGCACATGGGGGGTCATTCCGAGTTGTTCACTCGGTAAAAATCTTCGCATCGCAGCGATTTTCCGCTTAATGCGCATGCGCAATGTCCGCACTGCGACTGCGCCAAGTAAATTTGCTATGCACTTAGGATTTTTACTCACGGCTTTTTCTTCGTTCTGGCGATCGTAATGTGATTGACAGGAAATGGGTGTTACTGGGCGGAAACAGGCCGTTTTATGGGCGTGTGGGAAAAAATGCTACCGTTTCCGGAAAAAACGCAGGAGTGGCCGGAGAAACGGGGGAGTGTCTGGGCGAACGCTGGGTGTGTTTGTGATGTCAAACCAGGAACGACAAGCACTGAAATGATCGCAGATGCCGAGTAAGTCTGGAGCTACTCAGAAACTGCTACGAGGTGTGTAATCGCAATATTGTGAATACATCGTTCGCAATTTTAAGATGCTAAGATTCACTCCCAGTAGGCGGCGGCTTAGCATGAGCAAATCTGCTAAAATCCGCTTGCGAGCGAACAACTCGGAATGACCCCCATGGTTTTGCCCAATTGCTAACAAACTTGCTGCTGCGATCAACTCAGAATTACCCCCTAAGCCTCTCATTGTCCATGTTACTAAAGGACTGGTAGCACAGACCAGTCAACAAATATATTATTAAAACACAGAGGCACACTTGAGATTGCCAGGCCAGGCTGGCATCTTTTCCTCTACCGGTCCCCTACTCTTTTACATAGTTGGCAGCCTCTGAGGGTGTAAACATTTCGATTTCATACAGCAGGATGTATGGCCAAAATACAGTCAGTTTAGATGAATTATAGGGTTATAAACCCAGTCACTACCACAGCCGCAGGTTCCACATGGCTAGGATGGACTGGAGGTGAAAATGGTGAAGAGGGAGATACATAATACAAGGACCTTGGCTATGGAGGCTCAGAACTGAAGGATTATAATGGGAGTCTGTGGATCTGGTCTTATTTTCAAATAGTTTTATTCTTTGATAGTAACCCATAGCAGTCCTCACTTTGGTGCTCCTACCCCCAATATTTTAAATAGGAGCAGTGCACACATTTGGCGCTCAACCCAAAAAGGGGCATGTTCTTGCTGGGAAGGGGCATGGCCACACAATAGTGCCCCCAATTCAAATTATGCCACACAGTAGTACAACTCATATTTTATCATGCGATAGTGTCCCTTATTTATGTTACATCACACAGTAGTAAAACTTTACCTTATATACGTTACTCCTCACAGTAGTGCCCCTTATTCACATTACATCACACAGTATTGCTCCTTATTCACATTACACCACACCATATTGCTCTTTATTCACATTAGACCACACAGTAGTGCCCTTTCTATGCATTATGCCACACAGTAGAGCGCCGTATACACATAATGCAATACATTTGTAATGCAGTTATACACCTAATCCCACACAGTAATGCCCCTTACACATATGACACACATTATTAATGTCCTTATAATCATACACTGTGGCTGTATCTGCATACGAAATGCTACATTACAGTGATTTCCAGGAATACACTGTAACGTAACATTTCATATGCAGATACAGCCACAGTCACACACAGAATATAGGCATGCTGCATATCATTTTAATCAGAAGAAGCTGCTTGTGCCCCTAGGCATGCCAGTTACCCTGTGCATTTGCCTAGTCTACCTATGCATAGGGCCGGCTCTGGTGGAATGTAACAACCTGTTGCTGTACATTCCACAGCACATCGTGCCGACACTAATCGCATATGTACTAACATATGTGATTAGTGTTGAGAAGGACAGCTCTTGCGATCAGGACTTTGGCTGCTAGATTTCCAGGTTTATGACTCGGGATTCCATCTGCCATGCATTTTACCTTTCGGATATCCCGTCCTATGAGGGATATTTTTCCCTTTTAATTTTTTGTGTCGTAGAAACCACTGGATGTCAGACCTTAAAATCACTAAGAAAGGGAAGTTACTATTTTCTATTGTGTGTTTTCAAGCGCCACTGTCTATTGTGCCGTAATACTTCTTTGTTACTTGTGTATTAGAACCTGAAACTGAATAAAAATATTAAATTGGAGCTGACAGAGCCGGATCATTACACCATCTGTCCTTGTTCCACTAGTATTTTTTTTGCCATGTGGTGCAAGATAGTTGGTGTGACTTTGTTTCTCCCCCATGGGTAGCAATTCCTGTACTTTTTGCACTTTTTCCTGAATTTTGCATCTTACTCAAATTACAGAGACACAACGCGCCAGATTCAGAGATAGACAAAATGTTGATATTTGCAGATCCGATTGATGTTTTTTGAACTGCGCTTGCATTACAGTTATGTGGCGAGTAATTAGCGATGGTGGATGCAGTGAAGATTTATTTGCAAAGTGAGTGACAGGTAGTGAGCATTTCTGGGAGGTAACGGGTGTTGTGAGTCAACATCAGATGTGTCATGACCGTTTCATGGGTCTGTTAGAGCTTGTGCCTACATCTTCGTATATGGAAGGTAATTCAGACTTGATCGCTTGTCAGCGATTTTTGCAGCCCTGCGATCAGATAGTCCCACCTACAGGGCGAGTGTATTTTTGCTGTCAAGTGTGCGAAAGCATGTGTAGCAGAGCTGGAAAAACTGATTTTGTGCAGTGTCTGCGTAGCCCAGGACTTACTCAGCCGCTACGATCACTTCAGCCTGTCCAGGGCCGGAATTGACGTCAGACACCCTCCCTTCCAATGCTTGGACACACCTGTGTTTTTCCAGACACTCCCAGAAAATGGTCAGTTGCCACCCACAAATGCCCTCTTCCTGTCAATCTCCTTGCGATCGCCCGTGCAATAGCTTTTTTTTGCACCATCCCATCGCTGCCCGGTGCTCCTCGTCACTTTGGACCATCACGAGCAGTTCATACCTGTTCGCCTGCTGTGCGAAAACTGAATTACCCTCACAGTTGTAGAGGTTTTCGAGGATTATTAGTGATGGACATACTAAACCGTAGGGTTACACAGAGCTCTGATGTTGCAACTGATGGTGCATCTTTGTATTTGGGCAGATCATAGACGCTATCAGTGGGTGTCTTTGTACAAATCCCTGGGGCAGCATCAATAGAATATTTGCAGATCTGCTGCATCTGAATACGCAGTGGCGATTAAATAGCAACGGTGGATGGAGTGAGGATTTATTAACAAAGTGAGTGACAGGTAGGAGGTAAGGGGTGGGGGGGGGGGAGGCTAGAAAAATGCAGACATGTCACTAACAATTTCCGGACATATCCTAGTCAGCCACTGCAAATTCAATCACAGTTGAACTGGCTCCGGCTTGTTAGTTGAAACAGACATTCTGAGAAACCATACGGTGGTTCAGAAGTTCGATGGTGTGAACGATGTTCCCAATGTTGCATCTTCTGCACTTAAGCGGTGGATTGCCTCTGAACACAAGACAACAGCTGAGTCAGTAACAGATTTTCACAAGTCTGTTGCGTCCAAAATCGCAACTGCGTGCACCTCTGCATCAGCCACTTATACTGTACTAGACACACTAGATGAGTACTTTTGCCACAAAGGAACTGATATAAAGTAACAGATTTAGCATAACAATGGGGGTAATTCTGAGTTGATCGAAGCAGTATATATGTTAGCAGTTGGGCAAAACCATGTGCACTGCAGGGGGGGCAGATGTAACATGTGCAGAGAGAGTTAGATTTGGGTGTGGTGTGTTCAATCTGCAATCTAAATTGCAGTGTAAAAATAAAGCAGCCAGTATTTACCCTGCACAGAAACAAAATAACTAGAGATGAGCGGGTTCGGTTTCTCTGAATCCGAACCCGCCAGAACTTCATGTTTTTTTTCACGGGTCCGAGCGACTCGGATCTTCCCGCCTTGCTCGGTTAACCCGAGCGCGCCCGAACGTCATCATGACGCTGTCGGATTCTCGCGAGGCTCGGATTCTATCGCGAGACTCGGATTCTATATAAGGAGCCGCGCGTCGCCGCCATTTTCACACGTGCATTGAGATTGATAGGGAGAGGACGTGGCTGGCGTCCTCTCCGTTTAGAATTAGAATAGATTAGAGAGACACTTGATTTACTAATTTTGGGGAGCATTAGGAGTACTCAGTAGTGTACAGTGCAGAGTTTTGCTGATAGTGACCAGTGACCACCACTTTTATTTATAATCCGTTCTCTGCCTGAAAAAAGCGATACACAGCACACAGTGACTCAGTCACATACCATATCTGTGTGCACTGCTCAGGCTCAGGCCAGTGTGCTGCATCATCTATTATCTATATATAATATTATATATATCTGTCTGACTGCTCAGCTCACACAGCTTATAATTGTGGGGGAGACTGGGGAGCACTACTGCAGTGCCAGTTATAGGTTATAGCAGGAGCCAGGAGTACATAATATAATCCGTTCTCTGCCTGAAAAAAGCGATACACAGCACACAGTGACTCAGTCACATACCATATCTGTGTGCACTGCTCAGGCTCAGGCCAGTGTGCTGCATCATCTATTATCTATATATAATATTATATATATCTGTCTGACTGCTCAGCTCACACAGCTTATAATTGTGGGGGAGACTGGGGAGCACTACTGCAGTGCCAGTTATAGGTTATAGCAGGAGCCAGGAGTACATAATATATTATATAGTGAGTGACCACCAGACACACAGTGCAGTTTATTTAATATATCCGTTCTCTGCCTGAAAAAAGCGATACACACAGTGACTCAGTCAGTCACATACCATATCTGTGTGCACTGCTCAGGCTCAGGCCAGTGTGCTGCATCATCTATATATATTATATATCTGTCTGACTGCTCAGCTCACACAGCTTATAATTGTGGGGGAGACTGGGGAGCACTACTGCAGTGCCAGTTATAGGTTATAGCAGGAGCCAGGAGTACATAATATTATATTAAAATTAAACAGTGCACACTTTTGCTGCAGGAGTGCCACTGCCAGTGTGACTAGTGACCAGTGACCTGACCACCAGTATATAATATTAGTAGTATACTATCTCTTTATCAACCAGTCTATATTAGCAGCAGACACAGTACAGTGCGGTAGTTCACGGCTGTGGCTACCTCTGTGTCGGCACTCGGCAGCCCGTCCATAATTGTATATACCACCTAACCGTGGTTTTTTTTTCTTTCTTTATACATACATACTAGTTACGAGTATACTATCTCTTTATCAACCAGTCTATATATTAGCAGCAGACACAGTACAGTGCGGTAGTTCACGGCTGTGGCTACCTCTGTGTCGGCACTCGGCAGCCCGTCCATAATTGTATATACCACCTAACCGTGGTTTTTTTTTCTTTCTTTATACATACATACTAGTTACGAGTATACTATCTCTTTATCAACCAGTCTATATATTAGCAGCAGACACAGTACAGTGCGGTAGTTCACGGCTGTGGCTACCTCTGTGTCGGCACTCGGCAGCCCGTCCATAATTGTATATACCACCTAACCGTGGTTTTTTTTTCATTCTTTATACATACATACTAGTTACGAGTATACTATCTCTTTATCAACCAGTCTATATTAGCAGCAGACACAGTACAGTGCGGTAGTTCACGGCTGTGGCTACCTCTGTGTCGGCACTCGGCAGCCCGTCCATAATTGTATATACCACCTAACCGTGGTTTTTTTTTCTTTCTTTATACATACATACTAGTTACGAGTATACTATCTCTTTATCAACCAGTCTATATATTAGCAGCAGACACAGTACAGTGCGGTAGTTCACGGCTGTGGCTACCTCTGTGTCGGCACTCGGCAGCCCGTCCATAATTGTATATACCACCTAACCGTGGTTTTTTTTTTCTTTCTTTATACATACATACTAGTTACGAGTATACTATCTCTTTATCAACCAGTCTATATATTAGCAGCAGACACAGTACAGTGCGGTAGTTCACGGCTGTGGCTACCTCTGTGTCGGCACTCGGCAGCCCGTCCATAATTGTATATACCACCTAACCGTGGTTTTTTTTTCTTTCTTTATACATACATACTAGTTACGAGTATACTATCTCTTTATCAACCAGTCTATATATTAGCAGCAGACACAGTACAGTGCGGTAGTTCACGGCTGTGGCTACCTCTGTGTCGGCACTCGGCAGCCCGTCCATAATTGTATATACCACCTAACCGTGGTTTTTTTTTCTTTCTTTATACATACATACTAGTTACGAGTATACTATCTCTTTATCAACCAGTCTATATATTAGCAGCAGACACAGTACAGTGCGGTAGTTCACGGCTGTGGCTACCTCTGTGTCGGCACTCGGCAGCCCGTCCATAATTGTATATACCACCTAACCGTGGTTTTTTTTTCTTTCTTTATACATACATACTAGTTACGAGTATACTATCTCTTTATCAACCAGTCTATATATTAGCAGCAGACACAGTACAGTGCGGTAGTTCACAGCTGTGGCTACCTCTGTGTCGGCACTCGGCAGCCCGTCCATAATTGTATATACCACCTAACCGTGGTTTTTTTTTCTTTCTTTATACATACATACTAGTTACGAGTATACTATCTCTTTATCAACCAGTCTATATATTAGCAGCAGACACAGTACAGTGCGGTAGTTCACGGCTGTGGCTACCTCTGTGTCGGCACTCGGCAGCCCGTCCATAATTGTATATACCACCTAACCGTGGTTTTTTTTTCTTTCTTTATACATACATACTAGTTACGAGTATACTATCTCTTTATCAACCAGTCTATATATTAGCAGCAGACACAGTACAGTGCGGTAGTTCACGGCTGTGGCTACCTCTGTGTCGGCACTCGGCAGCCCGTCCATAATTGTATACTAGTATCCAATCCATCCATCTCCATTGTTTACCTGAGGTGCCTTTTAGTTGTGCCTATTAAAATATGGAGAACAAAAATGTTGAGGTTCCAAAATTAGGGAAAGATCAAGATCCACTTCCACCTCGTGCTGAAGCTGCTGCCACTAGTCATGGCCGAGACGATGAAATGCCAGCAACGTCGTCTGCCAAGGCCGATGCCCAATGGCATAGTACAGAGCATGTCAAAACCAAAACACCAAATATCAGTAAAAAAAGGACTCCAAAACCTAAAATAAAATTGTCGGAGGAGAAGCGTAAACTTGCCAATATGCCATTTACCACACGGAGTGGCAAGGAACGGCTGAGGCCCTGGCCTATGTTCATGGCTAGTGGTTCAGCTCCACATGAGGATGGAAGCACTCAGCCTCTCGCTAGAAAACTGAAAAGACTCAAGCTGGCAAAAGCACCGCAAAGAACTGTGCGTTCTTTGAAATCCCAAATCCACAAGGAGAGTCCAATTGTGTCGGTTGCGATGCCTGACCTTCCCAACACTGGACGTGAAGAGCATGCGCCTTCCACCATTTGCACGCCCCCTGCAAGTGCTGGAAGGAGCACCCGCAGTCCAGTTCCTGATAGTCAGATTGAAGATGTCAGTGTTGAAGTACACCAGGATGAGGAGGATATGGGTGTTGCTGGCGCTGGGGAGGAAATTGACCAGGAGGATTCTGATGGTGAGGTGGTTTGTTTAAGTCAGGCACCCGGGGAGACACCTGTTGTCCGTGGGAGGAATATGGCCGTTGACATGCCAGGTGAAAATACCAAAAAAATCAGCTCTTCGGTGTGGAGGTATTTCACCAGAAATGCGGACAACAGGTGTCAAGCCGTGTGTTCCCTTTGTCAAGCTGTAATAAGTAGGGGTAAGGACGTTAACCACCTCGGAACATCCTCCCTTATACGTCACCTGCAGCGCATTCATAATAAGTCAGTGACAAGTTCAAAAACTTTGGGTGACAGCGGAAGCAGTCCACTGACCAGTAAATCCCTTCCTCTTGTAACCAAGCTCACGCAAACCACCCCACCAACTCCCTCAGTGTCAATTTCCTCCTTCCCCAGGAATGCCAATAGTCCTGCAGGCCATGTCACTGGCAATTCTGACGAGTCCTCTCCTGCCTGGGATTCCTCCGATGCATCCTTGCGTGTAACGCCTACTGCTGCTGGCGCTGCTGTTGTTGCCGCTGGGAGTCGATGGTCATCCCAGAGGGGAAGTCGTAAGCCCACTTGTACTACTTCCAGTAAGCAATTGACTGTTCAACAGTCCTTTGCGAGGAAGATGAAATATCACAGCAGTCATCCTACTGCAAAGCGGATAACTGAGTCCTTGACAACTATGTTGGTGTTAGACGTGCGTCCGGTATCCGCCGTTAGTTCACAGGGAACTAGACAATTTATTGAGGCAGTGTGCCCCCGTTACCAAATACCATCTAGGTTCCACTTCTCTAGGCAGGCGATACCGAGAATGTACACGGACGTCAGAAAAAGACTCACCAGTGTCCTAAAAAATGCAGTTGTACCCAATGTCCACTTAACCACGGACATGTGGACAAGTGGAGCAGGGCAGGGTCAGGACTATATGACTGTGACAGCCCACTGGGTAGATGTATGGACTCCCGCCGCAAGAACAGCAGCGGCGGCACCAGTAGCAGCATCTCGCAAACGCCAACTCTTTCCTAGGCAGGCTACGCTTTGTATCACCGCTTTCCAGAATACGCACACAGCTGAAAACCTCTTACGGCAACTGAGGAAGATCATCGCGGAATGGCTTACCCCAATTGGACTCTCCTGTGGATTTGTGGCATCGGACAACGCCAGCAATATTGGCCCTCATTCCGAGTTGATCGGTCGCAAGGCGAATTTAGCAGAGTTACACACGCTAAGCCGCCGCCTACTGGGAGTGAATCTTAGCTTCTTAAAATTGCGACCGATGTATTCGCAATATTGCGATTACTAACTACTTAGCAGTTTCAGAGTAGCTTCAGACTTACTCTGCCTGTGCGATCATTTCAGTGCTTGTCGTTCCTGGTTGACGTCACAAACACACCCAGCGTTCGCCCAGGCACTCCCACCGTTTCTCCGGCCACTCCTGCGTTTTTTCCGGAAACGGTAGCGTTTTCAGCCACACGCCCCTGAAACGCCGTGTTTCCGCCCAGTAACACCCATTTCCTGTCAATCACATTACGATCGCCGAAGCGAAGAAAAAGCCGTGAGTAAAAATACTTTCTTCAAAGTAAAGTTACTTGGCGCAGTCGCAGTGCGAACATTGCGCATGCGTACTAAGCGGATTTTCACTGCGATGCGATGAAAAATACCGAGCGAACAACTCGGAATGAGGGCCTTTGTGTGTGCATTAAATATGGGCAAATTCCAGCACGTCCCATGTTTTGCACATACCTTGAATTTGGTGGTGCAGAATTTTTTAAAAAACGACAGGGGCGTGCAAGAGATGCTGTCGGTGGCCAGAAAAATTGCGGGACACTTTCGGCGTACAGGCACCACGTACAGAAGACTGGAGCACCACCAAAAACTACTGAACCTGCCCTGCCATCATCTGAAGCAAGAAGTGGTAACGAGGTGGAATTCAACCCTCTATATGCTTCAGAGGTTGGGGGAGCAGCAAAAGGCCATTCAAGCCTATACAATTGAGCACGATATAGGAGGTGGAATGCACCTGTCTCAAGTGCAGTGGAGAATGATTTCAACGTTGTGCAAGGTTCTGATGCCCTTTGAACTTGCCACACGTGAAGTCAGTTCAGACACTGCCAGCCTGAGTCAGGTCATTCCCCTCATCAGGCTTTTGCAGAAGAAGCTGGAGACATTGAAGGAGGAGCTAACACGGAGCGATTCCGCTAGGCATGTGGGACTTGTGGATGCAGCCCTTAATTCGCTTAACAAGGATTCACGGGTGGTCAATCTGTTGAAATCAGAGCACTACATTTTGGCCACCGTGCTCGATCCTAGATTTAAAGCCTACCTTGGATCTCTCTTTCCGGCAGACACAAGTCTGCTGGGGTTGAAAGACCTGCTGGTGACAAAATTGTCAAGTCAAGCGGAACGCGACCTGTCAACATCTCCTCCTTCACATTCTCCCGCAACTGGGGGTGCGAGGAAAAGGCTCAGAATTCCGAGCCCACCCGCTGGCGGTGATGCAGGGCAGTCTGGAGCGACTGCAGATGCTGACATCTGGTCCGGACTGAAGGACCTGACAACGATTACGGACATGTCGTCTACTGTCACTGCATATGATTCTCTCAACATTGATAGAATGGTGGAGGATTATATGAGTGACCGCATCCAAGTAGGCACGTCACACAGTCCGTACTTATACTGGCAGGAAAAAGAGGCAATTTGGAGGCCCTTGCACAAACTGGCTTTATTCTACCTAAGTTGCCCTCCCACAAGTGTGTACTCCGAAAGAGTGTTTAGTGCCGCCGCTCACCTTGTCAGCAATCGGCGTACGAGGTTACATCCAGAAAATGTGGAGAAGATGATGTTCATTAAAATGAATTATAATCAATTCCTCCGCGGAGACATTGACCAGCAGCAATTGCCTCCACAAAGTACACAGGGAGCTGAGATGGTGGATTCCAGTGGGGACGAATTGATAATCTGTGAGGAGGGGGATGTACACGGTGATATATCGGAGGGTGAAGATGAGGTGGACATCTTGCCTCTGTAGAGCCAGTTTGTGCAAGGAGAGATTAATTGCTTCTTTTTTGGGGGGGGTCCAAACCAACCCGTCATATCAGTCACAGTCGTGTGGCAGACCCTGTCACTGAAATGATGGGTTGGTTAAAGTGTGCATGTCCTGTTTTGTTTATACAACATAAGGGTGGGTGGGAGGGCCCAAGGACAATTCCATCTTGCACCTCTTTTTTCTTTTCTTTTTCTTTGCATCATGTGCTGATTGGGGAGGGTTTTTTGGAAGGGACATCCTGCGTGACACTGCAGTGCCACTCCTAGATGGGCCCGGTGTTTGTGTCGGCCACTAGGGTCGCTAATCTTACTCACACAGTCAGCTACCTCATTGCGCCTCTTTTTTTCTTTGCGTCATGTGCTGTTTGGGGAGGGTTTTTTGGAAGGGACATCCTGCGTGACACTGCAGTGCCACTCCTAGATGGGCCCGGTGTTTGTGTCGGCCACTAGGGTCGCTAATCTTACTCACACAGTCAGCTACCTCATTGCGCCTCTTTTTTTCTTTGCGTCATGTGCTGTTTGGGGAGGGTTTTTTGGAAGGGACATCCTGCGTGACACTGCAGTGCCACTCCTAGATGGGCCCGGTGTTTGTGTCGGCCACTAGGGTCGCTAATCTTACTCACACAGCTACCTCATTGCGCCTCTTTTTTTCTTTGCGTCATGTGCTGTTTGGGGAGGGTTTTTTGGAAGGGACATCCTGCGTGACACTGCAGTGCCACTCCTAGATGGGCCCGGTGTTTGTGTCGGCCACTAGGGTCGCTAATCTTACTCACACAGTCAGCTACCTCATTGCGCCTCTTTTTTTCTTTGCGTCATGTGCTGTTTGGGGAGGGTTTTTTGGAAGGGACATCCTGCGTGACACTGCAGTGCCACTCCTAGATGGGCCCGGTGTTTGTGTCGGCCACTAGGGTCGCTAATCTTACTCACACAGCTACCTCATTGCGCCTCTTTTTTTCTTTGCGTCATGTGCTGTTTGGGGAGGGTTTTTTGGAAGGGACATCCTGCGTGACACTGCAGTGCCACTCCTAGATGGGCCCGGTGTTTGTGTCGGCCACTAGGGTCGCTTATCTTACTCACACAGCGACCTCGGTGCAAATTTTAGGACTAAAAATAATATTGTGAGGTGTGAGGTATTCAGAATAGACTGAAAATGAGTGTAAATTATGGTTTTTGAGGTTAATAATACTTTGGGATCAAAATGACCCCCAAATTCTATGATTTAAGCTGTTTTTTAGTGTTTTTGGAAAAAAACACCCGAATCCAAAACACACCCGAATCCGACAAAAAAAATTCGGTGAGGTTTTGCCAAAACGCGTTCGAACCCAAAACACGGCCGCGGAACCGAACCCAAAACCAAAACACAAAACCCGAAAAATTTCAGGCGCTCATCTCTAAAAATAACCCACCCAAATCTAACCTTCTCTGCACATGTTACATCTGCCCCCCCCTCCCTGCAGTGCACATGGTTTTGCCCAACTGCTAACAAAGTTCCTGCTGCGATCAACTCAGAATTACCCCCAATATGTGGTGCAATGCATGGTTTGGGTCACTCATATCAAGCCAATGTCTTTTGCCTTTTTTTAACCCAGATTAGCGACACAGAAGTACATGAAATGCAGCATCAGGAGTCAGGGAATCACTGGCGTTGTACTTCTGTCACATTAGTGATACAAATAAGACGCATATTTTGTGTAAAAGACTCTGGCGGGACCCTGATGGGGACAGAAAGCAACATGGCCTATTCTATTCTCATTGGGCGATTGCCGAATCCCTGACACCACTGACTAAGGTCCTGATTCAAGTTTGTAAGTAAAGCAAAACAGTACATAGCTTTGTTTCTGGAACAAACCATGTCGCCATGCAAGGGGAGCAAATACATCTGTATTGTTTCTGTGCAGGGTAAATACCGGCTGCTTTTGCATGTAGCCCAAAAATGTTAGGCAGTTGTTTTTCCCTCACTGCAATTAAGATTTCCGTTTGAACACACCCCACCCAAATCTCTCTGCACATGTTACATCTGTCCCCCCCTGCAGTGCACATGGTTTTGCCCAATTGCTTGCTTTTTTTTGTTTTACTTACAAACATGGGGGGTAATTCCAAGTTGATCGCAGCAGGATTTTTGTTAGCAATTGGGCAAAACCATATGCACTGCAGGGGAGGCAGATATAACATGTGCAGAGAGAGATAGATTTGGGTGTGGTGTGTTCAATCTGCAATCTAAATAGCAGTGTAAAAATAAAGCAGCCAGTATTTACCCTGCACAGAAACAAAATAACCCACCCAAATCTAACTCTTTCTGCACATGTTATATCTGCCTCCCCTGCAGTGCGCATGGTTTTGCCCAATTGCTAAAAAAAAATCCTGCTGCGATCAACTTGGAATTACCCCCATGGATCAGGCCTTAAGTTGCAAATACAGCGTGATGGTGACAGAGAGAAACATGGCTTATTTTATTCTCATTGGGTGATTGCTGAATCATGGACACTACTGACAGCACGCTTATATCGCTGATATAAGCTACTGTATTGCTTGTTAGTGGCAGCGCTTTCTGACGGGTCTACTTATGTTTTATTTCCCTTTGTGTATACACATACATGAGAGTCAATGGCCACAAGATGTAATACTTTGCCCAAATAATAGTTTTTTTGTCTTGCTATACTTGATTGATATACTATATTGATAATACTGTATTGATTATGGGGCTAATTCAGACCTGATTGCTAGGCTGCGTTTTTGCACAGCGGGTGATCAAGTCTAAACTGCGCATGCATATGCACCGCAATGCGCAGGCACGTCGCACGGGTACAAAGCGGATCGCCGCTCAGCGATGGGTTTGTGCTAAGGATCCATTTGCACGGGCGTTCGCAAGGAGATTGGTAGGGAGAAGGCGTTTGTGGGTGGCAACTGACCGTTTTCTGGGAGTGTTTGGAAAAACGCAGGCGTGTTCAAACGTTTTTAGGTAGGGTTCCTGACGTCAATTCCGGTCCTGAACACGCTGAAGTGATCGCAGTGGCTGAGTAAGTCCTGGGCTGCGCAGAGACTGCACAAGTTCTGTTTGTACAGCACTGCTACACATGCGTTCGCACACTTGCACAGCTAAAATACACTCCAATGTAGGCGGCGACTATCTGATAGCAGCAGTGCAAAAATCACCTGCTAGCGATCAGGTCTGAATTAAGCCCTAGGTTAGATGGTCTTTAGTATTCCCTAATTTGTGTGAATCAGTGATGTTTAATGAGGCTAAGAGCACATTTGGACATAAATTTAACAGTTGTATAAATGCGCCGGTTGGTAAAGTGTTGTGTTTGCTGCTAATGCCGCCTTATGCATGATAGCGCTTCTTTACATACTGTATGTACATATTTGCGTTATATTTGCAGTTGGTATACTGTAGTGTCACAGATCCTTTTTCCGGGCACAATGGGCTGTATCTCAGAGATCCGCTTCACTCTGTTTCTGTGAGAGAATATGCCAGTTATGCTTTTTATTTTTCTAAACGCAAATTGAGCCCATTTGGCTACCAACGTGCACCTAGCACCTCCAGGGTTCCCCCCTGTAGATATTGAGTCTTAATTTAATTGAAGGCAGCCTTATTAGTGAGCCGAGTATTAATGCTGCGGCATCAGAATTGATTCAGTCACCTCCAAACCTGTCACGCAGAGAGGTGACAGGAAGGCGGCTGAGGCTTATTTGTGATCACAAGACGCTCTCTTTGAATTCAGTGTTTTAGAAATCAGCAAAGTGAAAATTACAGAGCGTTACTTTGACACCAGACGCTGATAAAACAGCAACAATTATAAAATAAGAGCAGAAGCAGTGATGGTGAAAAAAAAAAAAAAAAAGAATCTTTATTACCGTACATTAAATACCATAATACAGATGTAGCCACGCCCATCTTACCCTGTGGCACAGCCACCTGCTGCGCCAAGCCATGGGAGTGACTTAGTACCCCTAGCTGCAATAAAGTACACTGCCCATTCAATTCTTTGGCCGTGCATGTGCAGTATGTGGGGCAGTATGAATGGTGTTATGGTTAGCATTACTGCCTCACAGCACTGAGGTCATAAGTTCAATTCCCACCAAGGCCCTAACTGTGTGGAGTTTGTGTATTCTCCCCGTACTTGCGTGGGTTTCCTCCTGGTACTCCAGTTTCCTCCCACAATCCAAAAATATACTGGTAGGTCAATTGGATCCCAACAAAATTAACCCTAGCGTGAATGTGTGTGCGTGTACATGTGGTAGGGAATGTAGAGTGTAAGCTCCACTGGGGCAGGGACTGATGTGAATGGCCAAATATTCTCTGTAAAACGCTGCGGAATATGTATGCGCTATATAAATAACTGGTAATAAAATACACGCGTCATAGTCGCGGGCACACTAGCCAGCTTTGCTGCGGAAAAAGACGCTTGCCAGCAAAGCGCGAGCTTGGCTACATCTGTATATGTTTTTTTTAGTTCAGGGACAATTTATATATGCAGGTATTGGATTCAGGGACGCTCATTCTTATTATTCTAATCCAATTGATGTGTCCAGAGACACGAATGGTCATCCTCTGTTTGCAAACTCCATCTTACAGTCCAGCTTTTAAGGGTATCCTTGCTTGAGCCCAGATGGTAAAATCAAATTTTCAGAAAGGGATACATACTATTCACCGGCGGCCGGCACCGACAGCTGCATCCTGGCCGCCGTTATGCTGACAGTGGGGCGAGCACTAGAAAGCCCCTTGCGGACTCGCTGCGCTTACCATGCTGCAGGCACAGTGGCTTGCTACACTCACCATAGGTTATATTCTCCCTCCATGGGTGTCGTGAACACCCATAGAGGGATAATAGCCTGTGCCACTGGTATTCCACCAGCGGCATTTCACCACCTGTTGGGATTCCAGTGTTGGCATTGTGACCGCCGGGATCCCGTCAGGTGGTCTCGTGATTGCCTCCCGTACTAATTAAGTCACCTGTGCTTAAGCATTGATATTCTAAAAACTTATGCTGTATTAGTGGAGTTTGGGAACCTCTTCTCTATAGTGTATAATCAGATAAGTGATGCCCAAAAAAACAGCCTTTGTGGCCTATTTATCATTGATCGCAATTACAATGCTGTCTGGGTGCAATATGAGTACCCAACAGGTATTCCGAAAGGAGCCTGTTACTGCGATGTGCTGAGTGTGGTGCCGGGCCTTCTGCGCATATGTAGTCACCGTGACGGCCATGCACATTGGCCATTTCTGGCAGAGGGTTCCTGGGTAACTACAGCACCAATGTGTAGCCCATAGGCTACAGCTATCTAAAGATGGCGGTAGCTGCGGAGGCCAATATTGCATTCCGGATACTGGTAGATCTGACAGCATTGCATCCCCCACAGGTTTCTATGGGGGATGCAATGCTGGGCCGGCATTGTGTAGGGGAAAAGAGAAAACCAACAATCATGTAATATAGTTTTTACACAATTTATTGGCCCCCCAAACAAACCTTAAAACCCGTACATCAAAAAAGAAGTGGTAAAGCTTATCTGATTAGACAGCAGGTAAGTAGTCCCAGTGATCGTACTCAACGCGTTTCGTCCTTGCGGTAGTATGTGCCCGGACTTCATCAGGAGTATGTGTCCCGGGGAGAAGGGGTCGTTGGGAGAGAGAAGGTCGCCAGGGGGTAGAGGTTTTACCTTGGATGGTGTGCTTGGCAGGAGGTCTGGTGAAGCATCATTATACGTCAGCAGCGCAGGACCGGACCATGTAACGGTAACCAGGAGGGGGGAATGGACAGTGCTGTAAGTTATTTCTACTTAATTGATCGGTGGTTGGACAATGCAACAAGTATTATCAGGCGCTCCACCACCCGTTTTTGTTACTCTCTGCCTCAGGGCCCCTATGAACCACGGGACCCGGTATAGCTGTTCCCTTTGACCCTCCCATGTCGCCAGGCCTGGATGTGGCTGCCGGCAAGACTGGAGGGATCGCAGCATGTATCAGAGATATCTGCTGATATCCCTCCTTCATACATTCTGTGATACTTAATATTTGCGGCTAACCCCCGAAAATGGGTGTTTTGGGGGAAATAGCAGTAAAGGTAGATAAATGGGCCCCCGATTTTTATAAGCATCTGCAAGTGCTTGTCAAAAGCTTTCTGGTCCTCGTCATTCTGCTTCAAGCACAGGAGCTGGTTCTCACAGGTCTCTGTAGCTGGTGGGAATAGGTGAGGTTGCCTCATGAAAGTCATGTTATTGCTCCCTAACATACAGTATGAATGTGCTTTGCCAGAGGTAACCATATGGACTGAGGAGAAACATCACCACCGGCACATTTGAGCACCTCAGCCGCTTTATCATCTCAGCCAACTAGCTGTAGTGTTGGCAGGTTATTGTTTCCATGTACCAGTATCTAGTGTTTGATGTGTGCTCAGGACTGGTCACCAGTGTACCGAACCAGTGACCACACTCGCCAACAATTCCTTCATTCCCAAGTGTACAGAATCCATCACATTAACCCTGACTGCTTATTAATAATTGTGTTTCTATTCTTAGGCTTCACAGCATATAGAATCATTGGCAGCAGCCCGGACGGTGCTCATTGGTTTAACTCTGATTACAGTTACTCGGGCTTGTGTGGCCTTTAGCCATCTGGATCAATTAGTGAAGAGAAGAACATTGCAAATGAATTGCCGATACCATTACACAAATGATTTAAGAAGCACCTGCTCAGATTTCCTACAGCCCTATCCTGCGTATTATCCCTATAAATCCAAATACATTATGCCATTACAAAACACTTTGATGGGAACTTATAGTCAACAATAAAGATGTTCAATTGGTAGTGAGATTCATAACTAACATGCAAACACAAGTTGTCCTTATACCCCTTGCAGACCGCTAGCTTTGAACTCGGGTTATTGGCACATGAGCGCGCATAACTTGTGTTCCTGTGCGGTGTGAAAGGTGCCAGGGGAAAAATACCGGGTTGAGTGACCCGGTATTCCAACTCAGGTAGCGAGCAGGGTTGAACTCGTGTTCAACCCAGCTCGCTGTGCGATGTGAACAGGAGCCGGGTTGATGCAATCCGTTTCCCGTTCACTCTGTGTGTGGATGCATGGCGCTTGGAGATCATGTGATCTCCAATCGCTGCCCCCGCCGCGTCACTTCTGATGTTACCAACCCGGCAATATGCCAGGTTGCAGGCAGCGGTGGCAGGGCGCCTGAGGTTGTCGTCACCCTAGGAGCTCCCCTGTCAGGCTCCCGGGTGCGACCCACCTAAGGCTGTCTGAAAGGGGTATTATTCAGCTGTGGCATGGCTCAGACAGCATCACAGCTCTCTCTGAAAACACAAACTGGTCACCAACACTCACACATCTAATACATACCTCCCAACTCTCCCAATTTTGCCGGCGCAGTCCCGTTTCTCTGGAACTGTCCCACTGTCCCACCAGGAGAGAGAGCCAGGGGGCATGCCAGCCACTCACATAGCACTCGGAATGCCCCCCACAGCAGCGAAAATGGGGGCATGGCCCGCAATCATGGCACTTCCTGTGAGGTCATGCCCCCTAATTTCATTATTCACTGGCACATTTCGCAAGATCCACAGGTGGAGCTAATTATTTCACTTGGGATTCTCTGAGGAAACCTGGAAAACATGAACTGTTGGGGGTCCTTAAGGACCAAGTTTGGGAAATACAGATTATAAAGATTTTCAGAAATACCACAGGTTTCACTTGTGATAATAATATGGCAAAGGCTGATAAAGTATTTAACAATTGCTCTTTAATAGATGCAGGTTAAGTTCTGGCATAAAACACTGCTGGAAAATATCCCAGATTGCTGTGTACTGTATGTATTTTCTATTATTCCAAATATTCTTGGCTACCGCAGAAGGAAGGCCAATGAGATGTGCTCAGACTTTGCCTAGTTGTCACATGTCTGCAAAAGAACGAAATATCTGGTGACAGATTGGGAACTGTGTGTGCAAGTTGTGTACAGTAAGTGGTATAAGTAAAAACTCGCCCCCTCAGAAACGTGTCCTATTTAGAGTAGGTCTCTTCTGATTGGACCCATAGTAGTAACAATTAAAGCAGTAACTCAATAAAGTACTCCAGTTATACTAAGGGTAGGGTGACAATATATTAGTAACTTAAATGCAATTACTGTAATTATATCTCTTTTCAATCTTTATTTCTAATAAAGCCTGATATTTAAGGGTTAAAATACTGTATATTGTACTCTAAGTATAATACGTTTATAATAAATTCTGAAAAGTATGTTTCTAATTTTGCTGAGACCCACAAATGACTAAATGTTAAATACTGTATGCAGTATTTATTCAAAATAAAAAAAACAAAACTGAAATGATTAATTACAATTTTTTTAGATACAGTGTATAAATGAAATGAAAGTTAATAAAGTACCATATTACTCCTATTCTAAAAAAACACAATCTTGACCCTAACTCTCTCTCTCAAACTACCGTCCAATCTCTCAACTCCCATGTCCCTCCAAGCTACTTGAGAAAATTGCTTACACTCGCCTCACACACTTTATTAATTTGCACAACTTATTGGACCCACTTCAGTCAGGCTTTAATTTCCAACACTCCACTAAGACAGCACTGACTAAAGCAGTGAATGATCTAGTCACTGCTAAATCTAAAGGCCTTTACTCATTTCTTATTCTTCTAGAGCTCTCGGCTGCTTTGGACACTGTGTGTCTTTTCATACATCCCCTAAGTCTTCAGGACACAGCCCTTTCTTGTTTCTCATCCTACCTATCTAATCGCTCTTTCAGTGTCCGCTTCTCTGAATCCACCTCCTCTTCGATACCTCTATCAGTTGGAGTACCGCAAGGCTCAGTCTTAGGTCCTCTGCTTTTCTCAATCTATGTCACATCTCTTGGCAAACTAATCATCTCTCTCGGATTTCAGTATCATCTGTATGCAGATGATACTCAAATCTACCTATCCACCCCAGATTTGTCACCATTGGTGTAGGTCCACATCATTGAATGCCTCTCTGCCATTTCACCTTGGATGTCTTCTCACCACCTCAAATTTAATATGTCCAAAACCTATGCTATTTAAAATTATATGTGGCATGATTATATTCTGTGTGTGACTGCGGCTGTATCTGCATACGAAATGCTACGTTAGAGTGTTTTCCTGCAAATCACAGTAATGTAGCATTTCGGATGCAGATACAGTCACAGTCGTGCAGAGCATACAGGCATTTCGCATATCATTTTAGTCAGCTTGTGCATCCTAGTCACAAAGCGATGTAACTAAGACGCATTTTCGGCCAAAGAGCGGAGCTGCCCCGGAGCTGCCGGCTGACTCATGCCAGGCATCTCCTATTCCGCATGGCGTATTGAGGTAAGATGTATGAGGACACATCTGTATGAGGCTATTAACCAAACTGCACCAACATACATATCTTCACTTCTCTCAACATATCTCCCTACCCGACCTCTCTGCTCTGCACAAGATCTACGTCTCTCATCCACAGGCATTATTTGCTCCCATTCATGATTGCAGGAATTCCTTCAGGCCGCACCTACTGAACTCTGTGGAACATCCTCCCATGCATAATAGAGACTCTCCTCTAGTCTTCAAACCTTCAAGCATTCCCTGAAAACTCAACTCTTTATTCAAGCTTATCAAATTAAATAACTGCCCACATACCCTTCATAAATATTCATATCTAATTACATCCTTCCGTACAGTCCATACATCCTCACATACATGACTTCCTCCTGACTTCTGGTCAACATTGTTGGGTGGCCATACCATACACCAATAACCTTTGCAATCTGGCAGGAATATTATGAAATAGGTAGCACCTCTCCTTGTGTATCAATGTCTATTTCCCTGTAGAGTGTAAGCTTGAAGGCAGGACCTTCCTACCTCTATGTCTGTCTGTAATTGCCCAGTTTTGTGTTATCACTGTTGTTCCAATTGTAAAGCGCAACGGAATATGCTGCGCTATATAAGAAACTGTTAATTAATAAATAACAAATAACCATATGTGTAAAGATAAAAATATAAATGAGTTTTATAGTTGAAAAAATATAGCATAGTGAATATCACGTTCTTGGCATATAAAATGCTGTCACAACAGGATTTGCATAGGCGGGGTTGAAGCACAGAGTCTAATGGCCCCTGGTCTTCTCCAGAAAATGGGATGGGTTTTGCTGCAGGTGGCAACCCTCTTGCTGCAGCCAGAATTGACCGTGTGGGACTCTTGAAAGGTAAGTTACAGTACAGAATCACTTGCACCTGCGCCTGCACCTTTAAGGCTAGTGAGGATAAGTACACATATCCCTATGGGAGATGTCACCACTGGAGCTTGCAGGCCAGAGCCACACGTGGTCGAAAGAAATATACCGGGCAGTCCTCTGAGAAGTAGATCTGGTGGCCCGGAGACCCCATCTGTCGGTAAATTAGCACTAAATGCAACTTTCTGATAATGAAGGTATGTTCATAAGGTGACATGTAGAAAAGGAATAATTAGGAATCAGGAGACTTGTGATGGCCATGCAGTAAATTAAAAGCAGGCAGCCTCACTAGTTATTAGCCAGACAGTCAACTAAGAGCTTGTGATGCCCTAACCCTCTCCCAAGTGCCAGACCCTAATCCTAACCCTAATCTTAATTTTAACCCTAAAAATCCTGAAAAATGATAAATCATGCTCAAAACCTGTTTTTACAACCTTTTAGACTTGTCGACATTTTAACCCTGTCAACCACTTACCTGTCAACCTAATGTCCCTGTTGACCTTTTGACAGCCTCAACCTATTCACTGTCAACCTATTTACCATCTGGTGTCAAACTGTTGATTGTTGTCCTTTTCACTGTTGAACTATCGTATACGGATACTATTACAAAAGGTGGACATACAGTATTTATATATATTTTTTTGCATGTAGAGTAAATACTGGCTGCTTCTTCAAGTAGCCTGCACTTGCTGGACATTTTTATTCTTAAACTGGATACATACTATAATATTATCTGTCCAATCGTTCTGGTTGGAGTGAACAGCTGGTAATTGAAGCAAAAGACAACACCTGTGGGGAGAATCTACAGGATATTAAAGACCATTAGTGAATCTCTGTCTTGCTATGGAGTGCTTGATAAATAGATCTGAATGATCATCAAGTTCACAGAAAAAATACTGCAATGTCCATTTAAACTCTCCCCTAGTGAGCTTGAGATTCAGTTAACTTCAGTGACTGTAAATTAAAAATATATATGAAAATGTATAAGAAACTTTTGTAATCAGAAAAATACATCAGCCCACCTTCACAGCAGGCCTTGATCTTGAAGCAAGCACTGATGATGATGGTTATGAGATTAATCACATGGATGCAGGCAGTATGGGCAATTAGATGCATACTGCTTGGCATACGTGTTAATAAATACATTTAGCGCTGTGCACACAATGCAAGTTTAGCAGTGACCGACTTGCATGCAACTCTACATCGACTAAACTAGGTTTTCCATAATATCCCTTCAATTTGGGGCGCCTATGATATACACAGGTTCTGTGGCTGACTAAAACCAAGTGCAATGCAGACCTGAATTCAGCCAGCCAAAGATCCTGCGTAAATCATAGTTGTCCTGGATTATAGGGATAGTATGGTAAGCCTAGTAGGGGCATATTTAGAGAAGAAGAGGACTGGGCAGGCTCCATCTGGGCCTCCTCCTCTCTAGCTGGCAGCATTGTAGTTCTGGGCACTACAGTCCCTAGAGGACCCTAACACTGTCCCAGAGCCTAAAATGCATGCGCAGATCCTTGGGAAAATGATCTCCAGGAAAATGATCTCCTACTGCTCATGCATGAAACAACGGAAAATGCTGCGCCATCTTCACAGTGATTACTGCAGCGCTGCTGCTGCACCGTGGGACTATGGAGGGTGAGTATTGAAAATAGTTCAGGGTATGTGGTGTGGGCCCCCCTAGATCCCGGGGACCTGTGTGCACCACACACACTATAAATACGCCAGAGAAGCATAGATAAATCCATATGCATATGAATTCAGTCTATCAATTCTCTAATAATTGGTTCCTTTTGAATATGTGCTTTACTTTCAAATCTCTGTTTTTACATGCAGGACATAATTAGACATAACTGAAAATGATCTAGTTGTTAGGATCTGTATCATTGGCAAAGTGTGACTGGCAGTAAAGACATTCTCATAGCAAGATATGAGGTCTTTGTTTGTTGTGGTAATAGTGTCCAGCTAGGCTGGAGTTAATTGTAATTGGCTCTCGCCCCACCTGCAGCAACACCTTGCAGATGCACCCTTTAATTAGGAGCTCTGGACTATTCTATGTCTGTGCTATTGTTTGTCTCTTGCCTGCTATGTGGTTGCCTCTGGATCCTGTCCTTGGATTCCTGGTCTCCCTGAATTGCCGTTACAACCTGGTAATCCTGTGCGTCACAGTTCACAGTATTCAGCTCCTGTATTATCTGGTGATCATTGTTCAGCATTGTTCACATCCCTCAGTTCTTGTACTGTTTGCATTTCTGGTTCCCTGGTATATTGTTATTCAGCCTGCTGCATTCCTGCAAGTCTGTACTGCTTCTACGTATATCTTTCATACACCTGAGTATAATGTTCCACTGGAAAATAAACTTGTTATACTGTAATTTCCAAGCAAGTGTAATCATAACACTAGTCCTGATTAATCTAATATTAAGTGACTAATAATAACAACCCATAGCTGAATGTACTTTACATTATTTTTAACAGAGACAGATGTAGCCATGCTCATCCAGCCTGTAGCTTGCCATATTCGTGGCAATCCAGGCACAGCAAGTGTCCCTGCAACTAGGACATGTGTGTGCATCTAAGCACTCATGCTTATAGATTTATATGGGCGGCATACTAAGCCGCTCTCGGCATACCTAGTCACACATGCGGCTGTGCCACTAGTTGGATGAGCATGGCTACATCTGTCCCTCCCACCTTCAAGGTTACACTAACTGAAACATTGAAAGTCTTGACCGTGGCTTCTTCTGCTCCCATCTAGACACCCACTTATCTTTCATCTCTGGCCCTGACCAAGCATGCTACCTTCAGAATGGCTCTTGCACAACTGCATTGCATTGGAGTAAATCTTGCACTACATCTCTGTATCATGCTAAACAATCCTACTTTAAATCTATTGTCTCTTCCCATTCCTCCAACAATCACTGACTCTTCGCTACATTCAACTTCCTCATTTGCCACTTCCCCATGCTCACCTCCTCCCTCTCTTTACCACTCACTGTATTACTGAAATTGAGCCATCCACAGTTCTTCATTCACCTCTCTGAGCACAACTCCCCCCCCCCCACCCCCCACTCCCTCTACCTCCCCCTCCAGCAGGGATTTAGTCTGCATCCTCCTTTCATCATATTTCCCTCCTTTTGGCCCCTTAATCCTTTACCATCCCACCTCCTCATCTCTCTCTCTTCTCTTCTGATATTTACTCCCACTTGTCCATCTCTTCAACCTGTCCCTATCCTCTGGCTCTGTTCCTTTCTCCAGCACACGTGCCCTAGTTTCATCTTCCCTTACATATCCTTCAACTACCACCCCATCTTGTTCCTCCAGTTTGCCTCTAAGCCACTTGAGAGAATTGTCTGTCTCATGTATATGTGACTTCATTCCTTTCCAGCCACTCACTTCTGAACCCTCTTTAATCTGGCTTTCATCCCCTCCACATCACTGAAACTGCTCTCACCAAAATTGCCAATGACCTCTCATGGTGGAATACAGGACTTGCTTCTACTTCATCATCCTGCTTGATCATATCATATTTCATTACAGATTCTGTGGAGACATCTTAAGAGAGCTGTGCATAAATAAATGCCCTCAGAATTTAATATCTTAAACAAGTGGTTTCCAAACGTGGTCCTCAAGGCACCCTAACCGTACAGTATAAGTTTTAAAGATATCCATGGCTAAGCACAGACGGTTAACTGTTAAATCAAATGGATTGAGTTCCTAATTAAGTTACCTGTTCCCAATATTGGGTACAACAGGAGATGCAGTTTCACTGTGCATACAAAATATGGGCAAAAACAAATTTCACAGCTCATACACATTACAGAAGGTATAGATGTATCCAAAATATATGGAGCATGCTAAATGCAAATCAAGTAAGAGTCAGATATAAAAAATTTACTTTTTTAAAGTCCACACTAATGAACATACCAACACCTTTCCCCATCAACAGTTATATTTGCAGAATTGGATGTGTCTGAGATTGTAAGCTTGCGAGCAGGGCCTTCCTACCTCTGTCTGTCTGTTTTTACCCAGTTTTGTTCTATTACTGTTGTTCTAATTGTAAAGCGCAACGGACTATGCTGCGCTATATAAGAAACTGTTAATAATAATAAAAATACAGTATGTTCTCTGAATCAGATGTCACCACTGAATGCCATCATCATTGGTTTGGAACTTGCACGTCATGCCAGGCATCAGTATATCTTCCATCTCCAAACAGGCACATAAGCGTCTGTGAGGTCACCATATTGGGACATATTTCATGCTGACAGACCATCAATGTTCTTTGTTTGCGTGCATCCACATGCCACCTCCAATCCCCATCACAAACCCCTCTGGGCAGGAAGACCCAAGTACAAATTGCTGATGAGTCACCAGATCTAAAGATGCACATTGAGAAAAGACACACATGGACAATTAAACAAGAGAGAAAGTTGTGAGGAATAGAAGCACAACTTATATTTATATCCAACTGTGAATGAGGCCAATTATTATTATGATGCAATACATCTGCTATCTACCCTATGCACATGTATAGAGAAATAAAAAATAGGATTTTTTTAAGCTATAAAATTGCAAGCTGTCTGCAGAAACTCAAGCCCAGACCTATGTTCTTTGCACAAATCGTAGCATAACTAAATGTGTCATCAAGGATATAAAAAATAACCAGTAAAGTGTTTGGCTCCATAGCCCCACCTGTTGGTCACAAATGTTACTGAGGCACGTTTTCAGTTTTTTTTCTCTTTTACAATTACTAACCTCCGTAAGATATGCTATATGATGTGCCTAAAGATCGGTACACACTATTCAATTATCTGGTCTATCATCCAATAAATTTGTAATTGGCCCTATACTGTAATTATATAATGTGCATGAAGGAGCAGTGCAGGAGCATTAGCTGATAAATGGCTGCAAATGCTCCAGGAAATGGTCAGATCGGGCAGTCGCATCTTATGAGCTGCTCATAAAATGAGACCAAACCCACAGAAGAAAGTACACACTGAGCTAAAAATAGTTGCACATGTACATGGTTAAAACTGATCAGATTATCGCTCTGAGGATCAGATTGTTTCTGATCTGCAGATATATCTGCACATTGGGGGTAATTCTGAGTTGATCACAGCAGGAACTTTGTTAACAGTTGGGCAAAACCATGTGCACTGCAGGGGAGGCAGATATAACATGTGCAGAGAGAGTTAGATTTGGGTGTGGTGTGTTCAATCTGATATCTAAATTGCAGTGTAAAAATAAAGCAGCCAGTATTTACCCTGCACAGAAACAAAATAACCCACCCAAATCTAACTCTCTGCACATGTTATATCTGCCCCCCCCCCCTGCAGTGCACATGGTTTTACCCAACTGCTAACAAATTTGATGCTGCGATCAACTCGGAATTACCCCCATTGTGCAATCAGCTTTATTGTGAAATTCCATAAACCCATTAGACTATAAATTAGGTAGTTAATAGAGGAAGTGAAAGTAGATTCATATCTTCTACATACTGTGACACAGTGAATCAGGTGACTCACTAATGTTGGACCAAGAAAACTGCAATATTACAAGTAATATCATACAGTTGGATGGTCATTGTGGCATACGTGTCCAAAAACAGTTCTAATGCCAACTAATCATTTATTGCATAATTGACAGGCGTTTGATACATGTGGTTGGAAATGACTACAAACTAACTCTATTAGTCTTTGTGCAGCCAATTTCACACTGCACAAAGGACCAGGACATTCTGGAAGGGGTTGAAATTTACATTTATTCTGCCTATCAATATGGTCTGCAGGTATGTGGCCTAATTCAGATCTGTTCGCTTGCTAGCGTTTTTCACTGCGCAGCGATCAGGTAACTACTGCACATGCGTATGCACTACAATGCGCAGGCGCGCTGTACGGTTACAAAGTGGGTCATTGTTGTGCACTGGTTCTAGAAAAGAAACTATTCGCACAGGCGATCGCAAGGATATTGACAGGAAGAGGGCGTTTGTGGGAGGCAACTAACCATTTTCCGGGAGTGGTTGGAAAAACGCAGGTGTGTCAAAGCATTTGCAGTAAGGGTGTCTGACATCAATTCTGGGCTTGACTAGGCTGAAGTGATTGCAGCGGCTGAGTAAGGTCAGAGCTACTCAGAAACTGCACAAACTGTTTTTATACAGGTGGCTTCACATGCATTCGCACACTTGCAAAGCTAAAATACACTCCCCCATTGGCGGCGACTTTCTGATTGCAGTGCTGTAAAAAATAGCTAGTGAGCGAACAGATCTGAATTAGGCCCATGGTCTACACGCAGGGCTGCAGACCAAACACATTTAAATTATGCAGAAATGCTAATTTACACATAATTAAAGTACTAATGTATTTGCTAAATAGAGCCCTTAACTTTGACCTGTTTTGTTACATATTATCCCTAAGACTATTTACAACTGTGAGGTTTCTTTTCACCTTCACAAGTGCAGATAAGCCATCTTTCTGCTGTAGCATTATCTGTAGATTGAAAACAAGCATTTTGTTCCTGCTTCCAATTTCTTTCCACAACGTTTTATTCACACAAGACACATTAACTATATGGTAGCCCTTTCAGAGCGTCCCTTTGCAAAAGGACGTGTCATTTACACTGTATGACCAACAGGATGCGATATAAGCGCACTCGTGACTTGTTATACTTGTTAAATAACTGAGACACTCAAAAGAATAATGAACAGGAAAGAAAAAAGAAAAAGTACATATTATATGTCACATTTTATACAAAGTTAGATAAAACGTCTATTTTATGCAATGGGATTGAATGTAGTTAGTACTGTGGATGAGCATCCGCTGTCCACGGTGCTGAAACAAGCGAGGACGCGCTTGTTCCATTCCTCTGCACAGGGCGCTGTCCACCCGGCGGTGCTGAAAGCTCACAGGCGCTGAACGGCACATCAATGTACAGTCACTCGCTGTCCATGGTGCTGAAACGAGCGAGGACGCGGTTGTTCCATTCCTGCGTACAGGGCGCTGTCCACCCGACGGTGCTGAACGCTCACAGGCGCTTAACGGCACATCAATGTACAGTCACTCGCTGTCCATGGTGCTGAAACCTGTGATGAAGCGCCTGCCCCATTCTTGTTCACAGAACGCTGTCCACTATGCGAGGCTGGACACACACAGGAGCTTAATGCTGCATTAATGCAATTTGGGAACAGGCAGGGCGATATGTGAGCCCTCTTCTCACACTGGTCCACACAAGTTTTCAACGCCAAAGGGAGGGCAGTGCCAAGACAAAGGGAACAATTGACTTATCTGCATGTGCTACAGTATCCAGAGACAGTGAAGCAGAAGCCACTCTTTACAGGTAGTCACGACTAGAGAAAGTGAGCAGCAGCAGCCAGCAAAGGCATCAGACTGAAGGCAGAGGGGATCCAGCACACAGAGAGCACCCATGCTCCCTCATCTGTTTTGTTCGGATGTCCCATCCTCACCTGATGATGACGGGAGCATTAGGATGCACCCACGCTCAGCCAGCAGTCACATCAAGCTGACAAGACCCTTCCTTGTCTGCGAAAATGGGGACTCAGACTCTGCTCTGTCTTTGGACTCCAGTGTCTTTTGCAGCGATTATTCTGCAGCACCCCAAGATCATTTCACCATCAATGTTGGGGGCAGCAGGTTCATCATCTCGCAGCAAACCTTGTCCAGCCACCCGCATACACGCCTGGGCAGACTGGCATCAGGATGCGATGATGTGTATGACCTGTGTGATGATGCCAACTTGCTGGACAATGAGTATTTCTTTGATCGCAGCTCTCAGATGTTTGAGTACATAATTAACTACTACAAAACTGGGCGTCTGCATGTCATGGACCAGCTGTGTGCAGTGTCATTCCTTCAAGAGATAGAGTACTGGGGCATTGATGAGTTGAGCATTGATCACTGTTGCAGGGATAGGTACTTTAGGAAGAAACTTAGGATTGAAACACTGGACATTAAGAAGGATGAGGAGGAGGTAGAACCTGAAGAAGATGACTTCACTGGGGTTATTTTCGAGCAACTGAGACAGAAGCTATGGGACGTCCTGGAGAAACCTAGGTCATCGGTGGCTGCTAAAACCTTTGGCACCATCTCAATGACCTTTGTTATCGTTTCCATAGCCAACATGGTTCTCATCTCATCTGATATCAACACAGTAGACCCGCCTCTTTTAAATGTTTTGGAATATATCTGTATCACCTGGTTTACTGTGGAGCTGACTCTTAGGTTTCTCTGTGTCAAAGACAAATGCCTTTTCATGAAAAGTATTACTAACATTATAGACATTATTGCAATCTTACCCTTTTACATTACCCTTATAGTGGAAACCTGGTGTGGGGAGAGCACCAAACTGGAGAACGTTGGGAGGATTGTTCAAGTCCTCAGGCTGCTGAGATCATTAAGGATGTTAAAACTCGGTAGACATTCAACAGGTAATTTATTAGCTATTCACACTCTCCAGAATAGAGTATTAATAATGCATGCAGTGCTCTAGGTCAGGTTCAATTATATACTTTGAAGTTTGGGAATTCACACCATCACTAAAATTATTGACCAGCTGAGAACTAACCATTATAGCTTTGGTTATAATAAGGCTCAATCTCATGTATTGACACTCCAGGTGTACTTCATACAAGAACTGCTGTGTAAAATCATGATGAATGTGTTGTAAAATGCAAATTGAACTCCCCATAATTAACAGCTTCTCAAGGAAATACTAAATAATATATTTCATTAAACACTAGAGTGATGTTTTTCCCCTACACTGGAATAAAACCTATACTGTAGGCACTGAGGTTTTTAGTTTAAATCCTGACCAAGCACTATCTGTAATGTGGAGTTTGCATGTTCTCCCTTTATATGGTTCCCCCCACATGCTCTAGTTTCTTCCCACACTCCAATACATGCTGGTAGGTTAACTGACTTCTGACACAAAAATTAACCCTTGTGTGGATGTGTGTCTGTATTATAGGGAATATAGATTGTAAGCCTCAATGGGGCAGGGACTGATGTGAATCACTGAAATATTCTCTATAAAGCACTGTCAAATATGTGTTCTTTACTGTAATTTGAATAATGAGCGTTGGCCAGGAAAGAAGGATGTAAATAACTTGCTTCCTGGAGCTGTTGGGAGATTGGACTATGAGTGCAAAAGCTGGACTGAGAAGCTATGGGGATGCAGCTTCTCTTTTTGCCCATTAGACTCTATTCAGCAACAATGTCGATATTGTCCTGAATATTTTTTGAAAAACATTGCCACAATATTTTTGTCACAAATCTTTTCCCTGCTATTTGGGGGAAAAAATTCTGTGATTATGTTAACCTCTGTCCCTGTGAGGTCTCAGCATAGTATACATACTATAGTCATAGAAGAGGCAACTATTTTTTAATATACAGTAAGCAATATTCATAAGACTGCAGCTTAGTCATAGGGACTAATTACAGAACTGAGGAAACTCTTTGTACTGTACCTCAGAGATGTAACTATAGTAGTTGTTATCAAACTCATCAGCTGCATTCTCAACCAGCCCAGTACAGGTTGCAGGACTGTTTATGTAATATTTGTATGTCACTGGTTCAAACCTCTTATTGACTGTACAGTATCTGCCTGTCATGCAATGATGTAATAATACATTGCAACATAGTAACATAGTTTATAAGGTTGAAAAAAATACAGTATGTGCATTGAGTTCAACCTGTTTGTGATCTCCTTCACTGAAATATTTGTAAGACTAACTTTAACTGTGGTGAATGTTTAGCTGTAAACTAAAATACTCAGTTTTTTTTACTAATACTATAGTATATGATTTACCCACCATAACCCTGTATATCCTTACCCATTAGGAACTTCTCTAGCCCATTCTTAAAAGTAATGACCGAGTCTGCCATTACTACTCCCTCAGGCAGGGAATTCCATATATGTATTGTCCTTACTATGAAGAAACCTTTCCATCTCAGTGTGCAAAATCTCCTCTCCTCTCCTCTAACCTAAGCGGGTGTCCACGTGTCCTTTTTGATGATCTTACAAAAAACAAATCCCCCACTAGTTCTAAGTATTGTCCCCTTTTATATTTGTAAATGTTAATCATGTCCCCTCGTAATCTCCTTATTCCAGTGTAAAAATGCTTAGCCTAGCAAGCCTTTCCTCGTATTCTAGCGTCTCCACTACCTTATTCAATTTGGTCGCCCGTCTCTGAACATTTTCTAGTTCCAGGATATCCTTTTTGTAGTATGGTGCCCATAATTGTGCAGAATTATAAAAGCAGGTGTATGATCACAGAAAACAAGATAAGAAGCCAATTTTCAGCAGGCTCCACATGGCTGACATTCAGCAAAATAACCCCGAAAGCATTTTTCATGATTTTCTTATTTTATAGAAGTCCTGAGATGGAATAAGAGAAGCCGTATTGTAATAATACATGTAACACTACAACATTGTTTAAAATGTTTCACCGTGAAAGGGCGAGAACTAGCAAATCCTACCATCATTACCACCAGCGTAGTGTTTTTACTGGGGGTAATGCTTTGTTGTATACAGAAATTTAAAAAAAGGTTTTATCACTGTTAAAAACTTCCATTTTTACCAGCAGTAGTGTTCTTCACATTATAAGGTAACAATTAAATGGTAACAATGGGGTAAATTTACTAAGGTGGGAGTTTTTTAGAATTGGTGATGTTGCTCATAGCAACCAATCAGATTTTACTTAACATTGATCTAGCTGGTTCTAGAAGACAATAGAATGTGATTGGTTGCTATGGGCAACATCACCAATTCTAAAAAAAAAAACCTCCCACCTTAGTAAATTTACCCTAATGTATTTATTAATTTATGTGTGATGTTACTTCTTAATGATTTTTCAATTTTCTGTGACTCTGAAATATTTTTTGCTTTGAGTGCGGTAGAGAAATAATATTACACCTGTGGCCGATGATTCTGTAAGACATACGCCTCTCTTTAAAACTTCAAACGGGCTCTCAGAAGTCATTTCTTCATCAAATACATTCATCTCTCATCCTAATCCTCTGGTTCTTGCTCACTGTCTACCCCATCTGTGTCACCCATGTATGTGTTTCCCACCCCTTTAGAGTGTAAGCTCTTAGAAGCAGGTCCCTCACTTATGCTATCATCTACTACATACTCCTTTCATTGGCACCTAACCCTTGGTTTCCACCACCCTGCTGCTTATTTGAGTGATGCAGGATCTTTATATACCATGTACTTGTCTTGTATTATAAATCACTGTTTATTTGTGTGCCCATATGTTTATTTACTTTGTTAGGCACTGTAGAATTCTTGTGGGAACACTTAAATTAAAGATGATGATGATGATGATGATGATGATAATAATGATGATAATAATAATAATAATAATAATACTGCAGTAAGTGGACACAGGGACCAACAAACTTCATAAGATTTCCCTACTCTTAGTTAAACATCATGGAAATCATATACTATTAAAATGTTTTCAGATTATGTTTCTATGGGTAAAAACTAGACACAGAAATAACAGGGGCGTTTCTACAGAGGAGGGGGCCCATGTGCACCTCCGGGTGGGTACCCCCCTCTGAACGGCGCTGTAGACTCCGGCATTGTGCCGGAGTCTACTATGCATGCGCAGGACTGCGGAAACATGGCACCTGCCATGATCCGGAGACCAAATTGGCTACTGTGCATGCGCAGCAGCCATTTTGGTGGCGATTTCTGCCATGATTGCTGCACCAGCCGCCAGACTCCGGTAAGGTAAGTATTTGAATGGGTGCAGTGTGTGCAGTGTGGGCCCCCCCTGGACCCAGGGGCCCATGTGCACTGCACACATTGCACCCATTATAGAAACGCTAATGAGAAACAAGTAATAAGTGCTCCTGATCCCCAAAGATCCTTTCTGTCCAGTCCATTGAGTGTTCTTTATATTTTTTTCTCCTTTATCATTTATGATGTTACCAACACCCCCAGTGGTAGTGCCCTTACTTGAGTTCTGCTTGAGAAAAAGACCTCCAAGCAATGGCGTAGATGCCATAGGTGCAGGGAGTGCAGCTGCTATGGGGCCCAGAGCTGAGAGGGGCCACCTTCCCTGTCACAGTTACATGTGTTATATACAGGGGTGTAGCTACCATAGGTGCAGGGAGTGCAGCTGCTATGGGGCCAGAGCTGAGAGGGGCCACCTTCCCTGTCACAGTTACATGTGTTATATACAGGGTGTAGCTACCATAGGTGCAGGCAGTGCAGCTGCTATGGGGCCCAGAGCTGAGAGGGGCCACCTTCCCTGTCACAGTTACATGTGTTATATACAGGGTGTAGCTACCATAGGTGCAGGGAATGCAGCTGCTATGGGGACCAGAGCTGAGAGGGGCCACCTTCCCTGTCACAGTTACATGTGTTATATACAAGGGTGTAGCTACCACCATAGGTGCAGGGAGTGCAGCTGCTATGGGGCCCAGAGCTGAGAGGGGCCACCTTCCCTGTCACAGTTACATGTGTTATATACAGGGTGTAGCTACCATAGGTGCAGGGAGTGCAGCTGCTCTGGGGCCCAGAGCTGAGAGGAGCCATCTTCCCTGTCACAGTTACATGTGTTATATACAGGGTGTAGCTACCATAGGTGCAGGGAATGCAGCTGCTATGGGATACAGAGCTGAGAGGGGCCACCTTCCCTGTCACAGTTACATGTGTTATATACAGGGTGTAGCTACCATAGGTGCAGGGAGTGCAGCTGCTATGGAGCCCAGAGCTGAGAGGGGCCACCTTCCCTGTCACAGTTACATGTGTTATATACAGGGTGTAGCTACCATAGGTGCAGGGAATGCAGCTGCTATGGGGACCAGAGCAGAGAGGGGCCACCTTCCCTGTCACAGTTACATGTGTTATATACAGGGTGTAGCTACCATAGGTGCAGGCAGTGCAGCTGCTATTGGGCCCAGAGCTTAGAGAGGCCACCTTCCCTGTCACAGTTACATGTGTTATATACAGGGTGTAGCTACCATAGGTGCAGGGAGTGCAGCTGCTATGGGGCCCAGAGTTGAGAGGGGCCACCTTCCCTGTCACAGTTACATGTGTTATATACAGGTGTGTAGCTACCATAGGTGCAGGGAGTGAAGCTGCTATGGGGCCAGAGCTGAGAGGGGCCACCTTCCCTGTCACAGTTACATGTGTTATATACAGGGCGTAGCTACCATAGGTGCAGGGAGTGCAGCTGCTATGGGGCCCAGAGTTGAGAGGGGCCACCTTCCCTGTCACAGTTACATGTGTTATATACAGGGTGTAGCTACCATAGGTGCAGGCAGTGCAGCTGCTATGGGACACAGAGCTGAGAGGGGCCACCTTCCCTGTCACAGTTACATGTGTTATATACAGGGTGTAGCTACCATAGGTGCAGGCAGTGCAGCTGCTATGGGGACCAGAGCTGAGAGAGGCCGCCTCCCCTGTCACAGTTACATGTGTTATATACAGGGTGTAGCTACCATAGGTGCAGGGAGTGCAGCTGCTATGGGGCCCAGAGTTGAGAGGGGCCACCTTCCCTGTCACAGTTACATATGTTATATACAGGGCGTAGCTACCATAGGTGCAGGGAGTGAAGCGGCTATGGGGCCAGAGCTGAGAGGGGCCACCTTCCCTGTCACAGTTACATGTGTTATATACAGGGTGTAGCTACCATAGGTGCAGGGAGTGCAGCTGCTATGGGGCCCAGAGCTGAGAGGGGCCACCTTCCCTGTCACAGTTACATGTGTTTTATACAGGGTGTAGCTACCATAGGTGCAGGGAATGCAGCTGCTATGGGACACAGAGCTGAGAGGGGCCACCTTCCCTGTCACAGTTACATGTGTTATATACAGGGTGTAGCTACCATAGGTGCAGGGAGTGCAGCTGTTATGGAGCCCAGAGCTGAGAGGAGCCACCTTCCCTGTCACAGTTACATGTGTTATATACAGGGTGTAGCTACCATAGGTGCAGGCAGTGCAGCTGCTATGGGGACCAGAGCTGAGAGAGGCCGCCTCCCCTGTCACAGTTACATGTGTTATATACAGGGTGTAGCTACCATAGGTGCAGGGAGTGCAGCTGCTATGGGGCCCAGAGTTGAGAGGGGCCACCTTCCCTGTCACAGTTACATATGTTATATACAGGGCGTAGCTACCATAGGTGCAGGGAGTGAAGCGGCTATGGGGCCAGAGCTGAGAGGGGCCACCTTCCCTGTCACAGTTACATGTGTTATATACAGGGTGTAGCTACCATAGGTGCAGGGAGTGCAGCTGCTATGGGGCCCAGAGCTGAGAGGGGCCACCTTCCCTGTCACAGTTACATGTGTTTTATACAGGGTGTAGCTACCATAGGTGCAGGGAATGCAGCTGCTATGGGACACAGAGCTGAGAGGGGCCACCTTCCCTGTCACAGTTACATGTGTTATATACAGGGTGTAGCTACCATAGGTGCAGGGAGTGCAGCTGTTATGGAGCCCAGAGCTGAGAGGAGCCACCTTCCCTGTCACAGTTACATGTGTTATATACAGGGTGTAGCTACCATAGGTGCAGGGAGTGCAGCTGCTATTGGGCCCAGAGCTGAGAGGGGCCACCTTCCCTGTCACAGTTACATGTGTTATATACAGGGTGTAGCTACCATAGGTGCAGGGAGTGCAGCTGCTATGGGGCCCAGAGCTGAGAGGGGCCACCTTCCCTGTCACAGTTACATGTGTTATATACAGGGGTGTAGCTACCATAGGTGCAGGGAGTGCAGCTGCTATGGGGCTCAGAGCTGAGAGGGGCCACCTTCCTGTCACTGTTACATGTGTTATATACAGGGTGTAGCTACCATAGGTGCAGGGAGTGCAGCTGCTATGGAGCCCAGAGCTGAGAGGGGCCACCTTCCCTGTCACAGTTACATGTGTTATATACAGGGTGTAGCTACCATAGGTGCAGGGAATGCAGCTGCTATGGGGACCAGAGCAGAGAGGGGCCACCTTCCTTGTCACAGTTACATGTGTTATATACAGGGTGTAGCTACCATAGGTGCAGGCAGTGCAGCTGCTATTGGGCCCAGAGCTTAGAGAGGCCACCTTCCCTGTCACAGTTACATGTGTTATATACAGGGTGTAGCTACCATAGGTGCAGGGAGTGCAGCTGCTATGGGGCCCAGAGTTGAGAGGGGCCACCTTCCCTGTCACAGTTACATGTGTTATATACAGGTGTGTAGCTACCATAGGTGCAGGGAGTGAAGCTGCTATGGGGCCAGAGCTGAGAGGGGCCACCTTCCCTGTCACAGTTACATGTGTTATATACAGGGCGTAGCTACCATAGGTGCAGGGAGTGCAGCTGCTATGGGGCCCAGAGTTGAGAGGGGCCACCTTCCCTGTCACAGTTACATGTGTTATATACAGGGTGTAGCTACCATAGGTGCAGGCAGTGCAGCTGCTATGGGGACCAGAGCTGAGAGAGGCCGCCTCCCCTGTCACAGTTACATGTGTTATATACAGGGTGTAGCTACCATAGGTGCAGGGAGTGCAGCTGCTATGGGGCCCAGAGTTGAGAGGGGCCACCTTCCCTGTCACAGTTACATATGTTATATACAGGGCGTAGCTACCATAGGTGCAGGGAGTGAAGCGGCTATGGGGCCAGAGCTGAGAGGGGCCACCTTCCCTGTCACAGTTACATGTGTTATATACAGGGTGTAGCTACCATAGGTGCAGGGAGTGCAGCTGCTATGGGGCCCAGAGCTGAGAGGGGCCACCTTCCCTGTCACAGTTACATGTGTTTTATACAGGGTGTAGCTACCATAGGTGCAGGGAATGCAGCTGCTATGGGACACAGAGCTGAGAGGGGCCACCTTCCCTGTCACAGTTACATGTGTTATATACAGGGTGTAGCTACCATAGGTGCAGGGAGTGCAGCTGTTATGGAGCCCAGAGCTGAGAGGAGCCACCTTCCCTGTCACAGTTACATGTGTTATATACAGGGTGTAGCTACCATAGGTGCAGGGAGTGCAGCTGCTATTGGGCCCAGAGCTGAGAGGGGCCACCTTCCCTGTCACAGTTACATGTGTTATATACAGGGTGTAGCTACCATAGGTGCAGGGAGTGCAGCTGCTATGGGGCCCAGAGCTGAGAGGGGCCACCTTCCCTGTCACAGTTACATGTGTTATATACAGGGGTGTAGCTACCATAGGTGCAGGGAGTGCAGCTGCTATGGGGCTCAGAGCTGAGAGGGGCCACCTTCCTGTCACTGTTACATGTGTTATATACAGGGTGTAGCTACCATAGGTGCAGGGAGTACAGCTGCTATGGGGCTCAGAGTTGAGAGGGGCCACCTTCCCTGTCACAGTTACATGTGTTATATACAAGGGTGTAGCTACCATAGGTGCAGGGAGTGTAGCTGCTATGGGACCAAGAGCTGAGAGGGGCCACCTTCCCTATGACAGTTACATGTGTTATATACAGGGTGTAGCTGCCATAGGTGCAGGGAGCGCAGCTGCTATAAGACCCAGAGCTGAGAGGGGCCACCTTCCCTGTCACAGTTACATGTGTTATATACAGGGTGTAGCTGCCATAGGTGCAGGGAGTGCAGCTGCTATGGGACCCAGAGCTGAGAGGGTCCACCTTCCCTGTCACCATTACATGTGTTATATCATTTTTTTCACCATAGGGGCCTTTACATATTTTTGCCTTGGGGCCTACAATATACACTATATGGACAAAAGTATTTGGACGCCTGACCATTACACCAACAGGTGCTTAATTTTATACACTTGTGGCAATGGGTCTGATTGAAACACCTGAATTCCATAAGTAACAGGTGTGACCAAAAACTTTTGCCCATATAGTGTATCTAGTTATGCCCCTTTTCAGGGCGGGTGTGTGACGTCAGCTCCGGCCCGAATCAACCTGATTCTATCGCACTGTAGGAGTAAGTCAGGGGCTACGCACAGACTGGAAAAATAATTTGATGGTGAGTGAGTTGCGAACGGATTTACATCTGACCAATGTTTGCAAAGCTTTTCGCACAGCGTATGCAGACTTGCATGGGGCAGTTCTTCACTCTGGGTGGACGGCGACTATCCATTCGCAAAGCTCTACAAATATGCAGAGGAGCGATCAGGTCTGAATTAGGCCATTAGAGTGCAAGCTCTACTGGGGCAGGGACTGATGTGAATGGGCAAATATTCTCTCTAAAACGCTGCGGAATATGTGTGCGCTGTATGAATAGCTGTTAATAAATAATAATAATAATAATTAATGAACTGGAGGGCATTATAACGTTACATAATATGAACTGGGGACACTCTACGTCATAATGTGAATTGGGGGTACTGTGTTTCATAATATGTACTGACAGCCCTACAATGACATCCTAGGGGTTATTCAGGTCCAGTCGCTGTGGCTAGTTCATGCGCAAAGGGGTGGTATTCAGTATGCCGGCTGTTGGGATCCCGGCGCTCAGTATACCGGCGCCGGAATCCCAACACCCAGCATACCGAAAAATATTTTCCCTCTTGGGGGTCCACGGGAGAATTAATAGCATTGTGCATGGAGCGTGCCACCGTGCCTGTAGCGTGACGAGCGCAGTGAGCCCGCAAGGGGCTCATTTGTGCTTGTCCAGCTGTCGGCATGCTGGCGGTCGCGACCCTGGCACCGGTATGCTGGGTGCCGGGATCCCGGTCACCGGCATACCATACTACATTTGTGGAAAGTGGTGATGTTTGGTACTTTGCGCATGCGAAGGACCCCTTCGCCGGAAGCAGGACGGCAGCAGACTCTCATTGATATACAGTGTGCTGCTGCTCGGGGGTGGGGAAAGGACAGTGATGGCATCCGTTATCCAAACAGAGGCGTGTTTCCGCCGTCTATGGGGAGGGATGAGGCCAGGATCTCTGTCGCAGAACAGAGATTTTCTGGCCTCTGCAACAGGCGGCTTGGACGGCTCCATAGGTGCCGCAATCGGCCCGATGGTCTTTTAGTGATCCAGTGCTGCGGGCCAGGAAGCAGGTTGGATCACTGCTGCAGCAGGAGTCGTCTGCGTGTAATAGACGCCTCCTGCTGCATCACCATACAGCGCTGTCACTGCTCCTTCCAAGGGAGTGGAAACAAATCCAATCACATCTGACCCATCATGTGACCTGGGACACTACTATGGATTATAAAATAAACAAGGGCACTATTATGGGGCATAAAATTAACAACTGCTGTGGCGAGATGTCTCTCTAGAAGCATCGGGACAGGAGCGCCATCAAAATGTTGCAGCGGAGTCCACAAAGTTCTGGTTATGCCTCTGCCTCCTGGGTTTCTTTTCACTAGATTCACCCCAAATTCCACTGAGTTCGACATCGCACATTCATATAGGGAAAGAAGAGGACAAACCCAGCGCAGTACCATTAAAACTCACAATTTTATTTACATTTATCCATACGTACACTTCCAATGTAAACAGTTATAAAAATCCTTATATATACATAAATCCCAGCTTGCCTACCAGAGATACAACACAGTAGCACATGATCCAAGGGCCTAATTCTGAGTTGATCGCAGCAACAAATTTGTTAACAGTTGGGCAAAACCATGTGCACTGCAGGGGGGACAGATATAACATGTGCAGAGAGAGTTAGATTTGTGTGGGGTGTGTTCAAACTGCAATCTAAATAGCAGTGTAAAAATAAAGCAGCCAGTATTTACCCTGCACAGAAACAAAATAACCCACCCAAATCTAGCTCTCTCTGCACATGTTATATCTGCCCCCCCTGCAGTGCACATGGTTTTTGCCCAATTGCTAACAAACTTGCTGCTGCGATCAACTCTGAATTACCCCCCAAGTTATTTTATATCCATATGGGTTCTAGATACACAGCCTAGAATGTTCCTCTGCAAACCCTGTGTCCAAGTCTGACAGGATATCTGACAGTACCTCCGCTGTTTGAGGCGTTTCTGCCTTACAGAATATTTCAAAGCAGGTCTACAGTATTACTATTTAAACAGCTTTTATTATATTACTATATTTACTGTTATAATCTTTATTAAATGTACATGGTGGCTGATTTAGGTCGCATCACAAACGCAATGCGACCACAAAATCAGTGACAGGACCTGCGTGCGCATGCGCAGGTCCCACCCTGTGCATGTGCCCGCGGTTAATGCGCGTGGCCCTCATTAAATGCGGCCCACGCGCAGAGACATTCATGGGGTGGCAACACTCCGTTTACAAGGCAGAGATGGAGCATTGCGGGGTTTTGATGATGTGAATAGGGGCATGATGGCAGCGTTTTCAAGGTGGCTGCTCCAAACGACAAAAATGGTGGCGAGTCTCCTGCCATCACAGCCAAGCTGCGTCGACAGGAAGCTTCCACAATTTCTGCGATCACGCTGTAATTGCGGCACAATCACAATTACAGCGTGATTGCAGTGGGTGGGTGGTAGCCTGCATGCTGGGCAGCCTTGCATGAAAGTCCCCAGCATGCGCAACAAAAGGATTGTAAATTCTGCTGTCTAGTTGAATTTATAATACTTACTGAATGAGGTCTGTGATACCACAAGAGTTCTCTACTGTACATATGGGGGAAACATACAATAATGTTCATGGGTACAGACTAATACAGCCAAGTTCTAGACATTAGAATAAAACTAAATTAAATTATAGACTGCTAGTTACCAGCTGGTCAAAAATGATCGAACGCCATAACAGTAATGTCAGCGCCGGCGGCTGTGCGCACTGCTGGGAATGTAGGCGGACAAAAAGAAGTAGTGGGGACAGTATGTGTGGTGAGAATCAGAGTTAGTGGGATGGGTTTAGGATTTAGTGTAGAAATAAGAGTTATGGACAATTTTAAAGGATGGGAGACTCTGTCTGGGAAAGTGTGTTGTCTGGAAGGGGAGCATTCCAGTGGATGGGGCAGAATGGGAGAAGTACAGAGAAGAAAAAACTTTGAGAATGTAACCAGGAGAATGGGTGGTGGTCATTAGCAGAGTGAGTTGGGAGGGAGGGAGGGAGGGAGGGTGGGAGGGAGGGAGGGAGGGCGGGTGGAGATTATGCTGGAGATTTATGGAGAAGAGTGGGTAAGAGCTTTATGAATGAGTGGAAGAAGTTTTAATTTGATTTTGTGGGGGATAAGGAACCAGTGGAAAGACTTTCTGGATCATCTGCAACACAATGGACCTTCATACGTTTCAGTATACCAAAGGCTGAGATATGACCCTGAGTACAGTCTCACCTAATCCAGCTGCATTATTACCAATTGTAAATCCGGTCCTGGTATTCATCTGGCAAATGTCTATCATACTCCATAATTAAGAACAAGTATGTTTGACCCATCATTTGTCAGGTCACTAGCTAGTGTGTCCATCATAAATTCTCTCTGGATGCAGTTATTTTGCTGGCAGTCAGTATCCTGGCGGTCGGGATACTGACGCAGGAATCCCGACTGCTGACAATACAGACAGCTGGAATCCCAGCTCACAGGGGCTATTCCCACTCGTGGGTGTCCATGACACCCATAGAGTGGGAATAGAACATGTGGCAAGCGCAGTGAGCCACCGATCCCGCTGCGTGGTAAGAACAGCGAGCCCTCAAGGGGATTCTTTGCGCTTGCCCCACTGCCGGCATACTGATGTCTTCTCTGGGTCTCTTAAACCTCAGCCCCCCCCCCCCCTCCCCGTGTTACCCCAGCCTCATGCCCTCTGTGTCTCTCCAGCCCCATGTTCCCCATTGCTTTCCAGCCTCATGCCCCCTCTGTATCTTCACAGTCATGCCATCCTCTGTTTGTTACCAGCTTCAAGGCCCCCTGTGTCTCTCCATCCTCATGCCAACCCCTGTTTCTTACCGGCTTCAAATGCTCCAAATCTCTTTGGCCTCCTGCCACTCATGTGTCTTTCCAGCTTCATATCTCCATTATGTCTCTCCAGCCTTGTGCCACCCCCTGTGACTCTCCAGCTTTATGCCACAATGTTCCTCGTGCAGAATTCCCCCCTGTGTCTCTCCCCAGCCTCATCTCACTTACAACTCTCCAGTCTTATTTCTCATTTTGGTTCTTTCATGCCTGTCTCCACTCATCCCCAGCCATCTCCTTTTCTCTCATTGGGTGGAAGGGGCTTATGGGGTGGGCCATGAGTGGTTGGGGGCATGTAGGGGCTGTCAGCTTTAAGCACTGACAGCTCTCACCCTCCTTCCAATCCCTGCCCTCTCCCACACACCCTGTCTGTCTCTGTCATAACTGTCCTTACTTTTCCCCTTCCCCCATCTCTCTGTTTCATCTATTCTTCATCGCACTTCCTCTTCCACCCCCCTCATCTCTGCCCCCCTCTCCCCGCGGAGAAGAGATTGTGTGGAAACTGCAATGGCTGCAAGCACTGATAGCCCTTGGCCTTTCTAAAAGGAGAAGTGAAGCTGTGAATGTGTCTAGCAGACAGCCAGTGAGGGCTGAGGGGGAAATGAGTGGGGCAGGGCCTCCTTGCAGCACCTTACTTTGCAACTGATATACAATAGCTGTCTAGCTTTTGTCCATTTTTTTCTTTTATGTGGTTTTCAATATTTCTTTATAAAAGTACAGTATGCAATAGCCATACTACTGAAACTAATGTGGCAGAAAAGTGCCAAAACACCCCAACAAAACGAAAACAAATTGTGTCTACCATTTTTGTGTCGACCATTTCCATGTTGACTTTATGACCTTGTCGACCTTTTGACCATATTGACCTTTTCTACTGTCTATCTATTCCATGTCGACCTATTGACCCTGTCGACTTTGTGACCCTGCCGACCTAATGCATGTTGACCATTAGTAGCCTATCTATTGTCTGTAGACCTTTTTAGTGTTGATCTAATAATCCTAACCCCATTAAATTTATACAGTGTTGGCAATTAGCAATCCAAGTTATAAATCTTCAGTAGTTGGGAAGATACTTGTGTATTGTTTAGCTTTTCAAACCAACTGTATACTAGAAGAGTGCATAAAAAAAGATTTTATGTATGTATTTATTTATTTATTAACATACTCTGCTGTGCTTTATAATGTGGAACAAACACAATAATAAACAAAAAATAAGATTTTACTCACCGGTAAATCTATTTCTCGTAGTCCGTAGTGGATGCTGGGACTCCGTAAGGACCATGGGGATTAGCGGCTCCGCAGGAGACTGGGCACAACTAAAGAAAGCTTTAGGACTACCTGGTGTGCACTGGCTCCTCCCACTAAGACCCTCCTCCAGACCTCAGTTAGGATACTGTGCCCGGCAGAGCTGACACAATAAGGAAGGATTTTGAATCCCGGGTAAGACTCATACTAGCCACACCAATCACACCGTATAACTCGTGATACTATACCCAGTTAACAGTATGAAACAGAACTGAGCCTCTCAACAGATGGCTCAACAATAACCCTTTAGTTAACAATAACTATATACAAGTATTGCAGACAATCCGCACTTGGGATGGGCGCCCAGCATCCACTACGGACTACGAGAAATAGATTTACCGGTGAGTAAAATCTTATTTTCTCTGACGTCCTAAGTGGATGCTGGGACTCCGTAAGGACCATGGGGATTATACCAAAGCTCCCAAACGGGCGGGAGAGTGCGGATGACTCTGCAGCACTGAATGAGCAAACTCTAGGTCCTCCTCAGCCAGGGTATCAAACTTGTAGACTCTTACAAAATTGTTTTAACCCGACCAAGTAACAGCTCGGCAAAGTTGTAAAGCCGAGACCCCTCGGGCAGCCGCCCAAGAAGAGCCCACTTTCCTCGTGGAATGGGCTTTTACAGATTTAGGGTGCGGCAGTCCAGCCGCAGAATGTGCAAGTTGAATCGTGCTACAGATCCAGCGAGCAATCGTCTGCTTAGAAGCAGGAGCACCCAGCTTGTTGGGTGCATACAGGAGAAATAGCGAATCAATTTTCCTGACTCCAGCTGTCCTGGAAACATATACTTTTCAGGGCCCTGACTACATCCAGTAACTTGGAATCCTCCAAGTCCCAAGTAGCCGCAGGCACCACAATAGGTTGGTTCACATGAAAAACTGATACCACCTTAGGAAGGAATTGGGAACGAGTCCTCAATTCCGCCTTATCCATATAAAATACAGATAAGGGCTTTTGTATGACAAAGCCGCCAATTTTGATACACGCCTGGCCGACGCCAAGGCCCACAGAATGACCACTTTCCACGTGAGGTATTATAGCTCCACGGATTTAAGTGGCTCAACCCAATACGACTTCAGGAAATCCAACCCACGTTGAGATCCCACGGTGCCACTGGAGGCACAAACGGGGGCTGACTATGCAGCACTCCGTTAACAAAAGTCTGAACTTCAGGCAGTGAAGCCCGTCCAATTCTGGAAGAAAATCGATAGAGCCGAAATCTGGACCTTAATGGAACCCAATTTTAGGCCCATAGTCGCCTCTGACTGTAGGAAGTGCAGAAATCGACCTAGCTGAAATTTCTCCTTTGGGGCCTTCCTGGCCTCACAGTACGCAACATATTTCCGCCATATGCGGTGATAATGGTTTGCGTTCACTTCTTTCCTAGCTTTAAATAGCGTAGGGATAACTTCCTCCGGAATTCCCTTTTCCTTCAGGATCCGACGTTCAACCGCCATGCCGTCAACGCAGCCGCGGTACGTCTTGGAACAGACAGGCCCCCTGCTGCAGCAGGTCCTGTCTGAGCGGCAGAGGCCATGGGTCCTCTGAGATCATTTCTTGGAGTTCTGGTTACCAAGCTCTTCTTGGCCAACCCGGAACAATGAGTATAGTTCTTACTCCTCTCCTTCTTATTATTCTCATTACCCTGGGTAAGAGAGGCAGAGAAGGGAACACATACACCGACTGGTACACCCACGGTGTTAACAGAGCGTCCACAGCTATCGCCTGAGGGTTCTTGACCTGGCGCAATATCTTTGTAACTTTTAGTTGAGGCGGGACGCCATCATGTCCACCTGTGGCCTTTCCCAACGGTGTACAATCATTTGGAAGACTTCTGGATGAAGTCCCCACTCTCCCGGGTGGAGGTCGTGTCTTCTGAGAAAGTCTGCTTCTCAGTTGTCCACTCCGGGAATGAACACTGCTGACAGTGCTAACACATGATTTTCCGCCCATCGGAGAATCCTTGTGGATTCTGCCATCGCCATCCTGCTTCTTGTGCCGCCCTGTCGGTTTACATGAGCGACCGCCGTGATGTTGTCTGACTGGATCAGCACCGGCCGGTGTTGAAGCAGGGGTCTAGCCTGACTTAGGGCATTGTAAATGGCCCTCAGTTCCAGAATATTTATGTGTAGGGAAGTCTCCTGACTTTTCCATAGCCTTGGAAGTTCCTTCCCTGTGTGACTGCCCCCCAGCCTCGAAGGCTGGCATCTGTGGTCACCAGGACCCAGTCCTGTATGCCGAATCTGCGGCCCCCTAGAAGATGAGCACTCTGCAGCCACCACAACAGCGACACCCTGACCCTTGGAGACAGGGTTATCCGCCGATGCATCTGAAGATGCGACCCGGACCACTTGTCCAACAGATCCCACTGGAAAATCCTCGCATGGGACCTGGCGAATGGAATTTCTTTGTAAGAAGCTACCATCTTTCCCAGGGCTCGCGTGCATTGATGTACCGACACCTGTATACGTATTAGGAGGTCTCTGTCTAGAGACAACAACTCCTTGGACTTCTCCTCCGGGAGAAACCCTTTTTATCCTGTTCTGTGTCCAGAACCATACCCAGGAACAGTAGACGCATCGTAGGAACCAGCTGCGACTTTGGAATATTCAGAATCCAGCCGTGCTGTTGTAGCACTTCCCGAGATAGTGCTACTCCGACGAACAACTGCTCCCTGGACCTCGCCTTTATAAGGAGATCGTCCAAGTACGGGATAATTATTTCGGCCATTACCTTGGTAAATACCTCGGTGCCGGGGACAGACCAACGGCAACGTCTGGAATTGCTAATGACAATCCTGTACCACAATATTGAGGTACTCCTGGTGAAGAGGGTAAATAGGGACATGCAGGTAATCATCCTTGATGTCCAGTGATACCATGAAATTCTCAAGGCTTGCAATAATCGCCCTGAGCGATTCCATTTTGAACTTGAACCTTCGTATATAAGTGTTCAAGGCTTTCAATTTTAGAATGGGTCTCACCGAACCGTCTGGTTTCGGTACCACAACATTTTGGAATAGTAACCCCGGCCTTGTTGAAGGAGGGGTACCTTGATTTCACCTGCTGGAAGTACAGCTTGTGAATTGCCGCCAGTACTACCTTTCTCTGAGGGCAGCAGGCAAGGCTGATGTGAGGTAACGGCGAGGGGGAGTCGCCTCGAACTCCAGCCTGTATCCCTGTGATACTATTTGCAGAACCTAGAGATCCACCTGTGGGCAAGCCCACTGGTCCCTGAAGTTCCCGAGACACGCCCCCACCGCACCTGTCTCCACCTGTGGAGCCCCAGCGTCATGCGGTGGACTCAGAGGAAGCGGGGGAAGATTTTTGATCCTGGGAACTGGCTGCTGGTGCAGCTTTTTCCTTCTTCCCTTGTCTCTGTGCAGAAAGGAAGCGCCTTTGACCCGCTTGCTTTTCTGAAGTCGAAAGGACTGTACCTGAAAATACGGTGCTTTCTTAGGCTGTGAGGAAACCTGAGGTAAAAAAATTTCTTCCCAGCTGTTGCTGTGGATACGAGGTCCCAGAGACCATCCCCAAACAATTCCTCACCCTTATAAGGCAGAATCTCCATGTGCCTTTTACAGGCAGCATCACCTGTCCACTGCAGGGTTTCTAATACCCTCCTGGCAGAATGGACATTGCATTAATTCTGGATGCCAGCCGGCAAATATCCCTCTGTGCATCCTTTATATATAAGACAACGTCTTTAATATGCTCAATGTTAGCAAAATATTATCCCTGTCTTAGAGTATTAAAATTATCTGACAGGGTATCAGACGACGCTGCAGCAGCACTATTTATGCTGAGGCAATTGCAGGTCTCAGTGTATAACCTGAGTGTGTATATACAGACTTCAGGATCGCCTCCTGCTTTTTATCAGCAGGTTCCTTCAAGGTGGCCGTATCCTAAGACGGCAGTGCCACCTTTTGACAAACATGTGAGCGCCTTATCCACCCTAACGGATATCTCCCAACGTGACCTATCCTCTGGCGGGAAAGGGTACGCCATCAGTAACTTTTTAGAAATTACCAGTTTCTTATCGGGGGAACCCACGCTTCTTTACACACTTCATTCATTCATCTGATGGGGGAACAAAACACTGGCTGCTTTTTCTCCCCAAAAATAAAACCCCTTTTATGTGGTACTTGGGTTCATGTCAGAAAATGCGTAACACATTTTTCATTGCCGAGATCATGTAACGGATGTTCCTAGTGGATTGTGTATATGTCTCAACCTCGTCGACACTGGAGTCAGACTCCGTGTCGACATCTGTGTCTGCCATCTGAGGTAACGGGCGTTTTTTGAGCCCCTGATGGCCTTTGAGATGCCTGGGCAGGCGCGGGCTGAGAAGCCGGCTGTCCCACAGCTGTTACGTCATCCAGCCTTTTATGTAAGGAGTTGACACTGTCGGTTAATACCTTCCACCTATCCATCCACTCTGGTGTCGGCCCCACAGGGGGCGACATCCCATTTATCGGCCTCTGCTCCGCCTCCACGTAACCTTCCTCATCCAACATGTCGACACAGCCGTACCGACACACCGCACACACACAGGGAATGCTCTGACTGAGGACAGGACCCCACAAAGTCCTTTGGGGAGACAGAGAGAGAGTATGCCAGCACACACCAGAGCGCTATATAATGCAGGGATTAACACTATAACTGAGTGATTTTTCCCCAAATAGCTGCTTGTATACATATATTGCGCCTAAATTTAGTGCCCCCCCTCTCTTTTTAACCCTTTGAGCCTGAAAACTACAGGGGAGAGCCTGGGGAGCTGTCTTCCAGCTGCACTGTGAAGAGAAAATGGCGCCAGTGTGCTGAGGGAGAAGCCCCGCCCCTTTTTCGGCGGACTTTCTCCCGCTTTTTCTGAAATACTGGCAGGGGTAATTTTACATCTATATAGCCTCTAGGACTATATATGATGTAGATTTGCCAGCCACGGTGTCATATATTGCCCTCAGGGCGCCCCCCCCAGCGCCCTGCACCCATCAGTGACCGGAGTGTGAGGTGTACATGAGGAGCAATGGCGCACAGCTGCAGTGCTGTGCGCTACCTTGGTGAAGACCGAAGTCTTCTGCCGCCGATTTTCCGGACTCTTCATGCTTCTGGCTCTGTAAGGGGGACGGCGGCGCGGCTCCGGGAACGAACACCAAGGTCGGGTCCTGCGGTCGATCCCTCTGGAGCTAATGGTGTCCAGTAGCCTAAGAAGCCCAAACTACCACCTGTTAGGTAGGTTCGCTTCTTCTCCCCTTAGTCCCTCGCTGCAGTGAGTCTGTTGCCAGCAGATCTCACTGTAAAATAAAAAACCTAAATATACTTTCTTTCTAGGAGCTCAGGAGAGCCCCTAGTGTGCATCCAGCTCAGCCGGGCACAAGAATCTAACTGAGGTCTGGAGGAGGGTCTAAGTGGGAGGAGCCAGTGCACACCAGGTAGTCCTAAAGCTTTCTTTAGTTGTGCCCAGTCTCCTGTGGAGCCGCTAATCCCCATGGTCCTTACGGAATCCCAGCATCCACTTAGGACGTCAGAGAAATGTGTATTAACAAATAGTTGGAAAACAAAGAAAACACCAGCACCATCGGCAAAGTCTATGCATAAAATAACAATAATACAGGGTTATTCAAAAGTCACAGTACACCCTTTTGTTTCAAACACTGTGATGGAAATGGGAAAACTGAATACTCTAGTAAGGTATGGGTGAGGTGGGATATCTTTTAGGGTATGTACCGAACACGGGCGCCTCCTTGAAATCAGCCATCTTGAATCTAAGTCAGTTTTTTTCAAATGGAAAGTGTGATGTTAGTGTATTAGAATGCTTAATATTTGTAGACACTCCCTTACTAATATGTGTAAGTCTGAATCTTCAGTGACGGTCCCTGGGACCAGGGGGGTGCTGGGAAGTGGGTGGTCCAGTGTGCAGTGTGCCTGGAGTTGGTGAGGGAATAAAACAGCACAGCAGTGAACTTACATGTCTCTGTGTCCTTATGACTGGATTTACAAACATATGAACAAAACAGAAAGGGGGTCGTGTAACATGTCAGACAACATCAGAATTTGCTGAAAAGTTTACTGCTGCAAACAGATTTGAAATAGCAGTTATGATTCAAAAGTTACAACACTTTTTTGTTGCAGGTAACTGAAGATGGCTTTGACAAAAGAAGAGAGAATTGAGGTCATTTTGATGTTTGGATAATGAAGTTTCCGTGTCATAGCTGTAGATTTTAACAACCAGCACCCAGAAAGACCTCCAATTTCACATAACACTGTCAGGTGCCTAATTTCCAAATTACGAGAAACTGGGACTGTGGCTGACAAGTCACGGAGTGGTGGTCCAAAAAGTGCTATTGATGAGACAATCTCAACAATGGTTTTGGCTCTTCACGAAGGATACGAAAACCATTGTTGAGGTTGTCTCATCAGTAGCACTTTTTGGGCCACCACTCCGTGACTTGTTAGCCACAGTCCCAGTTTCTCGGAATTTTTAAATTAGGCACCTGACAGTTTTATGTGAAATTGGAGGTCTTTCTGGGTGCTGGTAGTTAAAATCTGCAGCGGAAACTTTGTTCTCCAGACATCAAAATGACCTCAAGTCTCAGCAATAAACTTTTCAGCAAATTCTGATGTTGTTTGACATGTTACACGACCCTCTTTCCATTTGAAATAACTGACTTTGATTCAAGATGGCTGATTTCAAGATGGCGCCCATGTTCGGTACATACCCTAAAAGATAGCCCACATCACCCATACCTTACTGGAGTATTCAGTTTTCAAATTTCTTGCACAGTTTTTAAAAACAAAAAGGTGTACTGCGACTTTTGAATCACCCTGTAGTATTTTATTATCTAATATACCAACATATTCCTCATTGTGAAACAGTTACAAAGACTTCCAACAGAACTAATCAATAATAACAATAGATCGAAGTACAAAAGAACACAAGGTGAGAAGTTCCAGCTAAATAGAGTTTATTGCCCAAAGGAGATGCAAGGAATGAAGCACAAGGCACAAGTGCTTATTTTGTATGGTGGAGCGGCCACTTACAGCATACTGTATATAACCATCTGGAAGAAATCTATTAAGTGCTCAGTAGTACTGCAAGAACCAGATCCCCAGATTGTTCCAGGCAAGCACAAAGCCAAAGTGTGTGGAGGAGCAGATATTAGGGAGGATCTAACAATGGCCCTCATTCCAAGTTGATCGCTAGCTGCCGTTGTTCGCTGCATAGCGATCATTTAAAAAACGGCAAAACTACGCATGCATATGGGCCGCAATGCGCACGTGCGGCGTGTGGGTACAAAGAGCATCTTTGTTTTGCACTATTTCTAGCGACGATTCCATTCGCACAGCCGATCGCAAGGAGATTGACAGGAAGTAGGAGTCTATGGGTGTCAACTGACCGTTTTCTGGGAGTGTTTGGAAAAACGCAGGAGTGTCCAGGCGTTTGCAGGGCAGGTATCTGACGTCAATTCCGGGACCTTCATTGCTGCAATCATCCCACAGAATAAGTAACTACAGGGCTGGTCTTGTTTTGCACAAAATGTTTTTGTACCGCTCGGCTGCACAGGCGTTCGCACTCGTGCAATGAGAAAATACACTCCCCCGTGGGCGGCGACTATGCGTTTGCATGGCTGCTAAAAGTAGCTAGCGAGCAATCAACTCGGAATGAGGGCCAATGGAAGGAGGGAGTACTAATGGGATGTGGTTAGCATCCTGGCAGTCACTATGGCGACAGTCATGTGGCCGACGCCGGAATCCCGACACCACTCGGAATAACGGTGCCAGAACACCGACCGCCAGTATCTTAAAGGTAAGTATCGGGGTCACTATGGGGGTTAGGCACTAGAAGGATGGTTGGCGTAGCTGTCACCCCCAGTGTTTTGGCCCTAGCCACCACCACCCTGTGTCTTAGCCCTAGTAGCCAGTCAAGGTGGGTTAGGGTAGGTGACAGGGGAGGGGTAAAATAATTACCTTATCCCCTATTAGAATTCTCATGGTTGGGAAGTCATGTGACTGCTGGCAACCCCACCGCCGGGATTCTGTATCACACTTGTACTAGTATATATTGATACTGACAGAAAATGATAAAGTTATGAAGACAGGCAGCAGCTATTGAGATACCTACCGAACTAAGGGAAAACTACCACTGTACTGACAGTATGGCATGTACTGACAGTATGGCATGTACTTACAGTATGGCATGTGATACACTCACAGTAAGTTCTGTATGAAGAAACGGTTACACTATCTTGTATAAAGACAGATTCATTTTAGAACTGTACATTCATATTCAGGCAAACTTATTAATATCTATCCAACAGAAGAAGCTGGTGCAAGGAAATCTCCATCGCTAGAGGATAGAAAACTAATATTCGCCAGTATATTATACTGGAACAGATCCTAGGGCATTTGTCAATAGAGTAACTACGGTATGAAGCTCTTTATGATAACAATAATTAGGTCAGTACTGTACACGTAGAATCTATGACAAGTGCCCTTACACATCTATACATTATATAATCAGGTAGAATGTAGGGACAGCTGGAGGGTCGCCGCCATCTTTTTGATTGGAGCGGCTGCATGTGATGTCACATAGCCACCCCGGTCATGCCCACACCGCGCCCCCCGTTTGCCACACCACGCCTCCTTTAACTAATGCCGCCCCCACAACGATCCATCTCCGCCTAGGAAACGGAGCGTTTCTGCCCCCTTCAAAAGCCGCAAACGCCTCTGCCTGATTGACAGGCACAGGCATTTGCATAAACTGCGGGGCACCCGCAGTAAATGCAGGTGCATGCACAGGATGGGCCCTGCGCATGCACCTGCATTATCATTCCAATGTTTGCAGTAGGATCACCAATTGCGATCCAACCTGAATAGGGTCCTGTGGGCCCTATTTAGTAAGTATTGCAAATTCAGCTTTTTAGCAGATTTTGCAATACTTTTGATCGCATGCTGGGACCGCCCATCGCAGGGCAAGACCACCCAGCATGCTACTCGCCGCCTGCCCCCTGTGACCACGCTGAAATTGCATAATGTGTATAAGTGCTCTACCTGGCACAATGTGTAAAAGGGACTCTACTTGGCATAATGTGTATCAGGGCTCTATATGGTGTAATGTGTATAAGGCCTCTACCTGGAATAATGTGTATAAGGGACTCTACTTGGCATAATCTGTATCAGGGCTCTATATGGTGTAATGTGTATAAGACCTTTACCTGGAATAATGTGTATAAGGAACTCTACTTGGCATAATATGTAAAAGTGCTGTATATGGTGTAATGTGTGATAGGGACTCTACTTGGAGTAATGTGTGACAGGGGCTTTACCTGGTGTAATGTGTGTAAATGGCGCTACTGTGCGGCGTAAGTTGAATAATGGAGACTACTGTGTAGCGAAATATGAATTGGTATTATTTTGTGGCCACGCCTCTTCCCCATGAAGCCACACCCTTATATATTTTACGCACGCCTTCACCGCGCACTGGCCCTGTTTTCAATGTGGGGAGTGCCAATGCTGTTTCTTGCACACAACGCTAAAATGTCTAGTTACGGCACTTCAACCTATTGACTGTCGACTATCATCCAGAACCACAATAAATCCATCTTCGGACACAGCCTGACTCAAAGGCACATGGAACGTTGATGCAGTAGAATGACTGTTTGCCCCTGAATGTGTGACAAAGCTGCCCTATGCATGCAGCATGATTAATCAGCAATAGCACATGTGCAGAAGATTTAGTCACAGAGTCAGCTATGAGCAGAAGACTTAAGGCCGGTACTCACCAGCCGATGCGGGAGAGATGTGTGCTGAGCGAACCGCTCAGCACACATCTTTCCCGCCGCTCAGCACAGCGCGATCTGTGCTGAGCGTGCGGGGGGAGACGGGGGGGGGGGGGGCGCTCATTTCACCCAGCGGGTGAAACGAGCGACCTGCTAGATTGGCCTGCACGGCAGCCCCATCTAGCACCAGCGATAGTGATGCGCGGGGCTGCGCATCGCTATCGCTGTGGGGGCTACACACGGAGCGATCCTGCTTAAAATCTAAGCAATCAAGTCAGATTGCTTAGATTTTAAGCAGCGATCGCTCCGTGAGTACCCCCCTTTAGTCACAAAAGTATTGAGGGCGGAAACAGGGTGTGGCTAGCAAACCCAGGCATATAAGGGACATTTTCTGGGCGTTCCCTACTGAGCCACTGCAAATGCGTTAACTGTGCAGAACCTCTGAATGAGCCCTTCAGCTTTAATTACAATAACACACATATTTAGAATGGAATGAATCATTAATGTATCCCTGTTTATTAAATCTACGGTGGTGGAACCTCTCTCCTGCCTTCTACATCTGAATTTCTTGCAGGTTGGTTGAATCTCGTCAGTTGTCTCTTTTTTTGCAAAGTGCTCTGACAGCACAGGGTTATGTCTGGCATACGGCTCTGATAGCAATGAGTGGAAGCGTTACAACAAGTGTAGGGTTGCCAAGGCATTGCAGAACGTGACGATGGACACGCGTCCAGGCAGGAGACAGGAGCCAGTGCTGATAGCTGTCATGAATTTTGTAAGGAGTATATCATGGTTACATTGCAGTAGAAAGATGTGTTCTGCTATCAGTTATTAGAGGAAAGTGGGTTTTTCCACTTACAGGTGACTGTTATTTAAAATCTGACTTGTAAAATACATAGAGGTGTAATTTTATTGCATTAAAATTAGAGATGTGCACCGGAAATTTTTCGGGTTTTGTGTTTTGGTTTTGGGTTCGGTTCCGTGGCCGTGTTTTGGGTTCGAACGCGTTTTGGCAAAACCTCACCGAATTTTTTTTTGTCGGATTCGGGTGTGTTTTGGATTCGGGTGTTTTTTTTCAAAAAACCCTAAAAAACAGCTTAAATCATAGAATTTGGGGGTCATTTTGACCCCAAAGTATTATTAACCTCAATAACCATAATTTCCACTCATTTTCAGTCTATTCTGAACACCTCACACCTCACAATATTATTTTTAGTCCTAAAATTTGCACCGAGGTCGCTGGATGACTAAGCTCAGCGACCCAAGTGGCTGACACAAACACCTGGCCCATCTAGGAGTGGCACTGCAGTGTCACGCAGGATGGGCCTTCCAAAAAACACTCCCCAAACAGCACATGACGCAAAGAAAAATGAAAGAAAAAAGAGGTGCAAGATGGAATTGTCCTTGGGCCCTCCCACCCACCCTTATGTGGTATAAACAGGACATGCACACTTTAACCAACCCATCATTTCAGTGACAGGGTCTGCCACACGACTGTGACTGAAATGACGGGTTGGTTTGGACCCCCACCAAAAAAGAAGCAATTAATCTCTCCTTGCACAAACTGGCTCTACAGAGGCAAGATGTCCACCTCATCATTATCCTCCGATTCATCACCGTGTACATCCCCCTCCTCACAGATTATCAATTCGTCCCCACTGGAATCCACCATCACAGCTCCCTGTGTACTTTGTGGAGGCAATTGCTGCTGGTGAATGTCTCCATGGAGGAATTGATTATAATTAATTTTAATGAACATCATCTTCTCCACATTTTCTGGAAGTAACCTCGTACGCCGATTGCTGACAAGGTGAGCGGCGGCACTAAACACTCTTTCGGAGTACACACTTGTGGGAGGGCAACTTAGGTAGAATAAAGCCAGTTTGTGCAAGGGCCTCCAAATTGCCTCTTTTTCCTGCCAGTATACGTACGGACTGTGTGACGTGCCTACTTGGATGCGGTCACTCATATAATCCTCCACCATTCTTTCAATGGAGAGAGAAACATATGCAGTGACAGTAGACGACATGTCCGTAATCGTTGGCAGGTCCTACAGTCCGGACCAGATGTCAGCATCAGCAGTCGCTCCAGACTGCCCTGCATCACCGCCAGCGGGTGGGCTCGGAATTCTGAGCCTTTTCCTCGCACCCCCAGTTGCGGGAGAATGTGAAGGAGGAGATGTTGACAGGTCGCGTTCCGCTTGACTTGACAATTTTCTCACCAGCAGTTCTTTGAACCCCTGCAGACTTGTGTCTGCCGGAAAGAGAGATCCAAGGTAGGTTTTAAATCTAGGATCGAGCACGGTGGCAAAAATGTAGTGCTCTGATTTCAACAGATTGACCACCCGTGAATCCTTGTTAAGCGAATTAAGGGCTCCATCCACAAGTCCCACATGCCTAGCGGAATCGCTCAGTGTTAGCTCCTCCTTCAATGTCTCCAGCTTCTTCTGCAAAAGCCTGATGAGGGGAATGACCTGACTCAGGCTGGCAGTGTCTGAACTGACTTCACGTGTGGCAAGTTCAAAAGGTTGCAGAACCTTGCACAACGTTGAAATCATTCTCCACTGCGCTTGAGACAGGTGCATTCCACCTCCTATATCGTGGTCAGTTGTATAGGCTTGAATGGCCTTTTGCTGCTCCTCCAACCTCTGAAGCATATAGAGGGTTGAATTCCACCTTGTTACCACTTCTTGCTTCAGATGATGGCAGGGCAGGTTCAGGCGTTTTTGGTGTTGCTCCAGTCTTCTGTACGTGGTGCCTGTACGCCGAAAGTGTCCCGCAATTCTTCTGGCCACCGACAGCATCTCTTGCACGCCCCTGTCGTTTTTTAAATAATTCTGCACCACCAAATTCAAGGTATGTGCAAAACATGGGACGTGCTGGAATTTGCCCAGATTTAATGCACACACAATATTGCTGGCGTTGTCCGATGCCACAAATCCACAGGAGAGTCCAATTGGGGTAAGCCATTCTGCGATGATCTTCCTCAGTTGCCGTAAGAGGTTTTCAGCTGTGTGCGTATTCTTTAAAGCGGTGATACAAAGCGTAGCCTGCCTAGGAAAGAGTTGGCGTTTGCGAGATGCTGCTACTGGTGCCGCCGCTGCTGTTCTTGCGGCGGGAGTCAATACATCTACCCAGTGGGCTGTCACAGTCATATAGTCCTGAGTCTGCCCTGCTCCACTTGTCCACATGTCCGTGGTTAAGTGGACATTGGGTACAACTGCATTTTTTAGGACACTGGTGAGTCTTTTTCTGAGGTCTGTGTACATTTTCGGTATCGCCTGCCTAGAGAAATGGAACCTAGATGGTATTTGGTACCGGGGACACAGTACCTCAAACAAGTCTATAGTTGGCTCTGCAGTAATGATGGATACCGGAACCACGTTTCTCACCGCCCAGGATGCCAAGGCCTCAGTTATCCGCTTTGCAGCAGGATGACTGCTGTGATATTTCATCTTCCTCGCAAAGGACTGTTGGACAGTCAATTGCTTGGTGGAAGTAATAAAAGTCGTCTTACGACTTCCCCTCTGGGATGACCATCGACTCCCAGCAGCAACAACAGCAGCGCCAGCAGCAGTAGGCGTTACACGCAAGGATGCATCGGAGGAATCCCAGGCAGGAGAGGACTCGTCAGAATTGCCAGTGACATGGCCTGCAGGACTATTGGCATTCCTGGGGAAGGAGGAAATTGACACTGAGGGAGTTGGTGGGGTGGTTTGCGTGAGCTTGGTTACAAGAGGAAGGGATTTACTGGTCAGTGGACTGCTTCCGCTGTCGCCCAAAGTTTTTGAACTTGTCACTGACTTATGATGAATGCGCTGCAGGTGACGTATAAGGGAGGATGTTCCGAGGTGGTTAACGTCCTTACCCCTACTTATTACAGCTTGACAAAGGCAACACACGGCTTGACACCTGTTGTCCGCATTTCTGTTAAAATACTTCCACACCGAAGAGCTGATTTTTTTGGTATTTTCACCAGGCATGTCAATGGCCATATTCCTCCCACGGACAACAGGTGTCTCCCCGGGTGCCTGACTTAAACAAACCACCTCACCATCAGAATCCTCCTTGTCAATTTCCTCCCCAGCGCCAGCAACACCCATATCCTCCTCATCCTGGTGTACTTCAACACTGACATCTTCAATCTGACTATCAGGAACTGGACTGCGGGTGCTCCTTCAAGCACTTGCAGGGGGCGTGCAAATGGTGGAAGGCGCATGCTCTTCACGTCCAGTGTTGGGAAGGTCAGGCATCGCAACCGACACAATTGGACTCTCCTTGTGGATTTGTGATTTCGAAGAACGCACAGTTCTTTGCTGTGCTTTTGCCAGCTTAAGTCTTTTCATTTTTCTAGCGAGAGGCTGAGTGCTTCCATCCTCATGTGAAGCTGAACCACTAGCCATGAACATAGGCCAGGGCCTCAGCCGTTCCTTGCCACTCCGTGTGGTAAATGGCATATTGGCAAGTTTACACTTCTCCTCCGACGATTTTATTTTAGATTTTTGAGTCCTTTTTTTACTGATAATTTGTGTTTTGGATTTTACATGCTCTGTACTATGACATTGGGCATCGGCCTTGGCAGACGACGTTGATGGAATTTCATCGTCTCGGCCATGACTAGTGGCAGCAGCTTCAGCACGAGGTGGAAGTGGATCTTGATCTTTCCCTATTTTTGGAACCTCAACATTTTTGTTCTCCATATTTTAATAGGCACAACTAAAAGGCACCTCAGGTAAACAATGGAGATGGATGGATACTAGTATACTTATGGATGACGAGTGACTGATGACACAGAGGTAGCTACAGCCGTGGACTACCGTACTGCATCTGCTAGTATAGAGATGATAATGATATAAAAAATATATATATATCACTACTGCAGGTATATATAATATAATGACGGACCTGCTGGACACTGTCAGCAGACTCCTAAACTACTAGTATGAAGAAGATAGAAAAAAAAACCCACCACAGGTAGGTATACAATTATGGACGAGCACTGACGACACAGAGGTAGCTACAGCCATGGACTACCGTACTGCGTCTGCTAGTATAGAGATGATAATGATATAAAAAATATATATATATCACTACTGCAGGTATATATAATATAATGACGGACCTGCTGGACACTGTCAGCAGACTCCTAAACTACTAGTATGAAGAAGATAGAAAAATAAACCCCACCACAGGTAGGTATACAATTATGGACGAGCACTGACGACACAGAGGTAGCTACAGCCGTGGACTACCGTACTGCGTCTGCTAGTATAGAGATGATAATGATATAAAAATATATATATATCACTACTGCAGGTATATATAATATAATGACGGACCTGCTGGACACTGTCAGCAGACTCCTAAACTACTAGTATGAAGAAGATAGAAAAATAAACCCCACCACAGGTAGGTATACAATTATGGACGAGCACTGACGACACAGAGGTAGCCACAGCCGTGGACTACCGTACTGCGTCTGCTAATATAGAGATGATAAAGATGATAGAGATGAACAAAAAAAATATAACACTACTGCAGGTAAATATTTATATAATATAATGAATGACGGACCTGCTGGACACTGTCAGCAGAATGCGTTTATAGAATAAAAAAAGAAAACACCACAGGAGTGTTTAACTTTTTCAGGCAGACAATATACTGGTGGTCACTGGTCAGTCACACTGGCAGCAAAAGTGTGCACTGTACTCCTGCTATAACTGCACCCCAGTCTCCCCCACAATTCAGCTGTGTGAGCAGTGAGCACTCAGCACAGTCAGATATACATAGATGATATTATCATGCAGCACACTGAGGCTGAGCACAGATATGGTATGTGACTGTGTATCGTTTTTTTTCAGGCAGAGAACGGATTATATTAAATAATAAATAAAACTGGTGGTGGTCACTAGTAACTATCAGCAAAACTCTGCACTCTGAGTACTCCTAATGCTCCCCAAAATTACTAAGTTAGTAGTAAATCAACTCAAGTGTCTCTATCTATTCTAACGGAGAGGACGCCAGCCACGTCCTCTCCCTATCAATCTCAATGCATGTGTGAAAATGGCGGCGACGCGCGGCTCCTTATATAGAATCCGAGTCTCGCGATAGAATACGAGCCTCGCGAGAATCCGACAGCGGGATGATGACGTTCGGGCGCGCTCGGGTTAACCGAGCAAGGCGGGAAGATCCGAGTCTGCCTCGGACCCGTGTAAAAAGGCTGAAGTTCGGGGGGGTTCGGATTCCGAGGAACCGAACCCGCTCATCTCTAATTAAAATGTGAATCAATAAGAATATAAAAAATAGATCTAAACTCCAAAAAAAACAGTGATATCTTTATTTTCTCTGTTGTAAGGTGCGTGTGACCAGTGAGTAGCAGCAGCTAAGTATTTATAACTATTCTGTGATCGCGCCCCTATTGGGAAATGTGAAGTGTTTATGTAGGTGTCATTTTATTCCTGATTTCTAATGATGTGACTTCCTTTGCAGAATGCATATTGTGGGATGCATTGCACTGGAATATAAGCTATATTTGCAAGGCGTTGATTCTCATCAGGTTTGGCCCCAAAATTGAAACCAGCAATAATATCAAAAGAAGAATTGACTTCTTGTTAAAATTAAACGTTATTATAATATTTTTTCAAGTTAAGGACTCAGTACATATTACATTGCAATGATATTAAAGAATTAATAAATGCTTACTGTATGTCAAACTAATACATCATTGCTAAACAGCCCCTCTAGGCGCTTCAGGGTGGTCATTCCGAGTTGTTCGCTCGCTAGCAGTTTTTAGCAGCCGTGCAAACGCTATGCCGCCTCCCACTGGGAGTGTATGTTAGCTTAGAAGAAGTGCGAACGAAAGGATTGCAGAGCGGCGGCAAAGTTTTTTGTGCAGTTTTAGAGTAGCTCAATACCTACTCAGCGCTGCGATCACTTCAGACTGTTCAGTTCCTGTTTTGACTTCACAAACACACCCTGCGTTCGCCCAGCCACGACTGCGTTTGTCCTGGCACGCCTGCGTTTTTTCGAACACTTCCTGAAAATGGTCAGTTGACACCCAGAAACGCCCACTTCATGTCAGTCATCCTGCGGCCACCTGTGCGACTGAAAAGCTTCGCTAGTCCCTGTGTGAAACTACATCGTTCGTTGTAATAGTACGTCGCGCGTACGCATTGTGCCACATACGCATGCGCAGAAGTGCCTTTTTTTGCCTCATCACTGCACAGCGAACTAATGCAGCTAGCGAACAACTCGGAATGACCACCCAGGTCCTGTGAGACTGTGCTAGTGCCGAGTGTCTTTTTTTTTTTTAAATGTGTTTTTGTTGCAACGCTAGGTTGCAAAAGTAGACTGTGCTGATTAATTTGATAGGCAACACTTTTATATCTGACTTATGGGCTCATTTATCAATGAGTGATATATTTCACTGTGAGTGATAAATTGCACCAGCCAATCACCTCCTGTCATTTTTCAAACACAGCCTGTGACCTGGTAGTTAGGAGCTGATTGGCTGGTGCAATTTATCACTCCCAGTGAAATTTTAAAAGAGCCCACGAATCTCTGCATATGAACATGAAGTGCTGCAGTGTACTGTAGCAGACGCAGCTTTTTTCCAACACAAGTTCCATTGTGCTCCATATACAGACTCAGTCACACACAATATATAATTGTTGCATATTAAATGAACCGACACAGTCTGCTAATGCATATTACAGGTGTGTCCATGTACATCTTTGACTACATGCCACAGCACAGCGTATGGTAACAGAGAGCGTGCACACTTCTGTTACCAATACAGTAATTGGCATGGGCAGAGGTAGTGGAGAGCTGTGCTCCCGCTACCCACCATGTAAGTGAGTTGAGGTCCTTCGTGGTCTGTAGCAGGAGCCTATGAATCTGCTACCTATAACTTTTACTGGGGAAACCGGCGGTGGTAGTGGGAGCATGCGTAACAAAACTACCTGATACCCGCAGAAGTCAATGGGAGAGCTGATGGCTGAGGGAGATCGTGATGTGCTGAGAAAGTGTTGTCGTGAAGCGCTGCCTCCTGTGGCAGGGATTATTATCTGGAGTCGCATGGTATTTTCTGCAAAGAAAGAAGCCTGAGGTTAGCAGAGTTGCACGGGACCTGGCAGCTCACTCTCTCCGGGCATCTCGAACTGCATGGTGTATTTAGGGTAAATATCTCCCAACATTTTGTAAGCTCAATTCAGGACTCTTGCACATGCCGGAAAGGGAGTGTGGCCTCAGCAAAATGGGGCGTGGCTTTGCATGAATGCCATACTCGTGAGCCACGCATCTCATTTTCCGTCACTGTGGGGGCATGCCCAGCACTCCAGGAACTGCTGGCCACGCCCCCAGTCCCTGTCACCCCTGAATAGATGCTGTGCGTATGTGCTAAGCAGAGCAGCGAGTGACAAGATCCTCCCAACTCCCCCCTTCCACCGTGGTACACTGAGAACAATGGGCTGGACAGCAGGACAGTGCCTGGAAAATGGGACTGTCCTGCAAAAAATGTATAAACTTGTGGAATACTCAGCAGAAATTCCCATAGTGCTCACTCTGGCAGACCAAATGGAGTGGAAGTGTTGAATGATAAATGCATTAAGTTTGGCTTTGAGATTTTCATATTACTATCACCATGTTTAGGGGCCTGTTTATCAAGATCTTCAGACCCATGAATAACACAAAACAGCAGTTTTTGCATACTGTAAGTAAAATGCATATTTAACAATGCCAAAAACAAGAGATATTGCAGATATCTTGCTCATTTGACACAAAAATAGCAGCATACCGCAGTCCCCATACACAGGGTAGTGCAGTTTAGCAAGCTCTGAAGTCTACGCAGGGTAATGCCATCAAAAAATGGAACAGTCTGGCCAGAGAACTTGAGGCCTTGAGATCAGTGCCATTTCTTGCGGCGGGCAAGGCGTCCTGTCGCACGGAGCCGCAGCACTTTTGGTGGCTCCTGGTGCTCCCCCTCATCCCTGTCATTACTACTCCGCTTGGGGGGAGGCGGAGTTTTGTGTAATGACGCATTTGCATCGATGCAAACACGTCATTATGTGAAACTCCACCCCTGAGCGAAGTACTAATGACGGGGAGGTCGGGGAGCACCTGGACTCAGGACTAGAGATGAGCGCCGGAAATTTTTCGGGTTTTGTGTTTTGGTTTTGGGTTCGGTTCCGCGGCCGTGTTTTGGGTTCGACCGCGTTTTGGCAAAACCTCACCGAATTTTTTTTGTCGGATTCGGGTGTGTTTTGGATTCGGGTGTTTTTTTCCAAAAACACTAAAAAACAGCTTAAATCATAGAATTTGGGGGTCATTTTGATCCCAAAGTATTATTAACCTCAAAAACCATAATTTACACTCATTTTCAGTCTATTCTGAATACCTCACACCTCACAATATTATTTTTAGTCCTAAAATTTGCACCGAGGTCGCTGTGTGAGTAAGATAAGCGACCCTAGTGGCCGACACAAACACCGGGCCCATCTAGGAGTGGCACTGCAGTGTCACGCAGGATGTCCCTTCCAAAAAACCCTCCCCAAACAGCACATGACGCAAAGAAAAAAAGAGGCGCAATGAGGTAGCTGTGTGAGTAAGATAAGCGACCCTAGTGGCCGACACAAACACCGGGCCCATCTAGGAGTGGCACTGCAGTGTCACGCAGGATGTCCCTTCCAAAAAACCCTCCCCAAACAGCACATGACGCAAAGAAAAAAAGAGGTGCAATGAGGTAGCTGACTGTGTGAGTAAGATAAGCGACCCTAGTGGCCGACACAAACACCGGGCCCATCTAGGAGTGGCACTGCAGTGTCACGCAGGATGGCCCTTCCAAAAAACCCTCCCCAAACAGCACATGACGCAAAGAAAAAAAGAGGCGCAATGAGGTAGCTGACTGTGTGAGTAAGATAAGCGACCCTAGTGGCCGACACAAACACCGGGCCCATCTAGGAGTGGCACTGCAGTGTCACGCAGGATGGCCCTTCCAAAAAACCCTCCCCAAACAGCACATGACGCAAAGAAAAAAAGAGGCGCAATGAGGTAGCTGACTGTGTGAGTAAGATAAGCGACCCTAGTGGCCGACACAAACACCGGGCCCATCTAGGAGTGGCACTGCAGTGTCACGCAGGATGGCCCTTCCAAAAAACCCTCCCCAAACAGCACATGACGCAAAGAAAAAAAGAGGCGCAATGAGGTAGCTGACTGTGTGAGTAAGATAAGCGACCCTAGTGGCCGACACAAACACCGGGCCCATCTAGGAGTGGCACTGCAGTGTCACGCAGGATGGCCCTTCCAAAAAACCCTCCCCAAACAGCACATGACGCAAAGAAAAAGAAAAGAAAAAAGAGGTGCAAGATGGAATTGTCCTTGGGCCCTCCCACCCACCCTTATGTTGTATAAACAGGACATGCACACTTTAACCAACCCATCATTTCAGTGACAGGGTCTGCCACACGACTGTGACTGATATGACGGGTTGGTTTGGACCCCCCCCAAAAAAGAAGCAATTAATCTCTCCTTGCACAAACTGGCTCTACAGAGGCAAGATGTCCACCTCATCATCATCCTCCGATATATCACCGTGTACATCCCCCTCCTCACAGATTATCAATTTGTCCCCACTGGAATCCACCATCTCAGCTCCCTGTGTACTTTGTGGAGGCAATTGCTGCTGGTCAATGTCTCCGCGGAGGAATTGATTATAATTCATTTTAATGAACATCATCTTCTCCACATTTTCTGGATGTAACCTCGTACGCCGATTGCTGACAAGGTGAGCGGCGGCACTAAACACTCTTTCGGAGTACACACTTGTGGGAGGGCAACTTAGGTAGAATAAAGCCAGTTTGTGCAAGGGCCTCCAAATTGCCTCTTTTTCCTGCCAGTATAAGTACGGACTGTGTGACGTGCCTACTTGGATGCGGTCACTCATATAATCCTCCACCATTCTTTCAATGTTGAGAGAATCATATGCAGTGACAGTAGACGACATGTCCGTAATCGTTGTCAGGTCCTTCAGTCCGGACCAGATGTCAGCATCAGCAGTCGCTCCAGACTGCCCTGCATCACCGCCAGCGGGTGGGCTCAGAATTCTGAGCCTTTTCCTCGCACCCCCAGTTGCGGGAGAATGTGAAGGAGGAGATGTTGACAGGTCGCGTTCCGCTTGACTTGACAATTTTGTCACCAGCAGGTCTTTGCACCCCAGCAGACTTGTGTCTGCCGGAAAGAGAGATCCAAGGTAGGTTTTAAATCTAGGATCGAGCACGGTGGCCAAAATGTAGTGCTCTGATTTCAACAGATTGACCACCCGTGAATCCTTGTTAAGCGAATTAAGGGCTCCATCCACAAGTCCCACATGCCTAGCGGAATCGCTCCCTTTTAGCTCCTTCTTCAATGCCTCCAGCTTCTTCTGCAAAAGCCTGATGAGGGGAATGACCTGACTCAGGCTGGCAGTGTCTGAACTGACTTCACGTGTGGCAAGTTCAAAGGGCATCAGAACCTTGCACAACGTTGAAATCATTCTCCACTGCACTTGAGACAGGTGCATTCCACCTCCTATATCGTGCTCAATTGTATAGGCTTGAATGGCCTTTTGCTGCTCCTCCAACCTCTGAAGCATATAGAGGGTTTAATTCCACCTCGTTACCACTTCTTGCTTCAGATGATGGCAGGGCAGGTTCAGTAGTTTTTGGTGGTGCTCCAGTCTTCTGTACGTGGTGCCTGTACGCCGAAAGTGTCCCGCAATTCTTCTGGCCACCGACAGCATCTCTTGCACGCCCCTGTCGTTTTTTAAAAAATTCTGCACCACCAAATTCAAGGTATGTGCAAAACATGGGACGTGCTGGAATTTGCCCATATTTAATGCACACACAATATTGCTGGCGTTGTCCGATGCCACAAATCCACAGGAGAGTCCAATTGGGGTAAGCCATTCTGCGATGATCTTCCTCAGTTGCCGTAAGAGGTTTTTAGCTGTGTGCGTATTCTGGAAAGCGGTGATACAAAGCGTAGCCTGCCTAGGAAAGAGTTGGCATTTGCGAGATGCTGCTACTGGTGCCGCCGCTGCTGTTCTTGCGGCGGGAGTCCATACATCTACCCAGTGGGCTGTCACAGTCATATAGTCCTGACCCTGCCCTGCTCCACTTGTCCACATGTCCGTGGTTAAGTGGACATTGGGTACAACTGCATTTTTTAGGACACTGGTGAGTCTTTTTCTGACGTCCGTGTACATTCTCGGTATCGCCTGCCTACAGAAGTGGAACCTAGATGGTATTTGGTAACGGGGCACACTGCCTCAATAAATTGTCTAGTTCCCTGTGAACTAACGGCGGATACCGGACGCACGTCTAACACCAACATAGTTGTCAAGGCCTCAGTTATCCACTTTGCAGCAGGATGACTGCTGTGATATTTCATCTTCCTCGCAAAGGACTGTTGGACAGTCAATTGCTTACTGGAAGTAGTACAAGTGGGCTTACGACTTCCCCTCTGGGATGACCATCGACTCCCAGCAGCAACAACAGCAGCGCCAGCAGCAGTAGGCGTTACACGCAAGGATGCATCGGAGGAATCCCAGGCAGGAGAGGACTCGTCAGAATTGCCAGTGACATGGCCTGCAGGACTATTGGCATTCCTGGGGAAGGAGGAAATTGACACTGAGGGAGTTGGTGGGGTGGTTTGCGTGAGCTTGGTTACAAGAGGAAGGGATTTACTGGTCAGTGGACTGCTTCCGCTGTCGCCCAAAGTTTTTGAACTTGTCACTGACTTATTATGAATGCGCTGCAGGTGACGTATAAGGGAGGATGTTCCGAGGTGGTTAACGTCCTTACCCCTACTTATTACAGCTTGACAAAGGGAACACACGGCTTGACAAATGTTGTCCGCATTTCTGGTGAAATACTTCCACACCGAAGAGCTGATTTTTTTGGTATTTTCACCAGGCATGTCAACGGCCATATTCCTCCCACGGACAACAGGTGTCTCCCCGGGTGCCTGACTTAAACAAACCACCTCACCATCAGAATCCTCCTGGTCAATTTCCTCCCCAGCGCCAGCAACACCCATATCCTCCTCATCCTGGTGTACTTCAACACTGACATCTTCAATCTGACTATCAGGAACTGGACTGCGGGTGCTCCTTCCAGCACTTGCAGGGGGCGTGCAAATGGTGGAAGGCGCATGCTCTTCACGTCCAGTGTTGGGAAGGTCAGGCATCGCAACCGACACAATTGGACTCTCCTTGTGGATTTGGGATTTCGAAGAACGCACAGTTCTTTGCGGTGCTTTTGCCAGCTTGAGTCTTTTCAGTTTTCTAGCGAGAGGCTGAGTGCTTCCATCCTCATGTGAAGCTGAACCACTAGCCATGAACATAGGCCAGGGCCTCAGCCGTTCCTTGCCACTCCGTGTGGTAAATGGCATATTGGCAAGTTTACGCTTCTCCTCCGACAATTTTATTTTAGGTTTTGGAGTCCTTTTTTTACTGATATTTGGTGTTTTGGATTTGACATGCTCTGTACTATGACATTGGGCATCGGCCTTGGCAGACGACGTTGCTGGCATTTCATCGTCTCGGCCATGACTAGTGGCAGCAGCTTCAGCACGAGGTGGAAGTGGATCTTGATCTTTCCCTAATTTTGGAACCTCAACATTTTTGTTCTCCATATTTTAATAGGCACAACTAAAAGGCACCTCAGGTAAACAATGGAGATGGATGGATACTAGTATACAATTATGGATGGACTGCCGAGTGCCGACACAGAGGTAGCTACAGCCATGGACTATTGTACTGTACTGTGTCTGCTGCCAATATAGACTGGATGATAATGAGATGTAGTATGTATGTATAAAGAAGAAAGAAAAAAAAACACGGGTAGGTGGTATACAATTATGGATGGACTGCCGAGTGCCGACACAGAGGTAGCTACAGCCGTGGACTACCGTACTGTGTCTGCTGCTAATATAGACTGGTTGATAATGAGATGTAGTATGTATAAAGAAGAAAGAAAAAAAAACCACGGGTAGGTGGTATACAATTATGGACGGACTGCCGAGTGCCGACACAGAGGTAGCTACAGCCGTGGACTACTGTACTGTGTCTGCTGCTAATATAGACTGGTTGATAATGAGATGTAGTATGTATAAAGAAAAAAGAAAAAAAAAATCCACGGGTAGGTGGTATACAATTATGGATGGACTGCCGAGTGCCGACACAGAGGTAGCTACAGCCGTGGACTACTGTACTGTGTCTGCTGCTAATATAGACTGGTTGATAAAGAGATGCAGTATGTATGTATAAAGAAGAAAGAAAAAAAAACCACGGGTAGGTGGTATACAATTATGGACGGACTGCCGAGTGCCGACACAGAGGTAGCTACAGCCGTGGACTACCGTACTGTACTGTGTCTGCTGCTAATATAGACTGGTTGATAAAGAGATGTAGTATGTATGTATAAAGAAGAAAGAAAAAAAAACCACGGGTAGGTGGTATACAATTATGGATGGACTGCCGAGTGCCGACACAGAGGTAGCTACAGCCATGGACTACTGTACTGTGTCTGCTGCTAATATAGACTGGTTGATAAAGAGATGTAGTATGTATGTATAAAGAAGAAATAAAAAAAAACCACGGGTAGGTGGTATACAATTATGGACGGACTGCCGAGTGCCGACACAGAGGTAGCTACAGCCGTGGACTACCGTACTGTACTGTGTCTGCTGCTAATATAGACTGGTTGATAAAGAGATGTAGTATGTATGTATAAAGAAGAAAGAAAAAAAAACCACGGGTAGGTGGTATACAATTATGGATGGACTGCCGAGTGCCGACACAGAGGTAGCTACAGCCGTGGACTACTGTACTGTGTCTGCTGCTAATATAGACTGGTTGATAAAGAGATGTAGTATGTATGTATAAAGAAGAAAGAAAAAAAACCACGGGTAGGTGGTATACAATTATGGACGGACTGCCGAGTGCCGACACAGAGGTAGCTACAGCCGTGGACTACCGTACTGTACTGTGTCTGCTGCTAATATAGACTGGTTGATAAAGAGATGTAGTATGTATGTATAAAGAAGAAAGAAAAAAAAACCACGGGTAGGTGGTTTACAATTATGGATGGACTGCCGAGTGCCGGCACAGAGGTAGCTACAGCCGTGGACTACTGCACTGTGTCTGCTGCTAATATAGACTGGTTGATAAAGAGATGTAGTATGTATGTATAAAGAAGAAAGAAAAAAAAACCACGGGTAGGTGGTATACAATTATGGACGGACTGCCGAGTGCCGACACAGAGGTAGCTACAGCCGCGGACTACCGTACTGTACTGTGTCTGCTGCTAATATTGACTGGTTGATAAAGAGATGTAGTATGTATGTATAAAGAAGAAAGAAAAAAAAACCACGGGTAGGTGGTATACAATTATGGATGGACTGCCGAGTGCCGACACAGAGGTAGCTACAGCCGTGGACTACTGTACTGTGTCTGCTGCTAATATAGACTGGTTGATAAAGAGATGTAGTATGTATGTATAAAGAAGAAAGAAAAAAAAACCACGGGTAGGTGGTATACAATTATGGATGGACTGCCGAGTGCCGACACAGAGGTATCTACAGCCATGGACTACTGTACTGTGTCTGCTGCTAATATAGACTGGTTGATAAAGAGATGTAGTATGTATGTATAAAGAAGAAAGAAAAAAAAAACACGGGTAGGTGGTATACAATTATGGACGGACTGCCGAGTGCCGACACAGAGGTAGCTACAGCCGTGGACTACCGTACTGTACTGTGTCTGCTGCTAATATAGACTGGTTGATAAAGAGATGTAGTATGTATGTATAAAGAAGAAAGAAAAAAAACCACGGGTAGGTGGTATACAATTATGGATGGACTGCCGAGTGCCGACACAGAGGTAGCTACAGCCGTGGACTACTGTACTGTGTCTGCTGCTAATATAGACTGGTTGATAAAGAGATGTAGTATGTATGTATAAAGAAGAAAGAAAAAAAAACCACGGGTAGGTGGTATACAATTATGGACGGACTGCCGAGTGCCGACACAGAGGTAGCTACAGCCGTGGACTACCGTACTGTACTGTGTCTGCTGCTAATATAGACTGGTTGATAAAGAGATGTAGTATGTATGTATAAAGAAGAAAGAAAAAAAAACCACAGGTAGGTGGTATACAATTATGGATGGACTGCCGAGTGCCGACACAGAGGTAGCTACAGCCGTGGACTACTGTACTGTGTCTGCTGCTAATATAGACTGGTTGATAAAGAGATGTAGTATGTATGTATAAAGAAGAAAGAAAAAAAAACCACGGGTAGGTGGTATACAATTATGGATGGACTGCCGAGTGCCGACACAGAGGTAGCTACAGCCGTGAACTACCGTACTGTGTCTGCTGCGACTGGATGATAAATAATGATATAAAAAATATATATATATCACTTCTGCAGCCGGACAGGTATATATTATATAATGACGGACCTGCTGGACACTGTCTGTCAGCAGAATGAGTTTTTTATAGAATAAAAAAAAAAACACCACACAAGTCACACGACGAGTGTTTAACTTTTTCAGGCAATCACAATATAGTATACCACTAACTATACTGGTGGTCAGTGTGGTCAGGTCACTGGTCAGTCACACTGGCAGTGGCACTCCTGCAGCAAAAGTGTGCACTGTTTAATTTTAATAATATGTACTCCTGGCTCCTGCTATAACCTATAACTGGCACTGCTCCCCAGTCTCCCCCACAATTATAAGCTGTGTGAGCACAGTCAGATATATACATAGATGATGCAGCACACTGGGCTGAGCAGTGCACACAGATATGGTATGTGACTGAGTCACTGTGTATCGTTTTTTTCAGGCAGAGAACGGATTATATTAAATAAAACTGCACTGTCTGGTGGTCACTGTGGTCAGTCACTACTAAACTCTGCACTCTCTACAGTACTCCTAAGCTCCAGTAAATCAAGTGTCTCTGTCTCAAATCAATCTCACTCTCTCTCTTCTAATCTAAATGGAGAGGACGCCAGCCACGTCCTCTCCCTATCAATCTCAATGCACGTGTGAAAATGGCGGCGACGCGCGGCTCCTTATATAGAATCCGAGTCTCGCGATAGAATCCGAGCCTCGCGAGAATCCGACAGCGTCATGATGACGTTCGGGCGCGCTCGGGTTAACCGAGCAAGGCGGGAAGATCCGAGTCGCTCGGACCCGTGAAAAAAAACATGAAGTTCGGGCGGGTTCGGATTCCGAGGAACCGAACCCGCTCATCTCTACTCAGGACCCTTGGCAACAAACAGGTAATTTAAAAGTAAATTAGAAGCTTTACTGTGGGACATAATGTATCAAGGGCATTTCGGTGTGTGGCATAATATGGTGCAGGGGATATTACTGTGTGTGGCATAATATGGTGCAGGGGATATTACTGTGTGTGGCATAATATGGTGCAGGAGGCATTACTGTGTGTGGCATAATATGGTGCAGGGGGCATTACTGTGTGTGGCATAATATGGTGCAGGGGACATTACTGTGTGTGGCATAATATGGTGCAGGGGGCATTACTGTGTGTGGCATAATATGGTGCAGGAGGCATTACTGTGTGTGGCATAATATGGTGCAGAGGGCATTACTGTGTGTGGCATAATATGGTGCAGGGGACATTACTGTGTGTGGCATAATATGGTGCAGGGGGCATTACTGTGTGTGGCATAATATGGTGCAGGGGGCATTACTGTGTGTGGCTTAATATGGTGGAATTTTTTTTTTCAATGTGGTGTCCATGATTTATTGGTGCAGGGTCAAAAACTGGGGTGGAAGGTAGTCTTTTCAGGTGAGACCACGCCCATTTTAGGGAGACCATGCCCATTTTTGTAGGGCCACGTCCCCTTGCCAGGAGCACAAATTTGTATTTTTTATATCTATGGGGAAGCGGGCGCATTTTTTTAATGTCAATGTGGCGGGGGGGGGGGGGCTCTCATTTTTTAATTTTGCACTGGGAGCCAAATTGGCTAGAAACAGCCCTGCTTGAGATCTTTCTCTGGTGGGCTATAGCTAAACTTGAGGCCCCCTGCAACTGCTGTGTATTACACATACATGGCCGGACCCGAACCCATTAGACTGTGATGAAAAAATACACTCACTTGGTTGATCTTACCCAGTACATAACAAGTCACAATCGCTTTTGATCAATTAAATACCGATATTTGTGTTGCAATTTTCAACACATACTGTATAATCATATATTACTTGTCTCATGAGATGTTGAACATCTTGTGTAGTATATAGAAAAATTTGCAGATTACACAATGAGCACAGAGATAACAATCATTTTTGTAATGAAGTCAGGGCTGCACCAAGATCAGTGCCACCTCCCAGATTACAGTACCATGGGTGTGGTATAGCTCCTTATCACTGGTCCCTAAAATGGACTTGGCTCTCTTCTCCCAACTCTCTGTTGGTGTCACAACAATGTCACTGCAGAGGAGGGGGAGATAAAGATAACACTACTTGCATTGCATGGGGCTGCCATCAGAAATTGTTGTGGGGCGAAGGACTGATGGAATAGGCAGCCCCCCCCCCTCCCCCCCATCGTTTTACCCAATGTGCCTTTTACCCAATGTGATTGCAAATGATGTAATGATTTTTGTATCTGCCTATGTAGTTGACATACAATATTCAATGAATAGTGACTATCATATTGTATTATTATTATAAATTTGTTATAAACCAAAAAATATCCAAAAATTATACATATATATATATATATATATATATATATATATATAGATGGAAGATGCTGGCGGCACTCATGGGACTTAGTAATAGTAGTAATAAGCAAGGCTTGCACGCCTATGTAGATCAACGTTTCAGTTTTATTTTGAAAACTTTCGTCAGGATACATAACACATGAAAAACACATACCTTTATAGATGAAGACCATACAGTGTTAACTCGTGGTTCCAGAGCCGCGGTCGACGGCGGCTGACGTCACATGCAATGCGACGGGTGCCCGGTCTGCACCACCTGACCGCCAGCCGTTGCCTGGAGACAGGTGTAAACAAATTGTGTAGAGAAAAACAGACCCAAACATACAAAATATAATCTAAAGAAAGTACTTGATAATCCAATGGTATAAAGTTAAATTCCACATATACATATATAAACCAATGTGCAAAAAGTATGCTAGAGAATGAAAAATGCGTGGAGCACAAAAGAGATCCTAAAGCGTTGTGCCGGCATACGGACTGTACTACAAGCAAATGGACAGTTTACTTATTAATGTCACAAAGGAACAATCAAAAGAACACAGCAATATATGATCAAAACCAGTACACATGTGCTGTAGATACATCGACGCTGTGAAAGGCGTCTCAGGTATGGGTAGCGCCATTTCATGTCACAGTCTAGTGCAATCTGTCCGTAATACTATGCCTTCAGACCGCTGGAATAGAAAGGGTGGCAAATTAATCTGATGGGTATGAGAGACATCACAGATAGCAGTTCCAAGAGTTATATTCATTAAGTCCTGCTGGAGACACAGTGTTGAGTTTGTGTATCCAGTGTGTTTCCAAGCGTAACAGTTGTTTGGCTCTGTCTCCCCCCCTGATGCTGATCGGAACATGGTCAATGATCTTGTATTTGAGTGTGGATAAATTGTGCTGGAAGGTCTTGAAATGTCTAGCAACTGGCTGATCTTGGTTGCCTCCTTCAAGGGCTTGTCTGATGACCATTCTGTGTGTGGCCATCCTCTCCTTAAACATGCAGGTGGTCTTACCTATATAGAGCAGACCGCAAGGGCATCTAATATAGTAGATGACAAATCTAGTACTACAAGTCAAAACATGTTTGATGGGAATACGTCTGCCAGTGTGTGGATGACAGAAGTCCTTTCCAGTTTCCATATAGCTGCAAGTTATGCAGCCAGTGCATTTGTAACAGCCCGGCTTGCGGGTAAGAAAGTGTGAGGGTCCAGCATTGGATGTACCAGTTATATCATTTCTAACCAATAAATCTTTAAGATTTTTGTTTCTGGTGAAGCTGGGGAGAATTTTGTTTTTTTTAGCAAATTTCAGGTCAGGATCTAGGGCTACAACCGGCCAGAGCTCTTTGGCTGTTTTGTTAATGGTGCGGCTGAATGGATGATATTCCTGCACAAATACTTGTTTATTGAGAAGAGCGGACCTGGGAACTGCTGGTGCTAGTAGCTGTTCTCTGGGAATGGCTAATGCTTTGGTCTTAGCATTGAGTAGATCTTTATAATTGTAGCCTCGTTGTAAGAATTGTACAATCAAAGAATCAATGTCTGTAATGGTTTTTTCATGTGTATCTGAAATTCTGCAAACTCGGAGAAACTGCGAGTAAGGCAGACCTCTGATACAGGCCGGGGGATGCTGACTTTGTGCGTGTAGGTAAGTGTTTCTGTCTGTTGCCTTTTTGTAAAGGCTGGTATGTATTACACCGTTAGTCAGGGAAATATTGACATCAAGGTAATGTACCTGTGTGGCACTAATGTCCCATGTGAACTTAATGGTGTGGTCAAGGGTATTGATCTTTTGTAAATGTGACTCTAGCTGTTGAGTGGAGCCTGTCCAGATCAACAGCAAATCGTCTATATATCTGGTAATCCAAAGTAAGTCACCAGATATACAGCTATTCGAAAGTAATAATTCCTGTTCTATTTTGAACATGTAAATATTTGCAAACGATGGAGCTACGCAAGAACCCATTGCGCAGCCCCGTAGCTGGCGATACCATTTGCCATTGAAAAGAAAGTAATTCCGAGTCAATGTAAGAGTCAGAAGTTCTAAAAATAAATCAATATCTGGCCCCTCATAGGAAACATTGTTGGTCAAAAACATTTTAACTGCATGAATGCCAGCATCATGTGGAATGTTGGTGTATAGAGATATGACATCTAAAGTACACAGTTTGCTATTGTCAGGGACTGGTGTAATGGACATCAGTTTGTTGATTAAAGTGGTGGTATCTTTAAGAAACATGTGGTGTTTTTGTATCAATGGCTGTAGATAAAAATCCAGGTATTGTGAGATTTTATAGTATATAGAATCTCTAGCCGCGATGATGGGGCGACCTGGAGGGCGTGTGGGATTTTTATGTAGTTTAGGTATGGTGTAAAGTATGGGTGACACAGGACTATCTTGAGTCAAATTGTGACTTACTTGTTCCGAGATGATGCCCTTGGACACTGCTTGCGCCAAGATGGTGGTGAGCTCATTTTTATAACACTGGGTAGGATCATCAGGCAATTCTTCAAAGTCATTCTGATTTACTGTAAATGATCCAATGACACATTGGGCTTGATTCGGATTTTGGAAGCAAGGCAGAAAAAGTAAGTTTTTATCTGGAACAAACCATGTTGCCATGCAAGGGGAGGAAATACATTTATATTTTCTCTTTGCAGGGTAAATACTGGCTGCTTCCGCATGTAGCCCACACATGCTAAACAGCTTTATATCTACACTGCAATTTAGATTTCAGTTTGGACATACCCCACCCAAGTCTAACTTTCTCTGCACATGTTACATCTGCCCCCCCCCCCCTGAAGTGCAGCATGGTTTTGCCCAGTTTCTTGCTTTTTTGCTTTACTTACACATCTGAATAGCCCCCATTATCAGTACCATTCCATATTAATATTGGGTGTGATTTGTAGCTGTACGCTATGCGGTTGTTTTTCCAGTTGAGCGATTAGCTGTGGTCTGCGGAGGGGAGCACAGACAGGGGTGGCACACATGGGGTAGACAGTGAGCAAGGACCAGAGGATTAGTATGAGAGATGACTGGGTTTGAGGAAGAAGTGAGTTTTGAGACCCCATTTAAACTTTTATGCCTGTCTTACAGCATCACCGGTCACAAGTATAACATACCGTATTATTTCTCTACAGCACATAATGCAAAAAAGATATTCGAGTCACAGAAAATGTAAAAACCATTAAGAAGTAACATTACACATAAATTAATAAATACATTGTTACATTTTAATGGGGTTAAATTTTTTTAAAGAACAGCAATACTGCAGGCAAAAATGGATATTTTCCATTTTTGCTTCCCCGTATACAACAAAGTGTTACCCTTGGTTATAACACCGCTATCCTGGCGGTAACCCATGCAGGTGGTGGGATTTGCTGTCTCACGCCCTTTCACAGTGTTCGCATTTTAAACAAGTTGTAGTGTTACTGTCACGCCTAGCAAGGTTTGAGGATCCGGCAGCTGAGACTTGCCCAAGGAAGTAGTTGTTTGCGGATGAATAAGATGAGGGGGTTGGATATAGTTCCTTTTCATGGGACTAGGGGCAATGAAGAAGGCAGGTGGAGCTAAGAGTCAGTGAGTTGTAGTTCTTGAGAATGAGGCTGAGGTAGAGAACAGTGCTTGTGAACGATGACTTAAAGATGTAGTTGTAGACAAAGAACTGTGGGTTGTGGCTTGAAAGACAAGGCTGTAGATAATGAACTGCAGAACTGTGAATAGTGGTTAAAGACGTGGCTGGAGACAAAGAACTGTTGACTGTGACTTGAAAGATGAGGCTGTAGATAATGAACTGCGGAACTGTGAATAGTGGTTAAAGACGTGGCTGGAGACAAAGAACTGTGGACTGTGACTTGAAAGACGAGGCTGTAGATAATGAACTGCGGACTCTGGACGGTGGTGCAGAGACGTGGCTGGAGACAAAGATCTGCGGACTGTGGCTTGAAAGACGAGGCAGACAGCCCGGGGACGTCCGTGCCCAAAGGGACTTACTGGACTGGGGTTTCCAGGAGCGCTTCCACAGGCAGCAGTAGGTTAGGAACGGCAGGGCTGCAGCAGCAACTGAGAACCGGCTAAGCAGGGTTAGGAGCAACCAGAATACGGCAAGAATCCTGGGAGCACAGGGCTAAAGCACCTACAACAGTGTTGTAACTTGAAGCACTGGCCTCCCTGTCATAAACCAGCCCCCTTTTATAAGGAGAACTCTCCCTGGATTGGCTGGAAGGGACAGGAAGCCAGAACTATGCCTCGAACTTTGGTCTCCAACATGGCAGCGCCCAGTAATGCAGACCTCCCTGTAAGGCCACACAGTGCACTGCCCCTGGTCTCCTAGCAACCGCCCTGGCAAGGAGAGATCCGCTGCAGCGGTGTCCCACCGCCACGAGCGGACCCACTCACCGCCGCTGCCCAAGGACCCGGCGCAGCAGCCTCCTCCACCGCTGCCCACAAGCCACCTGCAAATCCAGCCCCGCGGCCCCAGCGTACCGGTAAGACCCCGGACGCTGACAGTTACAGGTATTATTACAATACGGCTTCTCTTATTCCCATCTCAGGACGGCTATAAAAGAAGAACTTCATAAAAAATGCTTTCTTAGTTATTTTGCTGAAAGTCAACCGTAGCAGTATTATTATTATTATTATTATTATTATTATTATTATTATGTCATCTACCTAACATTTATTAAAACAGGACAAGGTATATATCTATTCATCTACAGATGTGTCTGCTTACAGCCTTGGCAATGCAGCAGGCGAATCACAGCAATGCAGGTCACGTGAGTACGCATGCTCTTGCTATGCATTACCTTCAATGGACCCGCAGCCAGGTGCACACAGCGAAGATATAACAAAGATGTAACAGGAAACAGCAAAGATGTAACATGGCACATCTGTATCTAGATAGATGACTCTCAAAAATAAGCAGAAGAACCAGGAACATTTTGGGTCTGATTCTGAATCAGATGCTGTGATTGCGTTAGTATCTTATGCCGTAGTTACATCTGGAACTTTATGTGAATGCTAGTATCAGCTGTTTCCCTGGTGTACATCCATGTGACTGAATGCGGAAGGCCTGAAACTTCCACTTTGAGTGGCTGCAGTCAGTGGCGCAGAAAGAGAGGGGGAGCGGGTACAAATTACCCAGGCCGGCTACCCCCCACCCGGAATACCTGTGCTGTGGGTAGGGATGGCAGCACCATCTTCCTGGTGATTTCTTTGGGAAGATGATGCCGCACTTAGAAAGCAAAGACTTTGGCACTGGGACCAGCGTCATCTTCCCAAATATCACTGGGAAGATGGCACTTCCTGTTCAAGTAAGGTAGCAAGTGGGTGCCCTCACCTGTGCCCCCCCCCCCCCCCCCGGGTTAAAATTGTGCCCCCCTGTGCAGTGCATGGGGCTGCAAAATATCTTTATAGTAATGGCCCCTTCTTTAAGCCATGCCCCTATTTTACCGGGGCCCTGTGAGGCTCTCTACGCCCCTGGCTGCAGTTGCAATAATTTGAAGCACCTTTAGGACTTTCACCAGCCCCATACTAGATGCAGCATTTTCATCAGAGCCACATGCCCATTAGACGTGCCACCTCAGTCACTCCCAGGAAAGAACACTGTATTCCAGAGTCCATGCAGCTCTTTGCAAATACACCGTAGGCAGCATGCACAATGTGACTTTTTATTAGAGATGAACGGCATCTGATTGGCTACCCAAAACACGTGACATCCGTGAGCCAATAAGATGCCGTTTTGAGAACCGAGTAAATCCGAGTAAAACCGAATCCGCTCATCTCTACTTTTTATGCATTCATGCGCTTTGGCAGCCGCAAAAAAATCAGCAACTTACGTGTACATAGGCATTGCCTCCGACCCCTTACTGCAACTAATCTTTCTTTGTATGAATTTGCTTCTAGAATCTATTAAAAAAAATCATATGACAGCCAGGTGGAATCATTGTAGAGCTGGGTCCATAATGAGCAAAACATAAGTGTCACCAAACAGTCTAAATGCTTTTTCTAACTAGTGAGTTTCCCCAGTTTTCTGTTGTAATATTGGTCCTAATTCATGTTTGTATGCAATGCCGATGTTTTTTGCAACATAGTGACTATCAGCAGACTGCGCCAATGCACCGTGATTGTACTGCGCATGCGCCATGGTACTGTGATGATCACGTCTGCACTGACATTTTATATGCAAAGTGGTTGACAGGAAGAGACCGTTTGGGGGAGGTAACGTGGGAGTGGTGGCAAAAATGCAGAAACATGGCGCCATTGTGACTAGTGCTGCGGCCAGTCTGCATAGCTGTAGTTCAACATTAGGAGTCGATGTTCCTCGTTATTGCATTGATGATGCATATGAGATTATGAGTACGCAATTGCGGAAGGCTTTGCGATGTCTCAGGTGAGTGTCAATCTTCCTTCCTGAGTGGCAGCTTCATTTGCTATAATTAGCAGTTCCGTAACCTAGGAAACGCAGTTGCGTCGGCATTTGCATAGAAATATGAATTAGGCCCCTTGTTTTGTCAGGTAAGGAAAGAGTAAGGGCCAATTCAGACCTGATCGCTGTGCTGCAAATTACACTTCCTGCGATCAGATAGTTGCGGCTCAGGAGTAGTTAAAATTTGCCCCGTTTAAGTGTGCGATTGCATGTGTACGCCGTGCGAAAATTCCCCTCAGTCAGCGGACAGCTGCAAAACCGTTCTCATCACACTCACCATCGAATGATTTTCCCATTCTGTGCAGTGTGTGCGTAGCTCAATACTTACTCAATACTTATTCCTCCAGTGCGAAGAAATCAGGCTGATCGGGGCCGTAGCTGACGTCACACATCCTCCCTGAAAACGCTTGGGAACGACTGCGTTTTCCGGACACACCCAGAAAACGGCCAGTTAACACCCACAAACGGCCTCTTCCTGTCAATCACCATTGCGTACGCCGTGCAAATGAAATTTTCACCAAGAATCATCACTGCTGTCCGTCGCGCATGAGCTTTGTGGTGCACACACGTGTGCAGTAGTTCAATAACACACTGCCGCAATCAGGTCTGGATCGGGCCCTATGTGTACACCGGTGCAATTACATTCTTACAGGTCTTCTTCTAGTCAGGCTTCACTGAAACAACTACAGTATTTATAAATTAGCCTTGAAAGACATTGGCCCTCATTCCGAGTTGTTCGCTCGCTAGCTGCTTTTAGCAGCATTGCACATGCTAAGCCGCCGCCTACTGGGAGTGAATCTTAGCTTTGCAGAATTGCGAACGAAAGATTCGCAGAATTGCGAAAATAAATTTCTTAGCAATTTCTGAGTAGCTCGAGACTTACTCCTACACTGCGATCAGTTCAGTCAGTTTCGTTCCTGGTTTGACGTCACAAACACACCCAGCGTTCGCCCAGACACTAGAGATGAGCGCCGAAAATTTTTCGGGTTTTGTGTTTTGGTTTTGGGTTCGGTTCCGCGGCCGTGTTTTGGGTTCGACCGCGTTTTGGCAAAACCTAACCGAATTTTTTTTGTCGGATTCGGGTGTGTTTTGGATTCGGGTGTTTTTTTCCAAAAAACCTAAAAAACAGCTTAAATCATAGAATTTGGGGGTCATTTTGATCCCAAAGTATTATTAACCTCAAAAACCATCATTTCCACTCATTTTCAGTCTATTCTGAATACCTCACACCTCACAATATTATTTTTAGTCCTAAAATTTGCACCGAGGTCGCTGGATGACTAAGCTAAGCGACCCTAGTGGCCGACACAAACACCTGGCCCATCTAGGAGTGGCACTGCAGTGTCACGCAGGATGTCCCTTCCAAAAAACCCTCCCCAAACAGCACATGACGCAAAGAAAAAAAGAGGCGCAATGAGGAAGCTGTGTGAGTAAGATAAGCGACCCTAGTGGCCGACACAAACACCGTGCCCATCTAGGAGTGGCACTGCAGTGTCACGCAGGATGTCCCTTCCAAAAAACCCTCCCCAAACAGCACATGACGCAAAGAAAAAAAAAAGGCGCAATGAGGTAGCTGTGTGAGTAAGATAAGCGACCCTAGTGGCCGACACAAACACCGGGCCCATCTAGGAGTGGCACTGCAGTGTCACGCAGGATGTCCCTTCCAAAAAACCCTCCCCAAACAGCACATGACGCAAAGAAAAAAAGAGGCGCAATGAGGTAGCTGTGTGAGTAAGATAAGCGACCCTAGTGGCCGACACAAACACCGTGCCCATCTAGGAGTGGCACTGCAGTGTCACGCAGGATGTCCCTTCCAAAAAACCCTCCCCAAACAGCACATGACGCAAAGAAAAAAAGAGGCGCAATGAGGTAGCTGTGTGAGTAAGATAAGCGACCCTAGTGGCCGACACAAACACCGGGCCCATCTAGGAGTGGCACTGCAGTGTCACGCAGGATGGCCCTTCCAAAAAACCCTCCCCAAACAGCACATGACGCAAAGAAAAAAAGAGGCGCAATGAGGTAGCTGTGTGAGTAAGATAAGCGACCCTAGTGGCCGACACTAACACCGGGCCCATCTAGGAGTGGCACTGCAGTGTCACGCAGGATGGCCCTTCCAAAAAACCCTCCCCAAACAGCACATGACGCAAAGAAAAAAAGAGGCGCAATGAGGTAGCTGTGTGAGTAAGATAAGCGACCCTAGTGGCCGACACAAACACCGGGCCCATCTAGGAGTGTCACTGCAGTGTCATGCAGGATGTCCCTTCCAAAAAACCCTCCCCAAACAGCACATGACGCAAAGAAAAAAAGAGGCGCAATGAGGTAGCTGTGTGAGTAAGATAAGCGACCCTAGTAGCCGACACAAACACCGGGCCCATCTAGGAGTGGCACTGCAGTGTCACGCAGGATATCCCTTCCAAAAAACCCTCCCCAAACAGCACATGACGCAAAGAAAAAAAGAGGCGCAATGAGGTAGCTGTGTGAGTAAGATAAGCGACCCTAGTGGCCGACACAAACACCGGGCCCATCTAGGAGTGGCACTGCAGTGTCACGCAGGATGGCCCTTCCAAAAAACCCTCCCCAAACAGCACATGACGCAAAGAAAAAAAGAGGCGCAATGAGGTAGCTGTGTGAGTAAGATAAGCGACCCTAGTGGCCGACACAAACACCGGGCCCATCTAGGAGTGTCACTGCAGTGTCACGCAGGATGTCCCTTCCAAAAAACCCTCCCCAAACAGCACATGACGCAAAGAAAAAAAGAGGCGCAATGAGGTAGCTGTGTGAGTAAGATAAGCGACCCTAGTGGCCGACACAAACACCGGGCCCATCTAGGAGTGGCACTGCAGTGTCACGCAGGATGGCCCTTCCAAAAAACCCTCCCCAAACAGCACATGACGCAAAGAAAAAAAGAGGCGCAATGAGGTAGCTGTGTGAGTAAGATAAGCGACCCTAGTGGCCGACACAAACACCGGGCCCATCTAGGAGTGGCACTGCAGTGTCACGCAGGATGGCCCTTCCAAAAAACCCTCCCCAAACAGCACATGACGCAAAGAAAAAAAGAGGCGCAATGAGGTAGCTGTGTGAGTAAGATAAGCGACCCTAGTGGCCGACACAAACACCGGGCCCATCTAGGAGTGGCACTGCAGTGTCACGCAGGATGGCCCTTCCAAAAAACCCTCCCAAAACAGCACATGACGCAAAGAAAAAAAGAGGCGCAATGAGGTAGCTGTGTGAGTAAGATAAGCGACCCTAGTGGCCGACACAAACACCGGGCCCATCTCGGAGTGGCACTGCAGTGTCACGCAGGATGGCCCTTCCAAAAAACCCTCCCCAAACAGCACATGACGCAAAGAAAAAAAGAGGCGCAATGAGGTAGCTGTGTGAGTAAGATAAGCGACCCTAGTGGCCGACACAAACACCGGGCCCATCTAGGAGTGGCACTGCAGTGTCACGCAGGATGGCCCTTCCAAAAAACCCTCCCCAAACAGCACATGACGCAAAGAAAAAAAGAGGCGCAATGAGGTAGCTGTGTGAGTAAGATAAGCGACCCTAGTGGCCGACACAAACACCGGGCCCATCTAGGAGTGGCACTGCAGTGTCACGCAGGATGGCCCTTCCAAAAAACCCTCCCCAAACAGCACATGACGCAAAGAAAAATTAAAGAAAAAAGAGGTGCAAGATGGAATTGTCCTTGGGCCCTCCCACCCACCCTTATGTTGTATAAACAGGACATGCACACTTTAACCAACCCATCATTTCAGTGACAGGGTCTGCCACACGACTGTGACTGATATGACGGGTTGGTTTGGACCCCCACCAAAAAAGAAGCAATTAATCTCTCCTTGCACAAACTGGCTCTACAGAGGCAAGATGTCCACCTCATCATCATCCTCCGATATATCACCGTGTACATCCCCCTCCTCACAGATTATCAATTCGTCCCCACTGGAATCCACCATCTCAGCTCCCTGTGTACTTTGTGGAGGCAATTGCTGCTGGTCAATGTCTCCGCGGAGGAATTGATTATAATTCATTTTAATGAACATCATCTTCTCCACATTTTCTGGATGTAACCTCGTACGCCGATTGCTGACAAGGTCAGGTCAGCGGCGGCACTAAACACTCTTTCGGAGTACACACTTGTGGGAGGGCAACTTAGGTAGAATAAAGCCAGTTTCTGCAAGGGCCTCCAAATTGCCTTTTTCCTGCCAGTATAAGTACGGACTGTGTGACGTGCCTACTTGGATGCGGTCACTCATATAATCCTCCACCATTCTTTCAATGTTGAGAGAATCATATGCAGTGACAGTAGACGACATGTCCGTAATCGTTGTCAGGTCCTTCAGTCCGGACCAGATGTCAGCATCAGCAGTCGCTCCACACTGCCCTGCATCACCGCCAGCGGGTGGGCTCGGAATTCTGAGCCTTTTCCTCGCACCCCCAGTTGCGGGAGAATGTGAAGGAGGAGATGTTGACAGGTCGCGTTCCGCTTGACTTGACAATTTTCTCACCAGCAGGTCTTTCAACCCCAGCAGACTTGTGTCTGCCGGAAAGAGAGATCCAAGGTACTGTAGGCTTTAAATCTAGGATCGAGCACGGTGGCCAAAATGTAGTGCTCTGATTTCAACAGATTGACCACCCGTGAATCCTTGTTAAGCGAATTAAGGGCTCCATCCACAAGTCCCACATGCCTAGCGGAATCGCTCCGTGTTAGCTCCTCCTTCAATGGGGTATATTTACTAAGATTCGTAATTTCCGAAAATAGGTCAAAGTTCAATCACGAATGACATCGACAGTGTAAAACTGCAACTTTTTGAATTGATTACGATGGATTTACTAAGCTGTCGTATTCGGGTTTTTCTTGGCTTCCGATGTCGATGTCATTCGTTTTTTTTTACCTATTTTTACGGCAGTGATTAGCAAAACACTGCCGTTTTTTTTTACTATCTTATTTTTTTTTTTTTTTAATTAAACAATGTAAAATCACAAAAAAAAATGCGTGGGGTCCCCCCTCCTAAGCATAACCAGCCTCGGGCTCTTTGAGCCGATCCTGGTTGCAGAAATATGGTGAAAAAAATGACAGGGGTTCCCCCATATTTAAGCAACCAGCATCGGTCTCTGCGCCTGGTCCTGGTCCCAAAAATACGGGGGACAAAAAGAGTAGGGGTCCCCCGTATTTTTAAAACCAGCACCGGGCTCCACTAGCTGGACAGATAATGCCACAGCCGGGGGTCACTTTTATACAGCGCCCTGCGGCCGTGGCATCAAAAATCCAACTAGTCACCCCTGGCCGGGGTACCCTGGGGGAGTGGGAACCCCTTCAATCAAGGGGTCCCCCCCCCCAGCCACCCAAGGGCCAGGGGTGAAGCCCGAGGCTGTCCCCCCCCCATCCAATGGGCTGCGGATGGGGAGGCTGATAGCCATTTGTGATAATGAAAAGATATTGTTTTTAGTAGCAGTACTACAAGTCCCAGCAAGCCTCCCCCGCATGCTGGTACTTGGAGAACCACAAGTACCAGCATGCGGCGGAAAAACGGGCCCGCTGGTACCTGTAGTACTACCACTAAAAAAATACTCAAAAAAACACAAGACACACACACCGTGAAAGTATAATTTTATTACATACATACACACATACATACATACTTACCTTATGTTCTCACGCAGGTCGGTCCTCTTCTCCAGTAGAATCCAAGGGCTACCTGTTGAAGAAATTCTACTCACCAGATCCATGGGTCCAGGCTCCTCGGCAAATCCAGGGTTAATCCACGTACTTGAATAAATATAAAAAAACGGTGTCCCGACCACGAACTGAAAGGGGACCCATGTTTGCACATGGGTCACCTTCCCACGAATGCCAGAAACCCACTTTGACTTCTGTCTAAGTGGGTTTCTTCAGCCAATCAGGGAGTGCCACGTTGTAGCACTCTCCTGATCAGCTGTGTGCTGCTGTCCTCACTGACAGGCGGCACACGGCAGTGTTACAATGTAGCGCCTATGCGCTACATTGTAACCAATGATGGGAACTTTCTGCCCTGCGGTTGACCTAAAGTGACGTCACCGCTGAGCCGAAAGTTCCCAGCATTGGTTACAATGTAGCGCATAGGCGCTACATTGTAACACTGCCGTGTGCCGCCTGTCAGTGAGGACAGCAGCACACAGCTGATCAGGAGAGTGCTACAACGTGGCACTCCCTGATTGGCTGAAGAAACCCACTTAGACAGAAGTCAAAGTGGGTTTCTGGCATTCGTGGGAAGGTGACCCATGTGCAAACATGGGTCCCCTTTCAGTTCGTGGTCGGGACACCGTTTTTTTATATTTATTCAAGTACGTGGATTAACCCTGGATTTGCCGAGGAGCCTGGACCCATGGATCTGGTGAGTAGAATTTCTTCAACAGGTAGCCCTTGGATTCTACTGGAGAAGAGGACCGACCTGCGTGAGAACATAAGGTAAGTATGTATGTATGTGTGTATGTATGTAATAAAATTATACTTTCACGGTGTGTGTGTCTTGTGTTTTTTGGGGTATTTTTTTAGTGGTAGTACTACAGGTACCAGCGGGCCCGTTTTTCCGCCGCATGCTGGTACTTGTGGTTCTCCAAGTACCAGCATGCGGGGGAGGCTTGCTGGGACTTGTAGTACTGCTACTAAAAACAATATCTTTTCATTATCACAAATGGCTATCAGCCTCCCCATCCGCAGCCCATTGGATGGGGGGGGACAGCCTCGGGCTTCACCCCTGGCCCTTGGGTGGCTGGGGGGGGGGACCCCTTGATTGAAGGGGTCCCCACTCCCCCAGGGTACCCCGGCCAGGGGTGACTAGTTGGATTTTTGATGCCACGGCCGCAGGGCGCTGTATAAAAGTGACCCCCGGCTGTGGCATTATCTGTCCAGCTAGTGGAGCCCGGTGCTGGTTTTAAAAATACGGGGAACCCCTACTCTTTTTGTCCCCCGTATTTTTGGGACCAGGACCAGGCGCAGAGCCCGATGCTGGTTGCTTAAATATGGGGGAACCCCTGTCATTTTTTTCCCCATATTTCTGCAACCAGGATCGGCTCAAAGAGCCCGAGGCTGGTTATGCTTTGGAGGGGGGACCCCACGCAATTTTTTTGGCAACAATAAGCACTTTCCCACCCCTTCCCACTGATATACATGCACGGATCTCATGGATCCCTGCATGCATCTCAAATCACGGAAAAAAAAAGCAGGTCTGTTTTTTTTTAGGACTTTTTTACGAGTTGTAATTTTTCACGGCAGTGTTTTGTGTTTTTTTGCTTTGCACTTCTTAGTAAATGACCGAGATTCATATCTAAACAGGCGTAATTTGACCGATGGTGTATTCATTCGTAATTTTTTTCCTGAACTAGCAAAAAATTACGTGATTAGTGTTTAGTAAATGACCGAGATTAACCGAGATGACACTTTGAAGAAAAAACGGCATCTCGGTCAAAATCGGGAGCTTAGTAAATATACCCCAATGTCTCCAGCTTCTTCTGCAAAAGCCTGATGAGGGGAATGACCTGACTCAGGCTGGCAGTGTCTGAACTGACTTCACGTGTGGCAAGTTCAAAGGGCATCAGAACCTTGCACAACGTTGAAATCATTCTCCACTGCGCTTGAGACAGGTGCATTCCACCTCCTATATCGTGCTCAATTGTATAGGCTTGAATGGCCTTTTGCTGCACCTCCAACCTCTGAAGCATATAGAGGGTTGAATTCCACCTCGTTACCACTTCTTGCTTCAGATGATGGCAGGGCAGGTTCAGTAGTTTTTGGTGGTGCTCCAGTCTTCTGTACGTGGTGCCTGTACGCCGAAAGTGTCCCGTAATTCTTCTGGCCACCGACAGCATCTCTTGCACGCCCCTGTCGTTTTTAAAAAAATTCTGCACCACCAAATTCAAGGTATGTGCAAAACATGGGACGTGCTGGAATTTGCCCATATTTAATGCACACACAATATTGCTGGCGTTGTCCGATGCCACAAATCCACAGGAGAGTCCAATTGGGGTAAGCCATTCCGCAATGATCTTCCTCAGTTGCCGTAAGAGGTTTTCAGCTGTGTGCGTATTCTGGAAACCGGTGATACAAAGCGTACCCTGCCTAGGAAAGAGTTGGCGTTTGCGAGATGCTGCTACTGGTGCCGCCGCTGCTGTTCTTGCGGCGGGAGTCCATACATCTACCCAGTGGGCTGTCACAGTCATATAGTCCTGACCCTGCCCTGCTCCACTTGTCCACATGTCCGTGGTTAAGTGGACATTGGGTACAACTGCATTTTTTAGGACACTGGTGAGTCTTTTTCTGACGTCCGTGTACATTCTCGGTATCGCCTGCCTAGAGAAGTGGAACCTAGATGGTATTTGGTAACTGCCTCAATAAATTGTCTAGTTCCCTGTGAACTAACGGCGGATACCGGACGCACGTCTAACACCAACATAGTTGTCAAGGCCTCAGTTATCCGCTTTGCAGCAGGATGACTGCTGTGATATTTCATCTTCCTCGCAAAGGACTGTTGAACAGTCAATTGCTTACTGGAAGTAGTACAAGTGGGCTTACGACTTCCCCTCTGGGATGACTATCGACTCCCAGCAGCAACAACAGCAGCGCCAGCAGCAGTAGGCGTTACACGCAAGGATGCATCGGAGGAATCCCAGGCAGGAGAGGACTCGTCAGAATTGCCAGTGACATGGCCTGCAGGACTATTGGCATTCCTGGGGAAGGAGGAAATTGACACTGAGGGAGTTGGTGGGGTGGTTTGCGTGAGCTTGGTTACAAGAGGAAGGGATTTACTGGTCAGTGGACTGCTTCCGCTGTCGCCCAAAGTTTTTGAACTTGTCACTGACTTATTATGAATGCGCTGCAGGTGACGTATAAGGGAGGATGTTCCGAGGTGGTTAACGTCCTTACCCCTACTTATTACAGCTTGACAAAGGCAACACACGGCTTGACACCTGTTGTCCGCATTTCTGTTGAAATACTTCCACACCGAAGAGCTGATTTTTTTGGTATTTTCACCAGGCATGTCAGTGGCCATATTCCTCCCACGGACAACAGGTGTCTCCCCGGGTGCCTGACTTAAACAAACCACCTCACCATCAGAATCCTCCTGGTCAATTTCCTCCCCAGCGCCAGCAACACCCATATCCTCCTCATCCTGGTGTACTTCAACACTGACATCTTCAATCTGACTATCAGGAACTGGACTGCGGGTGCTCCTTCCAGCACTTGCAGGGGGCGTGCAAATGGTGGAAGGCGCATGCTCTTCACGTCCAGTGTTGGGAAGGTCAGGCATCGCAACCGACACAATTGGACTCTCCTTGTGGATTTGGGATTTCAAAGAACGCACAGTTCTTTGCGGTGCTTTTGCCAGCTTGAGTCTTTTCAGTTTTCTAGCGAGAGGCTGAGTGCTTCCATCCTCATGTGAAGCTGAACCACTAGCCATGAACATAGGCCAGGGCCTCAGCCGTTCCTTGCCACTCCGTGTGGTAAATGGCATATTGGCAAGTTTACGCTTCTCCTCCGACAATTTTATTTTAGGTTTTGGAGTCCTTTTTTTACTGATATTTGGTGTTTTGGATTTGACATGCTCTGTACTATGACATTGGGCATCGGCCTTGGCAGACGACGTTGCTGGCATTTCATCGTCTCGGCCATGACTAGTGGCAGCAGCTTCAGCACGAGGTGGAAGTGGATCTTGATCTTTCCCTAATTTTGGAACCTCAACATTTTTGTTCTCCATATTTTAATAGGCACAACTAAAAGGCACCTCAGGTAAACAATGGAGATGGATGGATACTAGTATACAATTATGGATGGACTGCCGAGTGCCGACACAGAGGTAGCTACAGCCGTGAACTACCGTACTGTGTCTGCTGCTAATATAGACTGGTTGATAATGAGATGTAGTATGTATAAAGAAGAAAGAAAAAAAAAACCACGGGTAGGTGATATACAATTATGGATGGACTGCCGAGTGCCGACACAGAGGTAGCTACAGCCGTGGACTACCGTACTGTACTGTGTCTGCTGCTAATATAGACTGGATGATAATGAGATGTAGTATGTATAAAGAAGAAAGAAAAAAAACCACGGGTAGGTGGTATACAATTATGGATGGACTGCCGAGTGCCGACACAGAGGTAGCTACAGCCGTGGACTACCGTACTGTACTGTGTCTGCTGCTAATATAGACTGGTTGATAATGAGATGTAGTATGTATAAAGAAGAAAGAAAAAAAAACCACGGGTAGGTGGTATACAATTATGGATGGACTGCCGAGTGCCGACACAGAGATAGCTACAGCCGTGGACTACCGTACTGTACTGTGTCTGCTGCTAATATAGACTGGTTGATAATGAGATGTAGTATGTATAAAGAAGAAAGAAAAAAAAACCACGGGTAGGTGGTATACAATTATGGATGGACTGCCGAGTGCCGACACAGAGGTAGCTACAGCCGTGGACTACCGTATTGTACTGTGTCTGCTGCTAATATAGACTGGTTGATAATGAGATGTAGTATGTATAAAGAAGAAAGAAAAAAAAAACACGGGTAGGTGGTATACAATTATGGATGGACTGCCGAGTGCCGACACAGAGATAGCTACAGCCGTGGACTACCGTACTGTACTGTTTCTGCTGCTAATATAGACTGGATGATAATGAGATGTAGTATGTATAAAGAAGAAAGAAAAAAAAACACGGGTAGGTGGTATACAATTATGGATGGACTGCCGAGTGCCGACACAGAGGTAGCTACAGCCGTGGACTACCGTACTGTACTGTGTCTGCTGCTAATATAGACTGGTTGATAATGAGATGTAGTATGTATAAAGAAGAAAGAAAAAAAAAACCACGGGTAGGTGGTATACAATTATGGATGGACTGCCGAGTGCCGACACAGAGGTAGCTACAGCCGTGAACTACCGTACTGTGTCTGCTGCTAATATAGACTGGTTGATAATGAGATGTAGTATGTATAAAGAAGAAAGAAAAAAAAACCACGGGTAGGTGGTATACAATTATGGATGGACTGCCGAGTGCCGACACAGAGGTAGCTACAGCCGTGGACTACCGTACTGTACTGTGTCTGCTGCTAATATAGACTGGTTGATAATGAGATGTAGTATGTATAAAGAAGAAAGAAAAAAAAAACCACGGGTAGGTGGTATACAATTATGGATGGACTGCCGAGTGCCGACACAGAGATAGCTACAGCCATGGACTACCGTACTGTACTGTGTCTGCTGCTAATATAGACTGGATGATAATGAGATTTAGTATGTATAAAGAAGAAAGAAAAAAAAAACCACGGGTAGGTGGTATACAATTATGGATGGACTGCCGAGTGCCGACACAGAGGTAGCTACAGCCGTGGACTACCGTACTGTACTGTGTCTGCTGCTAATATAGACTGGATGATAATGAGATGTAGTATGTATAAAGAAGAAATAAAAAAAAAACCACGGGTAGGTGGTATACAATTATGGATGGACTGCCGAGTGCCGACACAGAGGTAGCTACAGCCGTGGACTACCGTACTGTACTGTGTCTGCTGCTAATATAGACTGGATGATAATGAGATGTAGTATGTATAAAGAAGAAAGAAAAAAAAAACCACGGGTAGGTGGTATACAATTATGGATGGACTGCCGAGTGCCGACACAGAGGTAGCTACAGCCGTGAACTACCGTACTGTGTCTGCTGCTAGTATAGACTGGATGATAAATAATGATATAAAATATATATATATATATATCACTACTGCAGCCGGACAGGTATATATTATATAATGACGGACCTGCTGGACACTGTCTGTCAGCAGAATGAGTTTTTTAATTTTTATAGAATAAAAAAACACCACACAAGTCACACGACGAGTGTACTTTTTCAGGCAGACAATCACAATATACTATACTGGTGGTCAGTGTGGTCAGGTCACTGGTCACAGTGGTCAGTGGTCAGTCACACTGGCAGTGGCACTCTGGCAGCAAAAGTGTGCACTGTTTAATATGTACTCCTGGCTCCTGCTATAACCTATAACTGCTCCCCAGTCTCCCCCACAATTAAGCTGTGTGAGCACAGTCAGATATTATACATAGATGATGCAGCACACTGGGCTGAGCACAGATATGGTATGTGAGTGTGACTGAGTCACTGTGTATCGTTTTTTTCAGGCAGAGAACAAGAACAGAACGGATTATTAAATAATAATAAATTATAAAACTGCACTGGTGGTCAGGTCACTGGTCATCAGTCACTAGTATAACTCCTCCTAAGCTCCAGTAAGTAAATGAAGTGTCTCACTCTCACTCTCCTATCTATTTTAATTTCTAAACGGAGAGGACGCCAGCCACGTCCTCTCCCTATCAATCTCAATGCACGTGTGAAAATGGCCGCGACGCGCGGCTCCTTATATAGAATCCGAGTCTCGCGATAGAATCCGAGCCTCGCGAGAATCCGACAGCGTGATGATGACGTTCGGGAGCGCTCGGGTTAACCGAGCAAGGCGGGAAGATCCGAGTCGCTCGGACCCGTGTAAAAAAACATGAAGTTCGGGCGGGTTCGGATTCAGAGAAACCGAACCCGCTCATCTCTACCAGACACTCCCCCGTTTCTCCAGCCACTCCCGCGTTTTCCCCAGAAACGGCAGCGTTTTTTCGCACACACCCATAAATCGGCCAGTTTCCGCCCAGAAACACCCACTTCCTGTCAATCACACTCCGATCACCAGAACGAAGAAATTTCTTTGTTAAGCCGTGAGTAAAATACCAAACTTTTTTGCAAATTTACTTGGCGCAGACGCACTGCGAACATTGCGCATGTGCAGTTTGAGACTAATCGCTCCATTGCGAAAAAAAACTAACGAACGAACAACTTGGAATGAGGGCCATTGTTCTACAGCTCCTCCGTCAGTCATTACATGCTTGTGATTTACCAAGAACAACATAAAATATGTGCACCAACATATAAAGCCATAGGCCCTCATTCCGAGTTGATCGCTCGCTAGCTATTTTTAGCAGCCATGCAAACGCATAGTCACCGCCCACGGGGGAGTGTATTTTCGCATTGCAAGTGTGCAATCGCCTGTGCAGCCGAGCTCTGCAAAATCATTTTGTGTAAAACAATACTAGCCCTGTAGTTACTTATCCTGTGCGATGAATCCAGCGATGAAGGTCCTGGAATTGACGTCAGACACCCACCCTGCAAACGCTTGGACACGCCTGCATTTTCTCAAACACTCCCAGAAAACGGTCAGTTGACACCCAGAAACTCCCACTTCCTGTCAATCTCCTTGCGATCGGCTGTGCGAATGGATTCTTTGCTAGAACCATTGCACAGCAAGTATGCTCTTTGTACACGTACGACGCGCCTGCGCATTGCGGTGCATACGCATGCGCAGTTTTGCCATTTTTTAAAGTGATCGCTGCACAGCGAACAAAGGCAGCTAGCGATCAACTCGGAATGGCCCCATTGACACAACTGCAGCAAAATACAACTCAACAATGGTTCTACCCACCTCAACCGCTGTATTCTGCAGCTCTCATCCACATGCACCACCTCCTCTCATAACGGATCACAGGACGTTTTGTTGGGCTACATTATCAAAATGATTCACTTATTTATATTTTACATTTTTTTATCTTCTATTTTTTACCTTTATCATTTCTAAATTATAATATTGTGTTAGACAAGGAAGGAATGGGTCTATTTTCAATCACATTTTAATAATAAAGTTCCTTTTTTGGAGATATAGGAGTCTATGGGGGAGATGTACTAAGCCTGAAAAGTGATAAATATCACTGTGATAAAGTACCAGCCAATCGGCTCCTAACTGCCATGTCACAGGCTGTGTTTGAACAATGACAGTTAGGAGCCGATTGGCTGGTACTTTATCACAGTGATATTTATCACTTTTCAAGCTTAGTACATCTGTCCCTGTGTACTAAGTCTTGGAGAGAGATAAAGTGGACAGAAGTAAATTACCAGCCCATCAGCTCCTAACTGTCATTTGTCAGACACAAGCTGTAACATGGCAGTTAGGAGATGATTGGCTGGTGTACCTAACCAATAACTGAAGATATGAAGGTATGCTAGGCATCAGACTGCTATTAGCTAACATGATGCCTAAGCCTTCTGCTCATATTGGGGTATATTTACTAACATTCGTAATTTTCGGAAAAAGGTCAAAGTTCGATCACGAATGACATCAACAGTGTAAAATTGCAACTTTTTGAATTGATTACGACCAATTTACTAAGCTGCCGTATTTTGCCTTTTCGGGTTTTCCGATGTCGATGTCATTCGTCTTTTTTTTCTGTTTTTTACGGCAGTGATTTGCAAAACACTGCCGACTTTTTCAAAATGAATCTCGGCCGGATCTGTGTGATCCGTGCTGGGGTTCATTTTTTTTTTTTTTTTTTTAAATAAACACTGTAAAACTTAAAAAAAAATTGCGTGGGGTCCCCCCTCCTAAGCATAACCAGCCTCGGGCTCTTTGAGCCGATCCTGGTTGCAGAAATATGGGGGAAAAAATGACATGGGTTCCCCCATATTTAAGCAACCAGCATCGGGCTCTGCGCCTGGTCCTGGTTCTAAAAATACGGGGGACAAAAAGCGTAGGGGTCCCCCGTATTTTTAAAACCAGCACCGGGCTCCACTAGCTGGACAGATAATGCCACAGCCGGGGGTCACTTTTATATAGTGCCCTGCGGCCGTGGCATCAAAAATCCAACTAGTCACCCCTGGCCGGGGTACCCTGGGGGAGTGGGGACCCCTTCAATCAAGGGGTCCCCCCCCCCAGCCACCCAAGGGCCAGGGGTGAAGCCCGAGGCTGTCCCCCCCATCCAATTGGCTGCGGATGGGGGGCTGATAGCCTTTTGTGAAAATGATAAGATATTGTTTTTAGTTGCAGTACTACAAGGCCCAGCAAGCCTCCCCCGCATGCTGGTATTTGGAGAACCACAAGTACCAGCATGTGGCAGAAAAACGGGCCCGCTGGTACCTGTAGTACTACTACTAAAAAAATACCCAAAAAAAGACAAGACACACACACCTTGAAAGTAAAGATTTATTACATACATCCACACAAACATACATACATACTTACCTTATGTTCACACGAGGGTCGGTCCTCTTCTCCAGTAGAATCCAAGGGGTACCTGTTGAATAAATTATACTCACCAGCTCCAGGGTCCCAGGCTCCTCGTAGCATCCATTTGTAATCCACGTACTTGAATAAAATAAAAAAACGGACACCCGAGCCACGCACTGAAAGGGGACCCATGTTTTCACATGGGCCCCCTTTCCCCGAATGCCAGAAACCCACTCTGACTGATGTCTAAGTGGGTTTCTTCAGCCAATCAGGGAGCGCCACGTTGTAGCACCCTCCTGATCGGCTGTGTGCTCCTGTACTGACTGACAGGCAGCACGCGGCAGTGTTACAATGTAGCGCCTATGCGTAACCCCTACGCTTTTTGTCCCCCGTATTTTTGGAACCAGGACCAGGCGCAGAGCCCGATGCTGGTTGCTTAAATATGGGGGAACCCATGTCATTTTTTTCCCCATATTTCTGCAACCAGGATCGGCTCAAAGAGCCCAAGGCTGGTTATGCTTAGGAGGGGGGACCCCACGCAATTTTTTTTAAAGAAAATAACCACTTTCCCACCCCTTCCCACTGATATACATGCACGGATCTCATGGATCCCTGCATGCCTATACAATCACGGATTAAAAAAGCAGGTCTGTTTTTTTTTAGCACTTTTTTACGAGTTGTAATTTTTCACGGCAGTGTTTTTTTTTTTTTTGCTTTGCACTTCTTAGTAAATTACCGAGATTCATACTTAAACAGCCGCGTTTTGACCGATGGTGTATTCATTCGTAATTTTTTTCTTGGACTTCCAAAAAATTACGAATGCCCTCATCACTGCCGTGATTATTGCTTAGTAAATTACCGAGATGACACTTTGATGAAAAAACGGCATCTCGGTCAAAATCGGGACCTTAGTAAATATACCCCACTGAGTCTATTTTTGTTGTTTGTACTATGACCTGTGAAACATCTCTCATGGCCATAGCTCTTATTAAATAAAGGAAGCTTAATAAAGCAGAGAAGGGAGAAAAAGTACCAGTAAAGGGGTTATGGATGAAAGCCTCTGGGATTAATAAAAGTACCAGTAAAGGAGTTATGGGGTTATGGATGAAAGCCTCTGGGATAAATAAAAGTACCAGCTACAAAGCTCCTGTCATTTTTTAAACCCATCCTGTCACACGACAGTTAGGAGCTGATTGGCTGGTACTTTCTCTCCATCCACTTTAGCTCCATCAAAGGCTTAGTAAATATACCCTTGTGTTTGAAAAATGACAGTTAGGAGCTGATTAGCTGGTACTTTCTCTCCATCCACTTTATCTCCATCACAGGCTTAGTAAATATACCCCTGTGTTTGAAAAGTGACAGTTAGGAGCTGATTAGCTGGTACTTTCTCTCCATCCACTTTATCTCCATCACAGGCTTAGTAAATATACCCCTGTGTTTGAAAAGTGACAGTTAGGAGCTGATTAGCTGGTACTTTCTCTCCATCCACTTTATCTCCATCACAGGCTTAGTAAATAGACACCTGTGTTTGAAAAACGACAGTTAGGAGGTGATTGGTTGGTAGTTTATCTCTCTCTAACGCTCTCCAAGGCATAGTACATCTCCCCCACTAGTACAGTATGTGAACTGTAGTACTGTAGCATAGTATACGTTGACTTGAAGTACTTAAATGTGGTTCTGTATAATAGGAACTGGGGTACTTCAGTGTAGCAAAATGGGAACTTGGACACTGCTATGTGCCCTAAAATGATTTAGGGCAGTGTTATTGGTATTGAACTGAACTAGACTCTATTACTAGGCATAATATGGCACTACTCTGCTTCACAAAAGGAATTAGAGTAAGACTATAGTGCACAAAATTACCTGGGACACTATAGGGGGGCATAAAACTGCTGGGGCAGATATGTCTTTCTAGAAGCATTGTGGTGGGGTCCACTCCATGCAGAGTTTTTTTGTTACTATTACTGCATAGATGTAAGAGTTATTCAGTATCTACAGAATAACGTTATATATATATATATATATATATATATATATATATAGTTACATAAAAAGTGCCTTTATTTTCATGGCAATAATGTCATAAACAGCTGTTTCATAAGTAGTATCTTTATCCACTTACAGTAAATGATTTCTATTTCCTATTTCACATTACACAAAGGAAAGAGCACAGAGGTGAATACGAGCGGAGATTAATTGAACGTGTGAGCAGGAGGCTTTATTGTGTTGGGTGAGATGATATTTGGGCCACATGATATTTTAGCAGTTTAGTAGGAACATTTATCCTACATTATTCATCATGGCATTATTGGGTTTTAGACAATATCGTAATCACTATAATTGATAAGCAATGAGCAACTTGAGCCCCAATTTCACATTAATATATATTTATGTGTATAATACTGAGCAGAATAATGTAAATTTATTTCCGTTTCACATCGACCTATGGCCCTCATTCCGAGTTGTTCGCTCGCTAGCTGCTTTTAGCAGCTTTGCACACACGAAGCCGCCGCCTACTGGGAGTGAATCTTAGCTTTGCAGAATAGCGAACGAAAGATTCGCAAAATTGCGACTAGAATAGCGATTAGAAATTTCTTTGCAGTTTCCAAGTAGCTCGATACTTACTCTGCCACTGCGATCAGTTCAGTCCTTTTCGTTCCTGGTTTGACGTCACACACATGCCCAGCGTTCGCCCAGGCACTCCCCCGTTTCTCCAGACACTCCCGCATTTTTCCCAGAAACGGCAGCGTTTTTTCACGCACACCCATAAAACGGCCAGTTTCCGCCCAGAAACACCCACTTCCTGTCAATCACACTCCGATCACCAGAACAAAGAAATTTCTTCGTTAAGCCATGAGTAAAATACCAAACTTTTTTGCAAATTTACTTGGCGCAGACGCACTGCGAACATTGCGCATGCGCAGTTTGCGACTTATCGCACCGATGCGAAGAAAACTAACGAGCGAACAACTCGGAATGAGGGCCTATCTACTTAGCTTTCATGGCTCATAGATGACCCTTTGAGAAAATCGTGCAGCTAAAACTGGACCTTTTCAGTAGTTATAGTTAACAACATGTTTCTATGAAAATTATGTTTGCAAAGGTCATTTTGTATTATTTTAGCATGGTCGAAAGTACTTACTATGTGGCCTCACGCCAAAATGAGAAAACTCCCCATGAATCAGTCAATGAAACATTTAGTTTACAAAAAACAAATCTGATTTCCTGCAAATGTTCTGAGAAATCTATTCTATTCTGAACCAGTTGATTATAACGGATTTCAGCTTTATAAGACTTGCTGATGATTCATAATTGAGGTGGTCATGTCACCAATAAGGGTTGACACATTGAGTGCCCTCTGTATGTGGGAGAAGGAGAGAGAGGAGGGGAGGGAGAGAGAAAGGGGGAGAGCGAAAGAGAGGGAGAGAAGGGGGAGGGAGAGGGGGAAGAGAAAAACGGAGAGAAAGAAAGAGAGAGAGGAGAGGAGTGGGAGAGGGAAAGGGAGAGGGAGAGTGAAAGAGAGGGAAAGAGGAGAGAAGAGGGAGAGAGAGAGGGGCAGGTAGAGCCAAAGAGAGGGAGGAGGAAGAGAGAGAGAGGAGAGGAGTGGGAGAGGGAGAGGGAGAGTGAAAGAGAGGGAGAGAGGAGGGAGAGAGAGAGGGGCAGGTAGAGCCAAAGAGAGGGAGGAGGAAGAGAGAGAGAGGAGAGGAGTGGGAGAGGGAAAGAGAGAGGAAGAGATAGAGTAAAAGTGAGGGAAAGAGGAGAGAGGGAGAGAGAGAGGGGCAGGTAGAGCCAAAGAGAGGGAGGTGGAAGAGAGAGAGAGGAGAGGAGTGGGAGAGGGAAAGAGAGAGGGAGAGGTAGAGTAAAAGTGAGGGAAAGAGGAGAGAGGGAGAGAGAGAGGGGCAGGTAGAGCCAAAGAGAGGGAGGAGGAAGAGAGAGAGAGAGGGGGAGGGAAATAGAGAGGGGGAAAGAGAGAGATGAAGTGAAAGAGAGAGGCAGAGAGGAAGAGAAAGGGAGAGCAGACAGAGATTTTTTTTCTTTTTGATACTATTTGTATTGCCTTACAGAGCCCCTGGTACATATAAAATTAGTGCAGGGTGTATGTTGCCCCCACTTCAGTTACTCACCTGCTGTCTGTCCTGTTACCGCCATCCACATCATTCCCACCAGTGCCATATATCTTACAAATTCATGAAAAACTATTTTCCAATGATAATGCTGGATTATTACACATGAAAAAAAGTATTTTTTATGTACTGCACTGCGCATGCACAAATGCCTTCTTTTTAGGAGGGGGGGGGGGGGGGGGCAGTCCATGCACATCTGAACACAAGCCCCCTCCAGTCTTTTACGACTTTTGACAAAACATGACCACAACACTAATGCACAAGAGGAAGGTTGAAGTTCCATTACAGAGGGGTGCAGGCCAGTAAGGGTTAATACTAGTAGGAACAAGGGCTGTCCACACATGCTTTCAACAATGTCTCTGTCCACAGAGAGAAGAGCCATTAGAAGAATGAGATTGAGGAAGAAGAAGTGAGAGCCAGAGGCAGATCTGAGAGAAAATTTGACAAAGGAATTAAAAGGCAGTAAGGGGTGACGGACATGACACTAAAAATAGGAGGTCCCATTTAGAAGAACTTTTAGACAGAAGAGAGGGTGACAAGAAGATGTTGTTGGAGAGGAGTTAGCATGAGTTAACAAAACACAGTTACAGACAAATGCGAGACAGAACTATGAGGATAAGGGGGCAGATTTCTTAAGCTCGGTGAAGTGATAAAGTGGAAGGTGATAAAGGACCAGCCAATCAGCTCCTAACTACCATGTCACAGGCTAGATTTGAAAAATTTCAGTTAGGAGCTGACTGGCTGGTGCATTATCACCTTCCACTTTATCACTTCACCAAGCTTAATAAATCTGCCCCAGTGTTAGACACAGAGAGTGGAAGGGAAATAGTAACTCAAGAAGTTAATTTAAGAAGCAGAGAAAGAAGGTTAGGTGAGAGAGAAAATTACACATTGGGGGTAATTCCAAGTTGATCGCAGCAGGAAATTTTTTAGCAGTTGGGCAAAACCATGTGCAGTGCAGGGGAGGCAGATTTAACATGTGCAGAGAGAGTTAAATTTGGGTGTGGTGTGTTCAATCTGCAATCTAATTTGCAGTGTAAAAATAAAGCAGCCAGTATTTACCCTGCACAGAAATAAAATAACCCACCCAAATCTAACTCTTTCTGCACATGTTATATCTGCCTCCCCTGCAGTGCACATAGTTTTGCCCAACTGCTACAAAATTTCCTGCTGCGATCAACTTGGAATTACCCCCATTGACCACATCTTTCCTTATGCTGAACATCTCCTGGACTAGTGGTGCCACCAAGTGTCTCACAGTTACACCCACTAAGGTGGAAGGAGGACAGTGACATGATACTGGAATTTAGACTACGTCCATTGACTGACCAAATTAAGGGGGTCATTCCGAGTTGATCGCATGCAGTAACTTTTTGCAGCCCGTGCAATCAACTAGATGCCGCCTATGCGGGAGTGTATTTTTGCATAGCAAGGCTGCGATCGCTTGTGCAGCCCTGCTATGCAAAAAAAGTTTTGTGTAGAACAAGACCAGGGCAAGAGTTACTTACCCTGTGCGATGAATCCAGCGTTGCAGGTCCCAGAATTACGTCAGACATCCGCCCTCCAAACCCCTGGACACGCCTGCGTTCGACGCACCACTTCCAGAAAACGGTCAGTTGACTCCCACAAACGCCCTCATCCTGTCAATCTCCTTGCGATCGGCTGTGCGAATCGATAATTCATTAAATTCATCGCCCAGCAACGATCCACTTTGTAGCCGTACGACGTGCCTGCGCATTGCGGTGCGTATGCATGTGCAGTAGTAACCTGTTCACTGCGCTGCAAAAAAAACGGCAGTGAGCGATCAACTCGGAATGACCCCCTAAATGCAACAGACTCTACACCAAGCAACTTGGGAGTGTTTTAACAGTTTAATGGCCAATGATCAAGCTAGAAGTGTGTGCCGACACCCGCTTTTTGGGGGTTTGATTTTGGATCTGTACTAATTAAGTGTTTTGGTTATAATTTGGCAAAAGCACCCTCACATATTTTGGCTGTGTATCTGTATTATTAAAAAAATTACTAAAAACTGCTAAAATCATGTCATGTGGGCCTGTTTTGTTCCTGCAGTATTATAAGCCTCAATTGCGTTCATTTCCACTTATTTCCAGTAAATTTTGACCACCTCACAGCTCATAATATTGTTTAATATTGTTTTCACCAATATTGGCCAAAGACTGCAGTGAACTAGCTGGCTTCTAAGCGACAGCGCAGCAGTACAAACACGTGGAAGTTTATAGCAGAACTATGAAACATTGCCACACAGCAGTGGCAGAAAAGAAAAGTGGTGCAAGATGGAATTGTCCCTCCAACCCACCATTATGTTGATTATTTAAAAGGGCATGCACAATTTAACAAACCAAGCACTTCAGCGACAGGGACTGCAACTTTTGTGGCTTAAGTGCCCCCACAAATCAAACTATCAATGGGTTTAAGGCGGGTGTAGTATGGTATGCCGGCGGTCGGGCTCCCGGCGACCAGCATAACGGCGCTGGAATCCTGACCGCCGGCATACCAACAGCTGGGCGAGCGCAAATGAGCCCCTTGCGGGCTAGCTGCGCTCGCCACACTGCGGGCACGGTGCTATCTATTCTCCCTCCAGGGGGTCGTGGACCCCCAAGAGGGAGAAAAGATGTCGGTATGCCGGCGATCGGGACTTCGGCGCCGGTATGGTGGTCGCCGGGAGCCCGACCGCCGGCAACCTGAAGACCTCCCGTTTAAGGCAGCTAACAGTGTTGTGAATCCTCTCTACAGTTGGAAGAGGTCATTTTTATCATCCAATTCCTCACCCACTCAGTGTTAACATCATCATCACCACACAATGTTAACTCATCCCCACTGAAATCCTCTATTACAGAAGTCTCTTTACTTTGAGGTAATTGGTAGGAAAGGTCTTTCTCACGGAATTTGTAGTTCATTTTTATGAACATCATCTTTTCTATATTTTGAGGAAGAGACCTCCTTTAACAATCACTCACAATGTTCCCGGCTGTGCTGTAAACTTATTCCAAGTACAAAGTGGATGGTGGGTAGCTTAAGTACACCAAAGTAAGTTTGTACATGTGGGCTCCAAATAGCTTATTTTTCCTCTTAGTAGTCAAAGGGACTGTCTGACATGCTCATTTGTACACAGTTATTCAAATAAACCTTGACCATTCTGTGGATGGTTACCGTATCAGTTTGAGTCATGGTCAGTGGTGCAAGTATGCGGGTACACTCGGGTACGGAGTACCCTTAAGAATTTGGCAGTGGGTACTCAGTACCACCTGCCACACACTGTGCACCCGTGACCACCATTACCACAATTATAATGCACCACAAAGCAACAAGACCATGGTGCCTGGCAGCATGACGGCGTCTCCCACTTTGTCAGGGTTACTGGGGCATGATGGTGACGTCATGGTGTCACATCACGCTTCCTCCTCTGTCGTCTGGCTTGAAGAGAGGAGCCTGATTGCACTTTTCACAGCATCCCTTGCCGGGAGCACAGTGCAGCTGTTTCCATTCACTCGGCTCGTGTGACGCATCGGCACTGAGCGGCTTTTGTTCTTTACAGGCTGGACTGATGGGCATGTCTCTGGCTTCATTGTGTGGGGTCATTAATTTCTAATATGATGTGGACACTAATATATATTTCTATTATTACAGGGGTATTACTATATATTTCTATTATCATGGGAGTATAACTATATATTTTTATTGTAATGTGGACATAACTATATATTTCTGTTATACCAGGGGCACTACTACAGTATATTTCCTGTTATAATTTAGGCATTACTATATATTGTTAGTAAATTGGGGGCATTACTACATATATTTATGATACTGGGGGTATTACTATATATTTCTATTATACTGGAGGCATTTCTATTAGAGATGAGCGGGTTCGGTTCCTCGGAAACCGAACCCGCCCGAACTTCATGTTTTTTAACACGGGTCCGAGCGACTCGGATCTTCCCGCCTTGCTCGGTTAACCCGAGCGCGCCCGAACGTCATCATCCCGCTGTCGGATTCTCGCGAGGCTCGGATTCTATCGCGAGACTCGGATTCTATATAAGGAGCCGCGCGTCGCCGCCATTTTCACACGTGCATTGAGATTCATAGGGAGAGGACGTGGCTGGCGTCCTCTCCGTTTATAGAGAAGAGAGTGAGACAGTAGAGAGAGACACAGTAGTAATTTTGGGGAGCATTAGGAGGAGTACTAGTTACTTGCTGAAGTGATAGATAGTGTGACTGTATATTATCTGACTTGTGGGGGAGACACTGACAGTGGGGAGCAGTTAGAGTCTGAGAGCAGGACTCAGGAGTACATATAACGTACAGTGCACACTTTTGCTGCCAGAGTGCCACACTGCCATTGTGACCACACTGACCACCAGTATTATATATATTGTGATTGTCTGCTTAGGAGTACTACTTGCAAGTTGCTGATAGTGTGACCAGTGACCTGACCACCAGTCACCACCAGTTTAATATATATATATATATATATATATATATAATTGTATATAATATATATATAATATTGTATACCACCTACCCGTGGTTTTTTTCTTTTTCTTTCTTCTTTATACATACTACTATAGTAGCTTACTGTAGCAGTCTGCGGTGCTGCTGAGCTGACAGTGTCCAGCAGGTCCGTCATCAGTCATTACATAATAAATATATATACCTGTCCGGCTGCAGTACTAGTGATATTATATATATATATATTGATTTCATCTCATTATCATCCAGTCTATATTAGCAGCAGACACAGTACGGTAGTCCACGGCTGTAGCTACCTCTGTGTCGGCAGTCGCTGGTCCATCCATAATTGTATACCACCTACCCGTGTTTTTTTTTTTTTTTCTTTCTTCTTTATACATACTACTATAGTAGCTTACTGTAGCAGTCTGCGGTGCTGCTGAGCTGACAGTATCCAGCAGGTCCGTCATCAGTCATTACATAATAAATATATATACCTGTCCGGCTGCAGTACTAGTGATATTATATATATATATATATTGATTTCATCTCATTATCATCCAGTCTATATTAGCAGCAGACACAGTACGGTAGCCCACGGCTGTAGCTACCTCTGTGTCGGCAGTCGCTGGTCCATCCATAATTGTATACCACCTACCCGTGTTTTTTTTTTTTCTTTCTTCTTTATACATACTACTATAGTAGCTTACTGTAGCAGTCTGCGGTGCTGCTGAGCTGACAGTGTCCAGCAGGTCCGTCATCAGTCATTACATAATAAATATATATACCTGTCCGGCTGCAGTACTAGTGATATTATATATATATATATTGATTTCATCTCATTATCATCCAGTCTATATTAGCAGCAGACACAGTACGGTAGTCCACGGCTGTAGCTACCTCTGTGTCGGCAGTCGCTCGTCCATCCATAAGTATACTAGTATCCATCCATCTCCATTGTTTACCTGAGGTGCCTTTTAGTTGTGCCTATTAAAATATGGAGAACAAAAATGTTGAGGTTCCAAAATTAGGGAAAGATCAAGATCCACTTCCACCTCGTGCTGAAGCTGCTGCCACTAGTCATGGCCGAGACGATGAAATGCCAGCAACGTCGTCTGCCAAGGCCGATGCCCAATGTCATAGTACAGAGCATGTAAAATCCAAAACACCAAATATCAGTAAAAAAAGGACTCCAAAATCTAAAATAAAATTGTCGGAGGAGAAGCGTAAACTTGCCAATATGCCATTTACTACACGGAGTGGCAAGGAACGGCTGAGGCCCTGGCCTATGTTCATGGCTAGTGGTTCAGCTTCACATGAGGATGGAAGCACTCAGCCTCTCGCTAGAAAACTGAAAAGACTCAAGCTGGCAAAAGCACCGCAAAGAACTGTGCGTTCTTCGAAATCCCAAATCCACAAGGAGAGTCCAATTGTGTCGGTTGCGATGCCTGACCTTCCCAACACTGGACGTGAAGAGCATGCGCCTTCCACCATTTGCACGCCCCCTGCAAGTGCTGGAAGGAGCACCCGCAGTCCAGTTCCTGATAGTCAGATTGAAGATGTCAGTGTTGAAGTACACCAGGATGAGGAGGATATGGGTGTTGCTGGCGCTGGGGAGGAAATTGACAAGGAGGATTCTGATGGTGAGGTGGTTTGTTTAAGTCAGGCACCCGGGGAGACACCTGTTGTCCGTGGGAGGAATAGGGCCGTTGACATGCCTGGTGAAAATACCAAAAAAATCAGCTCTTCGGTGTGGAAGTATTTCACCAGAAATGCGGACAACATTTGTCAAGCCGTGTGTTGCCTTTGTCAAGCTGTAATAAGTAGGGGTAAGGACGTTAACCACCTCGGAACATCCTCCCTTATACGTCACCTGCAGCGCATTCATAATAAGTCAGTGACAAGTTCAAAAACTTTGGGCGACAGCGGAAGCAGTCCACTGACCAGTAAATCCCTTCCTCTTGTAACCAAGCTCACGCAAACCACCCCACCAACTCCCTCAGTGTCAATTTCCTCCTTCCCCAGGAATGCCAATAGTCCTGCAGGCCATGTCACTGGCAATTCTGACGAGTCCTCTCCTGCCTGGGATTCCTCCGATGCATCCTTGCGTGTAACGCCTACTGCTGCTGGCGCTGCTGTTGTTGCTGCTGGGAGTCGATGGTCATCCCAGAGGGGAAGTCGTAAGCCCACTTTTACTACTTCCACCAAGCAATTGACTGTCCAACAGTCCTTTGCGAGGAAGATGAAATATCACAGCAGTCATCCTGTTGCAAAGCGGATAACTGAGGCCTTGACAACTATGTTGGTGTTAGACGTGCGTCCGGTATCCTCCGTTAGTTCACAGGGAACTAGACAATTTGTTAAAGTAGTGTGCCCCCGTTACCAAATACCATCTAGGTTCCACTTCTCTAGGCAGGCGATACCGAGAATGTACACGGACGTCAGAAAAAGACTCACCAGTGTCCTAAAAAATGCAGTTGTACCCAATGTCCACTTAACCACGGACATGTGGACAAGTGGAGCAGGGCAGGGTCAGGACTATATGACTGTGACAGCCCACTGGGTAGATGTATGGACGCCCGCCGCAAGAACAGCAGCGGCGGCACCAGTAGCAGCATCTCGCAAACGCCAACTCTTTCCTAGGCAGGCTACGCTTTGTATCACCGGTTTCCAGAATACGCACACAGCTGAAAACCTCTTACGGCAACTGAGGAAGATCATCGCGGAATGGCTTACCCCAATTGGACTCTCCTGTGGATTTGTGGCATCGGACAACGCCAGCAATATTGTGTGTGCATTAAATATGGGCAAATTCCAGCACGTCCCATGTTTTGCACATACCTTGAATTTGGTGGTGCAAAATTTTTTTTAAAACGACAGGGGCGTGCAAGAGATGCTGTCGGTGGCCAGAAGAATTGCGGGACACTTTCGGAGGACAGGCACCACGTACAGAAGACTGGAGCACCACCAAAAACGCCTGAACCTGCCCTGCCATCATCTGAAGCAAGAAGTGGTAACGAGGTGGAATTCAACCCTATATATGCTTCAGAGGTTGGAGGAGCAGCAAAAGGCCATTCAAGCCTATACAATTGAGCACGATATAGGAGGTGGAATGTACCTGTCTCAAGCGCAGTGGAGAATGATTTCAACGTTGTGCAAGGTTCTGCAACCTTTTGAACTTGCCACACGTGAAGTCAGTTCAGACACTGCCAGCCTGAGTCAGGTCATTCCCCTCATCAGGCTTTTGCAGAAGAAGCTGGAGGCATTGAAGGAGGAGCTAAAAGGGAGCGATTCCGCTAGGCATGTGGGACTTGTGGATGGAGCCCTTAATTCGCTTAACAAGGATTCACGGGTGGTCAATCTGTTGAAATCAGAGCACTACATTTTGGCCACCGTGCTCGATCCTAGATTTAAAACCTACCTTGGATCTCTCTTTCCGGCAGACACAAGTCTGCTGGGGTTCAAAGACCTGCTGGTGACAAAATTGTCAAGTCAAGCGGAACGCGACCTGTCAACATCTCCTCCTTCACATTCTCCCGCAACTGGGGGTGCGAGGAAAAGGCTCAGAATTCCGAGCCCACCCGCTGGCGGTGATGCAGGGCAGTCTGGAGCGACTGCTGATGCTGACATCTGGTCCGGACTGAAGGACCTGACAACGATTACGGACATGTCGTCTACTGTCACTGCATATGATTCTCTCACCATTGAAAGAATGGTGGAGGATTATATGAGTGACCGCATCCAAGTAGGCACGTCAGACAGTCCGTACTTATACTGGCAGGAAAAAGAGGCAATTTGGAGGCCCTTGCACAAACTGGCTTTATTCTACCTAAGTTGCCCTCCCACAAGTGTGTACTCCGAAAGAGTGTTTAGTGCCGCCGCTCACCTTGTCAGCAATCGGCGTACGAGGTTACTTCCAGAAAATGTGGAGAAGATGATGTTCATTAAAATGAATTATAATCAATTCCTCCGTGGAGACATTGACCAGCAGCAATTGCCTCCACAAAGTACACAGGGAGCTGAGATGGTGGATTCCAGTGGGGACGAATTGATAATCTGTGAGGAGCGGGATGTACACGGTGATATATCGGAGGATGATGATGAGGTGGACATCTTGCCTCTGTAGAGCCAGTTTGTGCAAGGAGAGATTAATTGCTTCTTTTTCGGTGGGGGTCCAAACCAACCCGTCATTTCAGTCACAGTCGTGTGGCAGACCCTGTCACTGAAATGATGGGTTGGTTAAAGTGTGCATGTCCTGTTTATACAACATAAGGGTGGGTGGGAGGGCCCAAGGACAATTCCATCTTGCACCTCTTTTTTCTTTAATTTTTCTTTGCATCATGTGCTGTTTGGGGAGTGTTTTTTGGAAGGGCCATCCTGCGTGACACTGCAGTGCCACTCCTAGATGGGCCCGGTGTTTGTGTCGGCCACTAGGGTCGCTTATCTTACTCACACAGCTACCTCATTGCGCCTCTTTTTTTCTTTGCGTCATGTGCTGTTTGGGGAGTGTTTTTTGGAAGGGCCATCCTGCGTGACACTGCAGTGCCACTCCTAGATGGGCCCGGTGTTTGTGTCGGCCACTAGGGTCGCTTATCTTACTCACACAGCTACCTCATTGCGCCTCTTTTTTTCTTTGCGTCATGTGCTGTTTGGGGAGTGTTTTTTGGAAGGGCCATCCTGCGTGACACTGCAGTGCCACTCCTAGATGGGCCAGGTGTTTGTGTCGGCCACTAGGGTCGCTTATCTTACTCACACAGCTACCTCATTGCGCCTCTTTTTTTCTTTGCGTCATGTGCTGTTTGGGGAGTGTTTTTTGGAAGGGCCATCCTGCGTGACACTGCAGTGCCACTCCTAGATGGGCCCGGTGTTTGTGTCGGCCACTAGGGTCGCTTATCTTACTCACACAGCTACCTCGGTGCAAATTTTAGGACTAAAAATAATATTGTGAGGTGTGAGGTATTCAGAATAGACTGAAAATGAGTGGAAATTATGGTTTTTGAGGTTAATAATACTTTGGGATCAAAATGACCCCCAAATTCTATGATTTAAGCTGTTTTTTAGGGTTTTTTGAAAAAAACACCCGAATCCAAAACACACCCGAATCCGACAAAAAAAATTCGGTGAGGTTTTGCCAAAACGCGGTCGAACCCAAAACACGGCCGCGGAACCGAACCCAAAACCAAAACAGAAAACCCGAAAAATTTCAAGTGCACATCTCTAATTTCTATATGTTTCTAACCTTGCCTCCAGAGTGCAAAGAAATGGGGCTGTGTCTTGTGGCAACGTCACTAGTGTCATGTAGCCACTTCCATTAGTGGTATGTGGTCACGCCCCTTCACAACACATGACCACGCCCATTTTTCGGCACTCAGTTCCACTAATAAAATATTTCTACTTGCACCACTGGTCATGGTTGAGGTGTCACTAATGTTGGCAAATTCCTTGAGTCCTGACCACATGTCAAAATGTTTCACTCTAGTGCGCTGAGTTGACTCATCGCCAGTGGGTCTCTTGGTAAACCTTATATTTTTCCTTTCAGCAGCAGTTGCAGAAGAATCTGAAGGATTATGTGCTACTTGAGTTGCCAACTTGCTCAAAAGGAGCTTTTAGCATCTCTTAAGATCTCTGTCAGTTGGAAAGAAAGACATTACATGCAACTTAATCCTAGGATCAAGCATGGTTGCCAAAATGTAGTGATCTCATTTCAAGGTGTTGACAACCCTTTGATCCTGGCAAAGTGAATAAAGAACTTAATGTACAAGTCCAACATACTTAGCCGAATCACTTAATTTCGCCTGCCCCTTCAGTTTCTCAAGCTGCCTTTCCATTAAGGGAATCACCTGACTCAAGCTGGCACTGTCTTAACTGACTTCATAGGTTGCTACTTTGAATGGTTTCAGTACAATACATGAAGCGGAAAGAATTGTCCACTGTAATGGACTAAGGTACACTCCTTTTACTTTCCCTATGTCATGGCTTGTTGTGTACGCTTGGAGTGATTGCTGCTGTTCCTCCATTCACTGCAGCATATAAAGGGTGGAGTTCCACCTCTTGCTTCAGTTAGTTGCAAGGCAACTTGAACTGTTCTTGCAGCCGCTGCAATCTCCTACATCCTGTTATTAAATGCCAAAAAATGTTAGAACATTTTCAGGCCACAGACAGCATCTCCTTCATGCCTCTGTCATTTAAAAAAAATTGTGTGCCACCAAGTGGACTGGATTGTGTTGAAGTTCACCCAGTTGTAATGCTCTCACAATGTTACTGGCGTTATCAGAAATTTACACATCCTGAGGAGAGACCTAGCAAGGTAAGTCATTTTGTTATGACATTCCTTAGCTTTTCTGACAGGTTGACACTTGTTTGCCTCTTAGTGAAGCCGGTGATACAGAGAGTAGCCTGCCTGTGAATGAGTTTGTGTTTTGTGCTACAGATATCTGTTTTATAGGATTCTTTTATAATCAATTGTTGTTTGAAACTAATAGTAGTCTTCTTGGTCCACTTCTGGGACCAATATTTACCCCCCAGCAGCAGCAGCAATAGACCTATTACTCAAGAATTTTTCTGAGGAATCCTGGATAGGAGAGGAGTCAACATTAGCAAATTGGATGCAAGAGGACTTCTTCCAATCATTAATGAGGATATTCATGAAGAAGTTGTTGGCAGTTGAGATTACATGTGCTGGGAACTAACTGATAGATGGAGCTGATGCTGGACTGCATGGTATTATTTTAGCAGATTTTTCTGATTTTTACAACTTTTTACGAGCTTGCTGCAAATGATGTAATAGGGAGGCAGTTCCTAGATGGTTAACGTCCTTACTTCTACTTACTTTGGCTTTACAAACACTACAGATGCCTTGACAATTGTCAGGATTTAAGCAAAATAATTCCACAAGTATGAAGTGGATTTTTTTCTCTTATGTCCAGGCATGACAATGGCCTACTTCTTATCACAGGCAACAACAACATCCTCATTACCAGCATCAGCTACACAAATATCCCCTTCATCTTGTTGCATTCCACAGTGGAATCTTCAATTTCTATGTCACCATCTATAATTGTGCTGCTCATCCCCACAGGGTGCAGAAATGGTGGAAGGAGGCTTCTCTATGAGTACAGTATCAGAAATGTCAGACTCAAACATAGCTAACATGGATGCTCTTCGACTCTCCTCAGGGATTTGTAACATTTCTGAACACACAGTTTGTTCTTCAGCCTTAGTAGGTTTAGTCTGCACTGATTTGCCTGTTTTACGTTTGATACCTCTGCTAGACTCTGAGTAGAAGGTGTTGCATCATCTTGTGAGGTTACAGAAGAAAATGCCTGACTGAAAGAACCACCAATTGCAAATAAAGGCCAAGACCTAAGCCTTTCCTTGCCGCTGCATGTGGTGTATGGCATGTTGGCAATTGTATGTTTTTTGGCAGTAAACTTTCCCTTTATAGTGAAATATTGTTTTGATTTCAGGTGCCCTTTCTTTAACCCTCTATACCCTTGAGCACTGGCTTTAGTTGATGTTGAAGTACTACTAATATCATTATCATCATGACTAGCAGCAGCCATGGTACTAGTACTTAGTTGCTGCTCCTGCACTTCCATCAACTGATCATGATCCATATCGACTCACAGCACTTATATTGTTAATGCAGTGGCATGGCTTGGCCCTGAACACACACAAGTTTAACAAGAAAAGAAAACACTTTTTTTTACTTTATCGTTCCCCATATGAAATAAAAATATAAAAATGTAATAAAATCATTGTAGCTCAATATGCTAACAACATTTTCTCCTATATGTCCAATAAGATGCTGAGAAAGGGGGGCATGGCCTGGCTGGCAAGAGGAGCGGACGAGCTTGCTAGCAGCTCTGGTGGCTTTATCACTATCTGGGCTCCTACACAGGAGTTCCCCAGTCCCCAAACTCTTTTCGAGCCCTCTAAATACCTGCGGTGAAGACAGGGGCTCATCCACAACTTCTCTGAGCCTCCGAAGGTGCAGCCTAACTTCCATCTGAAGCCGCGGCCTAAAGTGTCGGTCCGTCCCGCAGCGCCTGTGCGGGAACAAGCTGACTTCCCCATGTCCAGAATAGTGCTGCTCCCCACTTCCCCACACATACTACCAGCAGCGATAACATTGACTGCACTACTGCTCGGGCGGGGTGGGAGAGAGAGTGCTTGGAGCTCCGGTCCTGCAGCAGCACCCACCACCTTCTTGCTCTCCTGCCTTTACAGCTGCACTGATGCTGATCCCAGATCCTGTCTGCAGGTACACTAGTAGCGGAACCAGCAGAGTGGAAGGGGGCTAGCAAAAGGCTTGCTTATGAACAGTTGGGCACTATACAACAGAGCCTCCCTGATACCATAAGCTCTTGTAATATGGAGCTAAATGATAAGCAGCACACCTGTTGCTGTGAAGTATTCACCCATACAGCTGCTTCTGATAGCTGACAGAACAACTCTATTGTGTAGACTCACATATTGCTCCACAGTTTTAAAAACGCACATTTTATAGCTATTACCTGGAGTGAGCAGTCAAATCCTATTCTTAATCCATATGACCTCCCACTTTGACAAGGAAGGGCATTCATCATCATCATCATCATCACTGCTCTCATAATGCCGAAAACCAGTTGCTGATAGCCACTTAGGGCCATGTGGGGGGCCACCGCACAGCAATGACCTGCACGTTTTCATAATACCAAGGCTAGAGCAGTGACATCTGTTCCATTATTTGACTGCTGAGCGTATTTCCCACTGATTGTTCTCATGGTGAGAGGCAATAAAAAAACTAAGACCAAGCAGGAGGGGACACCTAGATCTACTGACCATCATTCCTCTGATCTGCGTCAGTTCTTGATCACACCTAGTGCAGATCCAACACCTGGTAATGCAATTCCTGCTTCCCCAACTTTGTCTACATCATCTGACGGTATGTTTTCATCTGGAGATACGCAACATCAGGTGACCTCCTCCCTAACTACAGAAATAAGCAAAATCTTGTCCCATGTTAAGTCGCTGCCCACAAAACAGGACATTTTGAACTTGGAGAGCCGCTTGTTATCCAACATTAAACAAGAAGTGGCCATCATTCAAAAGGACATGTCCCAACTTGCGACTCAAATCAACATGTTAGAGGACCATGAAACAACTACTGTGGCCACTTTATCCAGATTAAGAGAGGTGATTTCACATCAGACAACTGATATTACCTTCCTTAAATCTTGCATTGAAGAAATGGATAATCATGGGAGGCGGAACAATATTAGGGTCAGTGGCCAACCAGAGGATATTCAGCAGACCGACCTAACTGATGTCCTTACAAAAATATTTGGAGAAATGATTGACTTATATCCCAACAGTGAGATCGTATTTGATGGGGCACATCGCGCCCTCAGACCTAGAGGTTTACCATCAGACTGGCCGCGAGTTGTGATTTGCCAGCTACATTACTAAACCCAAAAAGAGGAGATACTGAGGAAGGCTCGCCAATTAGATGGCATAGACTTCCAAGGAGATAAGATACAGCTGTTCCCAGATTTGGCTTGGTCGACTCTGCAACAACGCCGGGCTTTGAAACCCCTTACAGATACCCTTCGGAAACATGAACTGAAATATCGTTGGGGCTTTCCATTCTATCTCCATGTCTCCAATAACTTCTAATCTAATCAACTACGCTCTCTAAGCCATTGGATCTACCAGTTTTCCTCACCGCCACTGGTATACAACATCTGGAACTGCCAAATTGGGACTAATTTCACCGCCAACCTGAGCTTCCTTCAATTGCTCCTCATGATGATATGTGGCAGCAAGTACGGTTCCCGGACAAGGGGGGACACAACCTACTGGCCCGCAATCCTTTGCACCGACTTGATCAATATATTGCGCTACATGTTGGTGAGATAATTCATGTTTCTGCTGACATATGCTTAGATTTTTTCTTTTTTCGTATTCAGTCTGTTATTCTATGCATTATGTCTGCTTCTATTACATGTATGATGTATAGTTTGCTACTGTAGGAATAATAACCATACTTATTTGCAATTAAGGTCATCAGTTGGCTTTAGCCGCTTCTCTCCATGTTCATGTCCATCTCCATCATAAACTGCTAGTTTTTGCTTATTGATAACTTTTAAGGTTGTAGATTTTGGAGAGTGGGAGATCGCTGTCCCTGGCCCCCTGATAGATCCCCCATTATGCTGCACCCACTGTTTCTCTGGGATGGGAGTCGACAGGTTTCCACTCCTGATCCATTTGCGGCTATTCTTTCCTTCATGTTGTTGACAGTTCTATATCACATCTGTGACTTCTGTCGTACATCTCTTTGTACAACAGTCTTTCTTCCCAATTTCTCAGATTTTCTTTCTCTTTTGCTGATTATCCCTAGTGTTTCCTCACACTCTCCTCTCTCTGTTCTCCATGCTGGGCATATTAACCAAGGGCCTCCACTCCTCTACCATTATATGGGTTATGTGACAAGTAGTATATTCCTTTGGTTTGACCTATAATGGGACATGATAACCTACATATAACTACTCTTAATGTAAAGGGCCTAAACATTCCTGAGAAGCGATACAAACTCCTTAAATGGCTTAGAGACGAGAAAGTGGACATTGCCTTAATTCAGGAAACGCACTTTAGGACTGGCAGTGTCCCGTCGCTTAACTGTCTCTACTACCCTCATGTCTTTACCGCCAATGACCCCTCTGGGAATACGTTAGGGGTGGCTATATTACTAGCAAGACACTTACCCGTTCTCAATGTCACTTCTCATAGGGTATTGGGCAGAGGCATACTGGTTAAATGTGATATTAATAGCCATCATTTTTCCTTTCTGAATATATATGCTCCCAACATGAAGCAGCCTTCTTTTTTGTCTTCTGTTTTAGAAAATGTTGAACCTCTCCTTGAAGGGGTAGTGATAATGGGTGGTGACCTGAATTGGGCTCTGGACCCTCTCCACAATACATCTAAAAAAGTTTTATATACAGTAGACCTGAGAAGGAGTATAGGAAGGTGAGGCACATCCTGCTCGAACACCAGCTGATAGACACTTGGAGATTGACTCACCCCTCAGACACTGATTATTCTTATTTTTCTCATCCACACCAAACATATTCCAGAATAGATTATTTGTTCTTAAGCCACCGGCACCTTCATTTACTGTCTGACGCTTCAATAGGACAAATTACATGGTCAGAGCATGCCCTTGTCAGCCTCACATTACGACTTCCCAAACAGCCGCGGAAATCATGGTCATAGCGTTTCAATGACACCCTTCCCCAAGATGCATCCTGTAGATCCTGACTGGAATCTGCAATCGATTCCTATATTAACAATAATGATTGTGATGAAACTTCTAAGGTTTCGATATGGGAGGCACATAAGTGCGTTTTGAGGGGCACATTTATCCAGTTGGGGTCCTACAGGAAAAAGCAAAAGATGAAACGGAGGAATGACTTACTAGCCAAGATAAAACTAAGGAATCTCATTCCCTCCAACATTACACTGACCTTGAAGAGGCCCACACCGTTACTACCAGTGGGGTAACAAACTGGGTAGACTACTGGCTAAGGCTCTTCGGGAACAGTGGGCGATTACCTTTATTCATGCTATAAAATACGACCATGGCCAAACTCAATATGACCTGCATAAAATTGCTAAGGCTTTCAGGCTTATTATTCTAACTTATACAATCTCTAGGGTTTGGACGGGAGAACAGACACTATGGGGGTCATTCCGAGTTGATCGCTAGCTGCCGTTGTTCACAGTGCAGCGATCAGGCTAAAAATCAGCATTTCTGCGCATGCGTATTCACCGCAATGCGCAGGCGCATCATACAGGTACAATGAGCATCGTGGGTTTGCACACAGTCTAACTAAACATTCCTGTCGCACAGCCGAACGCGGGAAGATGACATGAAGTGGGCGTTTCTGGGTGGCAACTGACCGTTTTCAGGGAGTGTTTGGTAAAACGCAGGCATGGCTGAAAAAATACGATTTTAAACCTACCGGTAAATCTTTTTCTCCTAGTCCGTAGAGGATGCTGGGGACTCCGTAAGGACCATGGGGTATAGACGGGCTCCGCAGGAGACATGGGCACTCTAAAGACTTTGGATGGGTGTGCACTGGCTCCTCCCTCTATGCCCCTCCTCCAGACCTCAGTTAGAGAACTGTGCCCAGAGGAGACGGACAGTACGAGGAAAGGGTTTTTGTTAATCTAAGGGCAAGATACATACTAGCCCACACCATCCACACCGTACAACTTGCAACATACGAACCAGTTAACAGTATGAAACAAAAACAGCATCAGCCAGAGACTGATCAAAACTGTAACATAACCCTTATGTAAGCAATAACTATATACAAGTCTTGCAGAATTTAGTCCGCACTGGGACGGGCGCCCAGCATCCTCTACGGACTAGGAGAAAAAGATTTACCGGTAGGTTTAAAATCTTATTTTCTCTTACGTCCTAGAGGATGCTGGGGACTCCATAAGGACCATGAGGATTATACCAAAGCTCCAGACCGGGCGGGAGAGTGCGGATGACTCTGCAGCACCGATTGAGCAAACATGAAGTCCTCCTCAGCCAAGGTATCAAACTTGTAGAATTTAGCAAAAGTGTTTGAACCCGACCAAGTCGCTGCTCGGCAAAGATATAATGCCGAGATGCCTCGGGCAGCCGCCCAAGAAGAGACCACCTTAATAGTGGAATGGGCCTTTACCGAATTTGGTAACGGCAATCCAGCCGTAGAATGAGCCTGCTGAATCGTGTTACAGATCCAGCGAGCAATAGTCTGTTTAGAAGCAGGAGCGCCAAGCTTGTTGGCTGCATACAGGACAAACAGTGCCTCTATTTTCCTAACCTGAGCCGCCCTGGCTACATAAATTTTTTATGGCCCTGACTACATCAAGGGACTTGGAATCCTCCAAGTCACCCGTAGCCACAGGCACCACAATGGGTTGGTTCATATGAAAAGACGAAACCACTTTAGGCAAAAATTGAGGACAAGTCCTCAATTCTGCTCTTTCCACATGGAAAATCAGATAAGGGCTCTTGTGAGACAAAGCCGCCAATTCGGACACCCGCCTTGCAGATGCCAAGGCCAACAACATGACCACCTTCCAAGTGAGAAATTTTAATTCAACTGTTTGAAGAGGCTCAAACCAGTGAGATTTTAGGAACTGTAACACCACGTTAAGGTCCCATGGTGCCACTGGGGGCACAAAAGGAGGCTGGATATGCAGCACTCCCTTTACAAAAGTCTGGACTTCTGGGAGAGAAGCCAATTCCTTCTGAAAGAAAATTGATAGGGCCTAAATCTGTACCTTAATGGAGCTTAACTTTAGGCCCATATCCACTCCTGTCTGTAGAAAGTGGAGAAAACGGCCCAGATGGAAATCTTCAGTAGGAGCATTCTTGGCTTCACACCAAGATACATACTTCCTCCAGATGCGGTGATAATGTTTCGCCGTCACCTCTTTCCTAGCCTTAATCAGAGTAGGGATGACTTCCTCCAGAATACCTTTCCCCGCTTGGATTTGGTGTTCAACCGCCATGCCGTCAAACGTAACCGCAGTAAGTCTTGGAACACGCAGGGCCCCTGCTGCAACACGTCTTCCCTGAGAGGAAGAGGCCACGGATCTTCTGTGAGCATTTCCTGAAGATCTGAATACCTGGCCCTTCGAGGCCAATCTGGAACAATGAGTATTGTCTGCACTCTTTTTCGTCTTATGATTCTCAGTATTTTTGAGATGAGCGGAAGAGGAGGGAACACATAGACCGACTGAAACACCCATGGTGTCACCAGGGCGTCCACCGCTACTGCCTGAGGGTCCCTTGACCTGGCACAATACCTCCGAAGCTTCTTGTTGAGGCCATCATGTCTATTTGTGGAAGTCCCCACTGACTTGTTATCTCTGCAAAAACTTCCTGATGAATTCCCCCCTCTCTTGGATGGAGATTGTGTCTGCTGAGGAAGTCTGCTTCCCAGTTGCCCACTCCCGGAATGAAGACTGCTGACAGAGGTCTTTCGCGATTTTCTGCCCAGCGAAGACTCCTGGTGGCTTCCGCCATTGCCACTCTGCTCCTTGTCCCGCCTTGGCGGTTTACATGAGCCACAGCTGTGACCTTGTCTGATTGAATCAGAACCGGTAGGTCGCGAAGAAGATTCTCCGCTTGTCGTAGGCCATTGTATATGGCCCTCAATTCCAGTACGTTGATGTGTAGACAAGCCTCCTGGCATGACCATAGTCCCTGAAAATTTCTTCCTTGTGTGACTGCTCCCCATCCTCGGAGGGTCGCGTCCGTGGTCACCAGAACCCAGTCTTGAATGCCGAACCTGCGACCCTCGAGAAGGTGAGCACTCTGCAGCCACCACAGGAGAGACACCCTGGCCCTGGGGGACAGGCTTATTTTCTGATGTATTTGTAGATGGGACCCCGACCACTTGTCCAGAAGGTCACACTGAAACATCCTTGCATGGAATCTGCTGAAGGGGATGGCCTCGTAGGTCGCCACCATTTTTCCCAGTACTCGAGTGCATTGATGGACTGACCTCTTTTCGGTTTTAGCAGGTCTCTGACCATGTTCTGGAGTTCCTGGGCTTTTTCCATCGGGAGAAAAAAAACCTTTAGTTCCGTGTCCAGAATCATGCCTAAGAAAGATAGCCGAGTCGTTGGAACCAACTGTGACTTTGGTAGATTTAGAATCCAGCCATGCTGCTGTAGCACTCTCAGGGAGAGCGACACGCTTTTCTGCAATTGATCTCTCGATCTCACTTTTATCAGGAGATCGTCCAAGTACGGGATAATTGTGACTCCCTGCCTGCGCAGGAGCACCATCATTTCCGCCATTACCTTGGTCAAAATCCTCGGGGCCGTGGAAAGCCCAAACGGCAACGTCTGAAACTGGTAATGACAGTCCTGTACAGCGAATCTCAGGTACGCCTGATGAGGGGGATATATGGGGACATAAAGGTATGCATCCTTTATGTCTAGAGACACCATTAAATCCCCCCCTTCCAGGCTGGAGATAACTGCCCGGAGCGATTCCATCTTGAATTTGAACTTTTTCAAGTCCAGGTTTAGGGATTTTAGATTTAGAATGGGTCTGACCGAGCCATCCGGTTTCGGGACCACAAACAGGGTTGAATAGTACCCCTTCCCCTGTTGACCTATGGGAACCTTGACAATCACTTGTTGTTGACATAGTTTTTGAATTGCAGCTAAAACTCCCTCTCTGGGGGAGAAGCTGGAAAAGCAGATTTGAAAAATCGGCGAGGAGGCACCTCTTCGAATTCCAACTTGTAGCCCTGGGATACAATTTCCATCGCCCAAGGATCCACATCTGACTGAACCCAGACGTGGCTGAAGAGTCGAAGACGTGCCCCCACCGGCGCGGACTCCCTCAGTGGAGCCCCAGCGTCATGCGGTGGATTTAGTAGAAGCCGGGGAGGACTTCTGCTCCTGGTAACTAGCCGTAGCAGGCATTCTTTTCCCTCTACCTTTACCTCTGGCGAGGAAGGAAGTGCCCTGACATCTTCTGGACTTATGCGACCGAAAGGACTGCATCTGATATTGTGGTGTTTTCTTTTGCTGTGGGGGAACATAAGGTAAAAAAGTAGATTTACCCGCGGTAGCTGTGGAAACCAGGTCCGCGAGACCTTCCCCAAATAAAACCTCACCCTTGTAAGGCAAAACTTCCATATGTCTCTTTGAGTCGGCATCACCCATCCATTGGTGGGTCCACAGGGCTCGCCTAGCAGAAATTGCCATGGCGTTGGCTCTTAAACCTAACAGCCCAACGTCTCTCGCAGCGTCTCTCATATATAAGGCTGCGTCTTTAATGTGACCCAAGGTCAATAAAATGCTAACCCTATCTAGGGTATCAATGTCAGATGACAAGTTATCTGCCCAAGCTGCTACTGCGCTACAAACCCAAGCCAACGCTATTGCCAGTCTGAGCAGGGCACCCATATGTGCATAAATTGATTTTAAGGTAGTTTCCTGTCTGCGATCAGCAGGATCCTTGAGGGCTGCCGTGTCTGGAGACGGTAGCGCCACCTTTTTGGACAAGCGCGTTAAAGCCTTGTCCACCCTGGGCAAGGATTCCCACCGTAACCTGTCCTGCACAGGGAAAGGATACGCCATAAGAATTCTCTTGGGAATCTGCAGTTTCTTATCTGGAGTTTCCCAAGCCTTTTCAAATAACGCGTTCAGCTCATGAGATGGGGGAAAGGTTACCTCAGGTTTCTTTTCCTTAAACATGCATACCCTCGTGTCAGGAACAGAGGGGTCATCTGTGATATGCAAAACATCTTTTATTGCAATAATCATATAATGAATACTTTTGGCCACCCTTGGGTGTAACCTTGCATCATCGTAGTCGACACTGGAGTCAGAATTCGTGTCGGTATCAGTGTCTGCTACTTGGGACAGGGGACATTTCTGAGACCCTGGAGGGCCCTGTGATACAGCCAAAGCCATGGATTGACTCCCTGACTTTTCTCTGGACTCTGCTTTGCCCACTCTCTTATGTAATAAAGACACATTTGCATTTAAAACATTCCACATATCCAGCCAATCAGGTGTCGGCGTCGCCGACGGAGACACCACAATCATCTGCTCCACCTCCTCCTTAGATGAGCCTTCCGCTTCAGACATGCCGACACACACGTACCGACACCCCCACACACTCAGGGATATACATATATATATGGAGACAGTCCCCCAATAAGGCCCTTTGGAGAGACAGAGAGAGAGTATGCCAGCATACACCCAGCGCCACCGGACACTGGAATAAAATCCCAGTCAGTACAGCGCTTTTATAAAAATATACTCACTGCGCCAAATAAATGTGCCCCCCTCTTTTTTGCCCTCTGTACTTGTATTCAGCAGGGGAGAGTCCGGGGAGCCAGCTTCTCTGCAGCATGCTGTGGAGAAAATGGCGCTGGTTAGTGCTGAGGAGTCAAGCTCCGCCCCCTCACCGGCGGGCTTCGATCCCGCTCAAATCTTTATACTGGCGGGGGTTTTTGTAATATACTGCCTCCACAGTATATAACTATGCCAGTGTCCCTAGAGGTTTAATAATTGCTGTCCAGGGCGCCCCCCCCCTGCGCCCTGCACCCATACAGTGCCGCCAGTGTGTGTGTTAATGTGGGAGCAATGGCACGCAGCGTTAAGTCTTCAGCAGCCTTTGAAGTCTTCTTTCTTCTCATACTCACCCGGCTTCTATCTTCCAGCTCTGTGAGGAGGACGGCGGCGCGGCTCCGGGACGAACAGCGAGGGTGAGACCTGCGTTCCGACCCTCTGGAGCTAATGGTGTCCAGTAGCCTAAGAAGCAGAGCCTATCATTTAAGTAGGTCTGCTTCTCTCCCCTCAGTCCCACGATGCAGGGAGCCTGTTGCCAGCAGTGCTCCCTGAAAATAAAAAACTTAACAAAAAGTATTTTTCAGAGAAACTCAGTAGAGTTCCCCTGGAGTGCATCCAGTCTCCTCTGGGCACAGGATCTAACTGAGGTCTGACGGAGGGGCATAGAGGGAGCAGCCAGTGCACACCCATCTAAAGTCTTTAGAGTGCCCATGTCTCCTGCGGAGCCCGTCTATACCCCATGGTCCTTACGGAGTCCTCAGCATCCTCTAGGACGTAAGAGAAAACGCAGGCATGGCTGGGCATTCGCTGGGCGGGTGTGTGACGTCAAAAGCCATCCCTCTGTCATTAGAATCAATGCACAAGAAGAGTAATTACAGGGCTGGTCTTGTTTTACACAAAAAGATTTTGCAGGCGCTCTGCTGCACAAGTGTTCACACTTCTGCAAAGCGAAAATACACTCCCAGTGGGCGGCGACAATGCATTTGCACAGCTGCTAAATACTGCTAGTGAGCGATCAACTCGGAATGACCCCCTATATCCCATCAGACTGCTATAGCTGACTACCTAAAATCTTTAAATTTCCCTACCTTGTCGAGGACAGATGCTGATTATTTAGAATACCCTTTTTCCACTGATGAGGTTATTTAAGTTGTCGATGCCTCCCCCAATGGCAAAAGCCCAGGTCCAGATGGGTTTTCTATCGCTTACTATAAGGCTTTTAAGGGGAAACTGGCTGCGCTTCTTACGAGGGCGCTTAAAGCCATTTCGGAAGAGACATACTTCTCTGCGCAATCCCTTGAGGCTCACATCACAGTGTTACCAAAAGACGGTAAAGGCCCCAGTTTGTGCTCAAGTTATAGGCTGATTTCCTTGCTGAACATGGATATCAAAATCTTTGCTAAATTAATTGCGAAACGCCTTAAACTTTTGTTGCCAAATCTAATTCTTGGAGACCAGACGGGCTTTGTCAGGGTAGAGAGGACAGAGATAACACCTCCAAAGTGATTAACATGATCCATTACGCAACCTTATCCTCATCCCCCTTTATCGTACTATCGACTGATGCTGAAAAAGCGTTTGATAGGGTGGATTGGGGTTTTATGTCTGTCGTTCTGAGACATCTGGGACTGGGTAATGCCTGTCTCCATAGAATCTTGTCCCTTTATAAGTCCCCGAATGCTCAAATCAGTATGAATGCCCCTTGTACCCCTTTTTATTTGTACTATGCATGGAAGCTCTGGCTAGAGCAATTAGAGCCAATAAAAATACAGGACAGGAATATAAATTAGCTCTGAATGCCGATGATTTGCTGGCCTTGATCTCAAACCTGACAATTTCCCTCCCAAATTTGATCACTGAATTCCATAGAGATGGAGCCCTCTCAAATTTTAAGATAAATGACTCCAAATCAATAGTTATGAATTTAACAGCCGCTCCCATGCGATTGATAGTTTGAAACATTAATTTGATGTGGCATGATTATAAGATGAAATATTTAGGCGTTCAGACCTCCAGTGACTTGACCAAACTGTTTTCCTTAAATTTTGTCCAATTACTGAAAACACTCCGCTCAGATTTTCAGAAGGGGGGGTGTTTACGTATATCATGGGTTGGTAGAATAAATGTGGTCAAAATGAACTCCCTGCCCAAGTTATTGTTTTTCCTACAAACTCTCCCCATACGTATTCCACCCATGTGGTTTCATTCCATTCAGAATCTTATTCGAACATTTGTCTGGGGACTCAACACACCGCATTTTAAACATGATATTTTCTTTTTGAGGAAACATAAGGGAGGCCAGTAACTTCCACACATCACTAGTTACTATAATGCAGTGGTGCTAAACAGAATTCTGGAATGGTCACGTGCCAAAGACTGTAAACAATGGGTGCTACTAGAAGACAGATCCGTAACTAGGTATGTGCGCTGTGTGCCTTGCACACAGCACAGGATGAGCTGGGGCGCAACCAGCAGCTATCTGTACAAGATAGCGCCGGTGCCTGAGTGTCAGCTCCGCCTCCCACCTTCCCAAAATAATAATGAAGTGACCGCGTTCCTCCTCACTTCCCCCCTCCCTCCCGTCCCGATGACCATCCTCAAACCGTACAAAGAGGCCACGGAGCTGCTGGAGCAAGTGGAGGAGGCCGGGGGCGGGACCTTCACCCAGGGCTGAGATATTTCAACAATCACTGGCGGACGCGGTAATGCTTGAGCTGCTTCCCGCACCCCCTTCCATGTGTGTCCCGGCCTCGGATCTCAGCCCGGCAGAGAGAAGAGGTGAGTAGGTGTGCAGGGACCTGCAGGCGGTGGGTATACACGCTGATAACACTGCACCATCGCTCCCTGGCAAAGTCCGGCGTCTGCTTTCCCTGCCCCTGTGCAGCCAGAAGTTAGCGTATTGACACACGGCTGCTGGGGGTGGGGTGGGGGTGATTGTAGTGGTAGTGACACATGGCTGGTGGGGGTACCTAGTTGTAGTAGGGACTGGGTGGGGGTAGTTGTAGGGACATATGGCAGCTGGGGAGGGGGTGGGGCTGATACCATTATTAGTAGCGGCTGGGTGGGGTAGTTATAGGGACACATGGCAGGGGACTGTCTGCCGTAATGTGTAAAAGGGGGGCGCTGTCTGCTGTAATGTGTAAAAAGGGGATGCTGTCTGCCGTAAAGTGTAAAAAGGGGGACGCTGTCTGTCGTAATGTGTAAAAAGGGGGACACTGCCATAATGTATAAAAAGGGGATGCTGTCTGCCGCAATGTGTAAAAAAGGGGGACACTGTCTGCCATAATGTGTAAAAAGTAGAGATGAGCGCCGGAAATTTTTCGGGTTTTGTGTTTTGGTTTTGGGTTCGGTTCCGCGGCCGTGTTTTGGGTTCGACCGCGTTTTGGCAAAACCTCACCGAATTTTTTTTGTCGGATTCGGGTGTGTTTTGGATTCGGGTGTTTTTTTCAAAAAACCCTAAAAAACAGCTTAAATCATAGAATTTGGGGGTAATTTTGATCCCAAAGTATTATTAACCTCAAAAAATATAATTTACACTCATTTTCAGCCTATTCTGAACACATCACACCTCACAATATTATTTTTAGCCCTAAAATTTGCACCGAGGTCGCTGTGTGAGTAAGATAAGCGACCCTAGTGGCCGACACAAACACCGGGCCCATCTAGGAGTGGCACTGCAGTGTCACGCAGGATGTCCCTTCCAAAAAACCCTCCCCAAACAGCACATGACGCAAAGAAAAAAAGAGGCGCAATGAGGTAGCTGACTGTGTGAGAAAGATAAGCGACCCTAGTGGCCGACACAAACACCGGGCCCATCTAGGAGTGGCACTGCAGTGTCACGCAGGATGTCCCTTCCAAAAAACCCTCCCCAAACAGCACATGACGCAAAGAAAAAAAGAGGCGCAATGAGGTAGCTGTGTGAGAAAGATAAGCGACCCTAGTGGCCGACACAAACACCGGGCCCATCTAGGAGTGGCACTGCAGTGTCACGCAGGATGTCCCTTCCAAAAAACCCTCCCCAAACAGCACATGACGCAAAGAAAAAAAGAGGCGCAATGAGGTAGCTGTGTGAGTAAGATTAGCGACCCTAGTGGCCGACACAAACACCGGGCCCATCTAGGAGTGGCACTGCAGTGTCACGCAGGATGGCCCTTCCAAAAAACCCTCCCCAAACAGCACATGACGCAAAGAAAAAAAGAGGCGCAATGAGGTAGCTGACTGTGTGAGTAAGATTAGCGACCCTAGTGGCCGACACAAACACCGGGCACATCTAGGAGTGGCACTGCAGTGTCACGCAGGATGTCCCTTCCAAAAAACCCTCCCCAAACAGCACATGACGCAAAGAAAAAAAGAGGCGCAATGAGGTAGCTGTGTGAGTAAGATTAGCGACCCTAGTGGCCGACACAAACACCGGGCCCATCTAGGAGTGGCACTGCAGTGTCACGCAGGATGTCCCTTCCAAAAAACCCTCCCCAATCAGCACATGATGCAAAGAAAAAGAAAAGAAAAAAGAGGTGCAAGATGGAATTATCCTTGGGCCCTCCCACCCACCCTTATGTTGTATAAACAAAACAGGACATGCACACTTTAACCAACCCATCATTTCAGTGACAGGGTCTGCCACACGACTGTGACTGATATGACGGGTTGGTTTGGACCCCCCCCAAAAAAGAAGCAATTAATCTCTCCTTGCACAAACTGGCTCTACAGAGGCAAGATGTCCACCTCATCTTCACCCTCCGATATATCACCGTGTACATCCCCCTCCTCACAGATTATCAATTCGTCCCCACTGGAATCCACCATCTCAGCTCCCTGTGTACTTTGTGGAGGCAATTGCTGCTGGTCAATGTCTCCGCGGAGGAATTGATTATAATTCATTTTAATGAACATCATCTTCTCCACATTTTCTGGATGTAACCTCGTACGCCGATTGCTGACAAGGTGAGCGGCGGCACTAAACACTCTTTCGGAGTACACACTTGTGGGAGGGCAACTTAGGTAGAATAAAGCCAGTTTGTGCAAGGGCCTCCAAATTGCCTCTTTTTCCTGCCAGTATAAGTACGGACTGTGTGACGTGCCTACTTGGATGCGGTCACTCATATAATCCTCCACCATTCTATCAATGTTGAGAGAATCATATGCAGTGACAGTAGACGACATGTCCGTAATCGTTGTCAGGTCCTTCAGTCCGGACCAGATGTCAGCATCAGCAGTCGCTCCAGACTGCCCTGCATCACCGCCAGCGGGTGGGCTCGGAATTCTGAGCCTTTTCCTCGCACCCCCAGTTGCGGGAGAATGTGAAGGAGGAGATGTTGACAGGTCGCGTTCCGCTTGACTTGACAATTTTGTCACCAGCAGGTCTTTCAACCCCAGCAGACCTGTGTCTGCCGGAAAGAGAGATCCAAGGTAGGCTTTAAATCTAGGATCGAGCACGGTGGCCAAAATGTAGTGCTCTGATTTCAACAGATTGACCACCCGTGAATCCTTGTTAAGCGAATTAAGGGCTGCATCCACAAGTCCCACATGCCTAGCGGAATCGCTCCGTGTTAGCTCCTTCTTCAATGCCTCCAGCTTCTTCTGCAAAAGCCTGATGAGGGGAATGACCTGACTCAGGCTGGCAGTGTCTGAACTGACTTCACGTGTGGCAAGTTCAAAGGGCATCAGAACCTTGCACAACGTTGAAATCATTCTCCACTGCACTTGAGACAGGTGCATTCCATCTCCTATATCGTGCTCAATTGTATAGGCTTGAATGGCCTTTTGCTGCTCCTCCAACCTCTGAAGCATATAGAGGGTTGAATTCCACCTCGTTACCACTTCTTGCTTCAGATGATGGCAGGGCAGGTTCAGTAGATTTTGGTGGTGCTCCAGTCTTCTGTACGTGGTGCCTGTACGCCGAAAGTGTCCCGCAATTTTTCTGGCCACCGACAGCATCTCTTGCACGCCCCTGTCGTTTTTTAAAAAATTCTGCACCACCAAATTCAAGGTATGTGCAAAACATGGGACGTGCTGGAATTTGCCCATATTTAATGCACACACAATATTGCTGGCGTTGTCCGATGCCACAAATCCACAGGAGAGTCCAATTGGGGTAAGCCATTCCGCGATGATCTTCCTCAGTTGCCGTAAGAGGTTTTCAGCTGTGTGCGTATTCTGGAAAGCGGTGATACAAAGCGTAGCCTGCCTAGGAAAGAGTTGGCGTTTGCGAGATGCTGCTACTGGTGCCGCCGCTGCTGTTCTTGCGGCGGGAGTCCATACATCTACCCAGTGGGCTGTCACAGTCATATAGTCCTGACCCTGCCCTGCTCCACTTGTCCACATGTCCGTGGTTAAGTGGACATTGGGTACAACTGCATTTTTTAGGACACTGGTGAGTCTTTTTCTGACGTCCGTGTACATTCTCGGTATCGCCTGCCTAGAGAAGTGGAACCTAGATGGTATTTGGTAACGGGGGCACACTGCCTCAATAAATTGTCTAGTTCCCTGTGAACTAACGGCGGATACCGGACGCACGTCTAACACCAACATAGTTGTCAAGGACTCAGTTATCCGCTTTGCAGTAGGATGACTGCTGTGATATTTCATCTTCCTCGCAAAGGACTGTTGAACAGTCAATTGCTTACTGGAAGTAGTACAAGTGGGCTTACGACTTCCCCTCTGGGATGACCATCGACTCCCAGCGGCAACAACAGCAGCGCCAGCAGCAGTAGGCGTTACACGCAAGGATGCATCGGAGGAATCCCAGGCAGGAGAGGACTCGTCAGACTTGCCAGTGACATGGCCTGCAGGACTATTGGCATTCCTGGGGAAGGAGGAAATTGACACTGAGGGAGTTGGTGGGGTGGTTTGCGTGAGCTTGGTTACAAGAGGAAGGGATTTACTGGTCAGTGGACTGCTTCCGCTGTCACCCAAAGTTTTTGAACTTGTCACTGACTTATTATGAATGCGCTGCAGGTGACGTATAAGGGAGGATGTTCCGAGGTGGTTAACGTCCTTACCCCTACTTATTACAGCTTGACAAAGGGAACACACGGCTTGACACCTGTTGTCCGCATTTCTGGTGAAATACCTCCACACCGAAGAGCTGATTTTTTTGGTATTTTCACCTGGCATGTCAACGGCCATATTCCTCCCACGGACAACAGGTGTCTCCCCGGGTGCCTGACTTAAACAAACCACCTCACCATCAGAATCCTCCTGGTCAATTTCCTCCCCAGCGCCAGCAACACCCATATCCTCCTCATCCTGGTGTACTTCAACACTGACATCTTCAATCTGACTATCAGGAACTGGACTGCGGGTGCTCCTTCCAGCACTTGCAGGGGGCATGCAAATAGTGGAAGGCGCATGCTCTTCACGTCCAGTGTTGGGAAGGTCAGGCATCGCAAACGACACAATTGGACTCTCCTTGTGGATTTGGGATTTCAAAGAACGCACAGTTCTTTGCGGTGCTTTTGCCAGCTTGAGTCTTTTCATTTTTCTAGCGAGAGGCTGAGTGCTTCCATCCTCATGTGAAGCTGAACCACTAGCCATGAACATAGGCCAGGGCCTCAGCCGTTCCTTGCCACTCCGTGTGGTAAATGGCATATTGGCAAGTTTACGCTTCTCCTCCGACAATTTTATTTTAGGTTTTGGAGTCCTTTTTTTTCTGATATTTGGTGTTTTGGATTTGACATGCTCTGTACTATGACATTGGGCATCGGCCTTGGCAGACGACGTTGCTGGCATTTCATCGTCTCGGCCATGACTAGTGGCAGCAGCTTCAGCACGAGGTGGAAGTGGATCTTGATCTTTCCCTAATTTTGGAACCTCAACTTTTTTGTTCTCCATATTTTATAGGCAGAACTAAAAGGCACCTCAGGTAAACAATGGAGATGGATGGATTGGATACTAGTATACAATTATGGACGGACTGCCACGGTTAGGTGGTATAAAAAAACCACGGTTAGGTGGTATATACTATAATAATAATACAATTATGGATGGACGGACTGCCTGCCGACTGCCGACACAGAGGTAGCCACAGCCGTGAACTACCGCACTGTACACTGGTTGATAAAGAGATAGTAGTATACTCGTAACAACTAGTATGACACTATGACGACGGTATAAAGAAAGAAAAAAAAATACCACAGTTAGGTGGTATATATTATAATAATAATACAATTATGGATGGACGGACTGCCTGCCGACTGCCGACACAGAGGTAGCCACAGCCGTGAACTACCGCACTGTACACTGGTTGATAAAGAGATAGTAGTATACTCGTAACAACTAGTATGACACTATGACGACGGTATAAAGAATGAAAAAAAAACCACGGTTAGGTGGTATATATTATAATAATAATACAATTATGGATGGACGGACTGCCTGCCGACTGCCGACACAGAGGTAGCCACAGCCGTGAACTACCGCACTGTACACTGGTTGATAAAGAGATAGTAGTATACTCGTAACAACTAGTATGACACTATGACGACGGTATAAAGAATGAAAAAAAAACCACGGTTAGGTGGTATATATTATAATAATAATACAATTATGGATGGACGGACTGCCTGCCGACTGCCGACACAGAGGTAGCCACAGCCGTGAACTACCGCACTGTACACTGGTTGATAAAGAGATAGTAGTATACTCGTAACAACTAGTATGACACTATGACGACGGTATAAAGAATGAAAAAAAAACCACGGTTAGGTGGTATATATTATAATAATAATACAATTATGGATGGACGGACTGCCTGCCGACTGCCGACACAGAGGTAGCCACAGCCGTGAACTACCGCACTGTACACTGGTTGATAAAGAGATAGTAGTATACTCGTAACAACTAGTATGACACTATGACGACGGTATAAAGAATGAAAAAAAAACCACGGTTAGGTGGTATATATTATAATAATAATACAATTATGGATGGACGGACTGCCTGCCGACTGCCGACACAGAGGTAGCCACAGCCGTGAACTACCGCACTGTACACTGGTTGATAAAGAGATAGTAGTATACTCGTAACAACTAGTATGACACTATGACGGTATAAAGAATGAAAAAAAAACCACGGTTAGGTGGTATATATTATAATAATAATACAATTATGGATGGACGGACTGCCTGCCGACTGCCGACACAGAGGTAGCCACAGCCGTGAACTACCGCACTGTACACTGGTTGATAAAGAGATAGTAGTATACTCGTAACAACTAGTATGACACTATGACGACGGTATAAAGAATGAAAAAAAAACCACGGTTAGGTGGTATATATTATAATAATAATACAATTATGGATGGACGGACTGCCTGCCGACTGCCGACACAGAGGTAGCCACAGCCGTGAACTACCGCACTGTACACTGGTTGATAAAGAGATAGTAGTATACTCGTAACAACTAGTATGACACTATGACGACGGTATAAAGAATGAAAAAAAAACCACGGTTAGGTGGTATATATTATAATAATAATACAATTATGGATGGACGGACTGCCTGCCGACTGCCGACACAGAGGTAGCCACAGCCGTGAACTACCGCACTGTACACTGGTTGATAAAGAGATAGTAGTATACTCGTAACAACTAGTATGACACTATGACGACGGTATAAAGAATGAAAAAAAAACCACGGTTAGGTGGTATATATTATAATAATAATACAATTATGGATGGACGGACTGCCTGCCGACTGCCGACACAGAGGTAGCCACAGCCGTGAACTACCGCACTGTACACTGGTTGATAAAGAGATAGTAGTATACTCGTAACAACTAGTATGACACTATGACGGTATAAAGAATGAAAAAAAAACCACGGTTAGGTGGTATATATTATAATAATAATACAATTATGGATGGACGGACTGCCTGCCGACTGCCGACACAGAGGTAGCCACAGCCGTGAACTACCGCACTGTACACTGGTTGATAAAGAGATAGTAGTATACTCGTAACAACTAGTATGACACTATGACGACGGTATAAAGAAAGAAAAAAAAATACCACGGTTAGGTGGTATATATTGTAATACAATTATGGATGGACGGACTGCCTGCCGAGTTCCGACTGCCGACACAGAGGTAGCCACAGCCGTGAACTACCGCACTGTACTGTGTCTGCTGCTAATATAGACTGGTTGATAAAGAGATAGTATACAATACATACAACAATATACTACTATACTGGTGGTCAGGCACTGGTCACCACTAGTCACACTGGCAGTGGCACTCCTGCAGCAAAAGTGTGCACTGTTTAATTTTAAATTAATATAATATTATGTACTCCTGGGGGCTCCTGCTATAACAACCTGCAGTGCTCCCCAGTCTCCCCCACAATTATTATAAGCTTTGCCTTTTATACATTGATGTGCAGCACACTGGGCTGAGCTGAGTGCACACAGACTGAGTCACACTGTGTGACTGGCTGCTGCTGTGTATCGTTTTTTTTCAGGCAGAGAACGGATATAGCAGAGAACGGATATATTATATTAAAATAAATAAAAGTTAACTAACAACAACTGCACTGGTCACTGTGGTAAACTCTGTCTGACTCTGCACAATCTCTCTCTCTCTTCTAATCTAATTTCTAATGGAGAGGACGCCAGCCACGTCCTCTCCCTATCAATCTCAATGCACGTGTGAAAATGGCGGCGACGCGCGGCTCCTTATATAGAATCCGAGTCTCGCGAGAATCCGACAGCGTCATGATGACGTTCGGGCGCGCTCGGGTTAACCGAGCAAGGCGGGAGGATCCGAGTCTGCTCGGACCCGTGAAAAAAACATGAAGTTCGTGCGGGTTCGGTTTCAGAGAAACCGAACCCGCTCATCTCTAGTAAAAAGGGGACGCTGTCTGCCGTAATGTGTAAAAAGGGGACGCTGTCTGCCACAATGTGTAAAAAGGGAGACGCTGTCAGCCATAATGTGTAAAAAAGGGGATGCTGTCTGCCGCAATGTGTAAAAAGGGGGCTCTGTCTGACGTAATGTGTAAAAAGGGGATGCTGTCTGCCGTAATGTGTAAAAAGGGGTCTCTGTCTGCCGTAATGTGTAAAAAGGGGACGCTGTCTGCCGTGATGTGTAAAAAGGGGACGCTGTCTGCCGTGATGTGTAAAAAGGGGCTCTACCTGGTGTAGTGGCGCTATTGTGCAGTGTAATTTGAATAATGGAGACTACTGTGCACTGTAATATGAACTGGTATTATATTGTGGCCACACCCCTTCCCCATGAAGCCACGCCCCTATAAAAAATGTGCACCCCTACCGCGCGCACTGCCTGATTTAGATAAGGGTGGGGGGTGCCGATGCCATTTCTTGCACACAGCGCTAAAATGTCTAATTACGGCACTGCTAGAAGAGGCTTGTCTCCCATACTATATTGAAGTGGTCCCCTGGCTGCCTACTCTTCCAAGAGTCACCCACCCCACGGTCTCTCCTACTCCTAAACTATGAGGGAGGCTTCGGTTAGACAACCACATATCATCTAAATTATCCCCTCTCACTTCTTTCATCTTTATCCCAGACTTTATCCCTGGTTCTCAAAGTACAGCTTTCACACAATGGGCTGAGATTGGGATTTTAGGATAGGTCAGCTGGTATGCTCAGGCAGGGTGCGGTAATTTTCTAATATTTAATCTCTCTGCAATATACCAAGCTCTGATTTTGGAAATATCTTCAAGTACGTCACTTTCTCACATCCTCTAACAATCTCTCAGATATATCGAGAGACCAGATCACTTGAAAAATTATGTGTTTCCCCTCAATCTCCCACCCACACTATTTCCCAGATATATACTATCATAATTGAAAACCTTTTTACCCATATGCCTACATTTATAGCCACGTGGGAGAGAGATCTTCAAGGTTTGGTCACATAATTTAACTGGAACTCGACATTCCGTAACACACAGGCGAGTTCTCTCTGCTTATCTACGATGGAAACTCTTTATAAAATCTTATATAGATGGTATAGAGTCCCACTAATCCTCAATAAGATGTATGCCACTGTATGTGGCCAATGGCCCTCATTCCGAGTTGTTCGCTCGGTATTTTTCATCGCATCGCAGTGAAAATCCGCTTAGTACGCATGCGCAATGTTCGCACTGCGACTGCGCCAAGTAACTTTACTATGATGAAAGTAATTTTACTCACGGCTTTTTCTTCGCTCCGGCGATCGTAATGTGATTGACAGGAAATGGGTGTTACTGGGCGGAAACACGGCGTTTCAGGGGCGTGTGGCTGAAAACGCTACCGTTTCCGGAAAAAACGCAGGAGTGGCCGGAGAAACGGTGGGAGTGCCTGGGCGAACGCTGGGTGTGTTTGTGACGTCAACCAGGAACGACAAGCACTGAAATGATCGCACAGGCAGAGTAAGTCTGGAGCTACTCTAAAACTGCTAACTCGTTTGTAATCGCAATATTGCGCGTACGTCGGTCGCAATTTTAAGAAGCTAAGATTCACTCCCAGTAGGCGGCGGCTTAGCGTGTGTAACTCTGCTACATTCGCCTTGCGAGCGAACAACTCGGAATGAGGGCCAATGCTGGAGATACAAAGCAGCTTCAGGGAGTTTCTTACATATATGGTTGGAATGTCCCCTCTTATCCCTTTTCTGGACAGAGGTGTTTAAATGTTCACAGTTGATACTCAGTGACGTAGTACCCAGAAACCCAGGATTTTGGCTACTCAACTTCACCTCTGCCAGCACACACACTTATAAATATTCATTGTTCAGTCATTTTAATAATGCAGCTAAGGCCATAATACCTGCACTTTGGAGATCCACTACGCCTCCATCAATTAAACAATGGTTTAAAAAGATTGATTATTTCCTAGAAATGGAACATCTTATCTCCTTTTCTACCGGAAAGACCATTAATTGTACAGCTATTTGGCTGGGATCCAGTCTATAGGTCGACAGTAACTAGGTTGACACTGTCTAGGTCGACCAATATTGGTCGACAGTAACTAGGTCGACAGGGTTTCAAGGTTGTCAGGGTCTCTAGGTCGATATGTTCTAGGTCGACATGTCAAAAGGTCGACATGAGTTTTTCACGATTTTTTTCTTTTTTTTAACCTTTTCATACTTAACGATCCACGTGGACTACGATTGGAATGGTAATCTGCCCGAAGCATGGCAAGCGGACACGGTGCACTAATCGGGGTTAACGGTCACTCTACGACGAAAATGGCACCCAAAAAATTAAAAACACTCATGTCGACCTTTTGACCTGTGGACCTAGACCATGTCTACCTAAAGACCCTATCGACCTAGAGACCCTGTCAACCTAGTTACTGTACTGTCTACCAATTGTGGTCGACCCAGACACTGTCGACCTAGTTACTATACCTTCCATACCACACCCATTTGGCTACCCCGGAGTGAATTTAAAGAAACACCCACATATCGATCTTATATGAGCCTGTAGGTTGGTTTCCCGTACCCTCTATTTTACACCTACAACATAAGACGCTGGAGGAAATGATGCACATGCTGTGTTACACTCGTTCATTGTTCTACTTCTCACTAGGGATACCCTTTCTACCTTTTCTTTCTTTTCTCTTACATTTCTCCCACTTTTCCTCTCTTCACTCATCCTTTCTATTTCTTTCTTTCAACTGTTTTGACTTGATGTTTTATGTCTGAGTATTCTGTATTATTATAAATGTAGACAGTTATGTATTTTTGGATGTTACTGTTTGAAACACTGATGTGTTCCCAGATGCAATTTCTCGTGCTTTCGCTGATAATGTTTCTTGGTGTTTGTACACATTGCATTATCTGTCTGTTTACTGTCTTAATAAAAATAGTTTAAATTAAAAAGAAAAGCTGAGGAAAACTGTGAAAATGGAAATGGTTCATTTAAGTGTAAACCCCCTACAGCATCAAAAGGGTTAAAACAAATTGAAGCAAAAAAATGTTTACTCTTTCCAACTTTTTAAAGTCTTTAGAAAGAGGTTTTTTGGGGTTTTTTTGTTTTGTTTTCAATCTGTTAGTATCAAAACTTAAGGTCCATACGCACGGTGAGTTTCGGGCTATGCCCGATTCTCACTATGCGACAGGGGCTAGGTCAGCATCGCAAGCAGGGCCGGCGCTTCCACTAGGCAGCTTTAGGCAGCTGCCTATGGGTGGCGGTACCTGAGGGCGGCCTGCTACGGCTGCCTAGAAGAAAAAAATCTCTGAAATAGCTTTCTATTGGCGGCAGGAGCAGTGTATGTGACCACACAGCTCCTCAGGGAGTCAGGCACAAGTGACTCCCAGCCTACAAATCAGCACCAAGGAGAGAGGGTGCAGCACTGACAGCCTCAGTCACAGGCACCAAAGGAGGGCAGAGCATCTGTACCCGCCCATCGACGTCAGCTTCTGGAGAGGCGCAAGTCTGCAGTGTTCTCGCCGCCGGCCGGAGGAAAAGAAACTCAGCCGAGGTGAGGGAAGATACCGTCGCTGCCGCCCGCCCGCTGCCGCCAAGAAGCCACCGCCGCCCCCCCTCCCCCCCGGCTCGTACAGCGCAAGACACAGCGGTTCGGTATACTGCGGCCCCCATACTGCGGCCCCCCTTCTCCCCGATTTTCCCCAGGTCCTCTGTTACCCCCCCCCCCTCATGTCCCCAGGTTGTGTGACACTGACAACTTGTGTTCCCCCTCCCCCTCTCCACCCCGTCATGTTCCCATGATCCGTGGTGCTCCCCCCCCCTTCATGTACCCAGGTCATGTGTCCCTCCTCCCCCTCATGTCCCGTGGCACCCCCTCCCCCCTGATGTGCTCAGCTCCTGTGTCCCTTCTCCCCTCTCCACCCTTATGTCTAGTGTCACGCTCCCTCTCACCCCTCATGTCCCCATGTCCTGTGACACCCCCTTCCCCCCTCAGGTGCCCAGGTCCTGAGTCCCCCCCCCCCCCCAGGGCCGGTGCAAGGTTTCTTAGCACCCTAGGCAAAACTTCAGCCTCCTGCCCCCCCTTCCCTCATACTTATTTTTCAGCCAGGCACTGCCGACAGTGCTGATGCTGTGTAGTGCTGTCATCCTGGAATGCTGTGTGCATGTGTCTGGTACCTGCAGTCACTACTGGTGTCCTGCATGGGAAACAATGGCATACATACAGTCCATAGTCCCCTGTTAATATTAATCGTTTCTAGAGTCGGCAGTACCCCCACCAGACCAGGCTCCAGCCACAGGGGAGGACGCACTCAGTGTGACCAGTACAGTCACAATCACACTAACCTGAGTCCATATGGTTCTGCTCAGGGACTCTCTGTTGTTAGTGGGTCTCCTGTTGGTTGCCCATGCTTCCACAAGGAGTCGCAGGGATGGACAAGCTGGTGAAGCTGTGACACAGGATCTGGGCACATGAAGGGGGAGAGGGACACAAGACCTTGGGGCATCAGCGGGGTGGTGGGAGAGGAAGGAGGGACACAGGACCTGGGTACATGAGGGAGAATGACAAGGGATATGCGGACATGAGGGTAGTGCTGTAACTAGACATTTTAGCGCTGTGTGCAAGGTAGGGCATCAGCCCCCCCCCCCCCGTCTATGCAAAACAGGTGCAGTGCGCGCCATAGGCGCGCGGAAAATATATAGGGGCGTGGCTTCATGGGGAAGGGGTGTGGCCACACAATAATACCAATTCATATTACATATTACAGTAGTCGCCATCATTCAAATTACGATGCACAGTAGCGCCACTACACCAGGTAGAGCCCCTTTTACACATTCTGGCAGAGCGCATCCCCTTTTTACACATTACGGCAGACAACGTCCTCTTTTAACACATTACGTCGGACAGCGTGCCCTTTTTACACATTACGGCAGACAGCATCTCCCTTTTTACACATTACGGCAGACAGCGTCCCCTTTTTACACATTACGTCAGACAGCGTGCCCTTTTTACTAGAGATGAGCGGGTTCGGTTCCTCTGAATCCGAACCCGCCCGAACTTCAGGTTTTTAACACGGGTCCGAGCAGGCTCGGATCTTCCCGCCTTGCTCGGCTAACCCGAGCGCGCCCGAACGCCATCATCACGCTGTCGGATTCTCGCGAGGCTCGGATTCTATCGCGAGACTCGGATTCTATATAAGGAGCCGCGCGTCGCCGCCATTTTCACACGTGCATTGAGAGTCATAGGGAGAGGACGTGGCTGGCGTCCTCTCCGTTTAGAGAAGAGAGAGACACAGTATTTTGGGGAGCATTATTAGGAGGAGTACTACTATACTGTATACTACTATACTACTTGCTGAAGTGATATTTATAGATTAGATAATAGATAGTGTGACTGTAAGTGTATTATCTGACTTGTGGGGGAGACACTGACAGTGGGGAGCAGTTAGAGTCTGAGAGCAGGACTCAGGAGTACATATAACGTACAGTGCACACTTTTGCTGCCAGAGTCAGTGCCACACTGCCATTGTTGTGACCACACTGACCACCAGTATAATAATATATTTTGTGATTGTCTGCTTAGGCCTCGGAGTACTAGTTGCAAGTTGCAACGTGACCTGCAGTGACCACCAGTTTAATAATCAATCACCACCAGTTTAATATATATATATATATATATATATATATATATAATTGTATATAATATATATATATATATAATATTGTATACCACCTACCCGTGTTTTTTTTTTTTCATTCTTCTTTATACATACTACTATAGTAGCTTACTGTAGCAGTCTGCGGTGCTGTGCTGACCTGACAGTGTCCAGCAGGTCCGTCATCAGTCATTACATAATAAATATATATAGTACCTGTCCGGCTGCAGTACTAGTGATATTATATTGATTTAATCTCATTATCAATAATTTATCATCCAGTCTAGACTCTATATTAGCAGCAGACACAGTACGTTAGTCCACGGCTGTAGCTACCTCTGTGTCGGCACTCGGCAGTCCATCCATAATTGTATACCACCTACCCGTGGTTTTTTTTTTTTCTTTATTCTTTGTACATACTATTATAGAGTATAGTAGCTTACTGTAGCAGTCTGCGGTGCTGCTGAGCTGACAGTGTCCAGCAGGTCCGTCATCAGTCATCATTACCTAATAAATATATTATCTACCTGTCCGGCTGCAGTACTAGTGATATTATATATACATACATATATATATTGATTTCATCTCATTATCAATCATCCAGTCTATATTAGCAGCAGACACAGTACGTTAGTCCACGGCTGTAGCTACCTCTGTGTCGGCACTCGGCAGTCCATCCATAATTGTATACCACCTACCCGTGGTTTTTTTTTTTCTTTCTTCTTTGTACATACTACTATAGTATAGTAGCTTACTGTAGCAGTCTGCGGTGCTGCTGAGCTGACAGTGTCCAGCAGGTCCGTCATCAGTCATCATTACCTAATAAATATATTATCTACCTGTCCAGCTGCAGTACTAGTGATATTATATATACATACATATATATATTGATTTCATCTCATTATCAATCATCCAGTCTATATTAGCAGCAGACACAGTACGTTAGTCCACGGCTGTAGCTACCTCTGTGTCGGCACTCGGCAGTCCATCCATAATTGTATACCACCTACCCGTGGTTTTTTTTTTCTTTCTTCTTTGTACATACTACTATAGAGTATAGTAGCTTACTGTAGCAGTCTGCGGTGCTGCTGAGCTGACAGTGTCCAGCAGGTCCGTCATCAGTCATCATTACCTAATAAATATATTATCTACCTGTCCGGCTGCAGTACTAGTGATATTATATATACATACATATATATATTGATTTCATCTCATTATCAATCATCCAGTCTATATTAGCAGCAGACACAGTACGTTAGTCCACGGCTGTAGCTACCTCTGTGTCGGCACTCGGCAGTCCATCCATAATTGTATACCACCTACCCGTGGGTTTTTTTTTTTCTTTCTTCTTTGTACATACTACTATAGAGTATAGTAGCTTACTGTAGCAGTCTGCGGTGCTGCTGAGCTGACAGTGTCCAGCAGGTCCGTCATCAGTCATCATTACCTAATAAATATATTATCTACCTGTCCGGCTGCAGTACTAGTGATATTATATATACATACATATATATATTGATTTCATCTCATTATCAATCATCCAGTCTATATTAGCAGCAGACACAGTACGTTAGTCCACGGCTGTAGCTACCTCTGTGTCGGCACTCTGCAGTCCATCCATAATTGTATACCACCTACCCGTGGTTTTTTTGTTTTCTTTCTTCTTTGTACATACTACTATAGAGTATAGTAGCTTACTGTAGCAGTCTGCGGTGCTGCTGAGCTGACAGTGTCCAGCAGGTCCGTCATCAGTCATCATTACCTAATAAATATATTATCTACCTGTCCGGCTGCAGTACTAGTGATATTATATATACATACATATATATATTGATTTCATCTCATTATCAATCATCCAGTCTATATTAGCAGCAGACACAGTACGGTAGTCCACGGCTGTAGCTACCTCTGTGTCGGCACTCGGCAGTCCATCCATAAGTATACTAGTATCCATCCATCTCCATTGTTTACCTGAGGTGCCTTTTATTTGTGCCTATTAAAATATGGAGAACAAAAATGTTGAGGTTCCAAAATTAGGGAAAGATCAAGATCCACTTCCACCTCGTGCTGAAGCTGCTGCCACTAGTCATGGCCGAGACGATGAAATGCCAGCAACGTCGTCTGCCAAGGCCGATGCCCAATGTCATAGTACAGAGCATGTCAAATCCAAAACACCAAATATCAGTAAAAAAAGGACTCCAAAACCTAAAATAAAATTGTCGGAGGAGAAGCGTAAACTTGCCAATATGCCATTTACCACACGGAGTGGCAAGGAACGGCTGAGGCCCTGGCCTATGTTCATGGCTAGTGGTTCAGCTTCACATGAGGATGGAAGCACTCAGCCTCTCGCTAGAAAACTGAAAAGACTCAAGCTGGCAAAAGCACCGCAAAGAACTGTGCGTTCTTCGAAATCCCAAATCCACAAGGAGAGTCCAATTGTGTCGGTTGCGATGCCTGACCTTCCCAACACTGGACATGAAGAGCATGCGCCTTCCACCATTTGCACGCCCCCTGCAAGTGCTGGAAGGAGCACCCGCAGTCCAGTTCCTGATAGTCAGATTGAAGATGTCAGTGTTGAAGTACACCAGGATGAGGAGGATATGGGTGTTGCTGGCGCTGGGGAGGAAATTGACCAGGAGGATTCTGATGGTGAGGTGGTTTGTTTAAGTCAGGCACCCGGGGAGACACCTGTTGTCCGTGGGAGGAATATGGCCGTTGACATGCCTGGTGAAAATACCAAAAAAATCAGCTCTTCAGTGTGGAGGTATTTCAACAGAAAAGCGGACAACAGGTGTCAAGCCGTGTGTTGCCTTTGTCAAGCTGTAATAAGTAGGGGTAAGGACGTTAACCACCTCGGAACATCCTCCCTTATACGTCACCTGCAGCGCATTCATAATAAGTCAGTGACAAGTTCAAAAACTTTGGGTGACAGCGGAAGCAGTCCACTGACCAGTAAATCCCTTCCTCTTGTAACCAAGCTCACGCAAACCACCCCACCTACTCCCTCAGTGTCAATTTCCTCCTTCCCCAGGAATGCCAATAGTCCTGCAGGCCATGTCACTGGCAATTCTGACGATTCCTCTCCTGCCTGGGATTCCTCCGATGCATCCTTGCGTGTAACGCCTACTGCTGCTGGCGCTGCTGTTGTTGCTGCTGGGAGTCGATGGTCATCCCAGAGGGGAAGTCGGAAGACCACTTGTACTACTTCCAGTAAGCAATTGACTGTCCAACAGTCCTTTGCGAGGAAGATGAAATATCACAGCAGTCATCCTGCTGCAAAGCGGATAACTGAGGCCTTGACAACTATGTTGGTGTTAGACGTGCGTCCGGTATCCGCCGTTAGTTCACAGGGAACTACACAATTTCTTGAGGTAGTGTGCCCCCGTTACCAAATACCATCTAGGTTCCACTTCTCTAGGCAGGCGATACCGAAAATGTACACAGACCTCAGAAAAAGACTCACAAGTGTCCTAAAAAATGCAGCTGTACCCAATGTCCACTTAACCACGGACATGTGGACAAGTGGAGCAGGGCAGGGTCAGGACTATATGACTGTGACAGCCCACTGGGTAGATGTATGTACTCCCGCCGCAAGAACAGCAGCGGCGGCACCAGTAGCAGCATCTCGCAAACGCCAACTCTTTCCTAGGCAGGCTACGCTTTGTATCACCGCTTTCCAGAATACGCACACAGCTGAAAACCCTCTTACGGCAACTGAGGAAGATCATCGCGGAATGGCTTACCCCAATTGGTCTCTCCTGTGGATTTGTGGCATCGGACAACGCCAGCAATATTGTGTGTGCATTAAATATGGGCAAATTCCAGCACGTCCTATGTTTTGCACATACCTTGAATTTGGTGGTGCAGAATTTTTTAAAAAATGACAGGGGCGTGCAAGAGATGCTGTCGGTGGCCAGAAGAATTGCGGGACACTTTCGGCGTACAGGCACCACGTACAGAAGACTGGAGCACCACCAAAAACTACTGAACCTGCCCTGCCATCATCTGAAGCAAGAAGTGGTAACGAGGTGGAATTCAACCCTCTATATGCTTCAGAGGTTGGAGGAGCAGCAAAAGGCCATTCAAGCCTATACAATTGAGCACGATATAGGAGGTGGAATGCACCTGTCTCAAGCGCAGTGGAGAATGATTTCAACGTTGTGCAAGGTTCTGATGCCCTTTGAACTTGCCACACGTGAAGTCAGTTCAGACACTGCCAGCCTGAGTCAGGTCATTCCCCTCATCAGGCTTTTGCAGAAGAAGCTGGAGACATTGAAGGAGGAGCTAACACGGAGCGATTCCGCTAGGCATGTGGGACTTGTGGATGGAGCCCTTAATTCGCTTAACAAGGATTCACGGGTGGTCAATCTGTTGAAATCAGAGCACTACATTTTGGCCACCGTGCTCGATCCTAGATTTAAAGCCTACCTTGGATCTCTCTTTCCGGCAGACACAAGTCTGCTGGGGTTAAAAGACCTGCTGGTGAGAAAATTGTCAAGTCAAGCGGAACGCAACCTGTCAACATCTCCTCCTTCACATTCTCCCGCAACTGGGGGTGCGAGGAAAAGGCTCAGAATTCCGAGCCCACCCGCTGGCGGTGATGCAGGGCAGTCTGGAGCGACTGCTGATGCTGACATCTGGTCCGGACTGAAGGTCCTGACAACGATTACGGACATGTCGTCTACTGTCACTGCATATGATTCTCTCACCATTGAAAGAATGGTGGAGGATTATATGAGTGACCGCATCCAAGTAGGCACGTCACACAGTCTGTACTTATACTGGCAGGAAAAAGAGGCAATTTGGAGGCCCTTGCACAAACTGGCTTTATTCTACCCTAAGTTGCCCTCCCACAAGTGTGTACTCCGAAAGAGTGTTTAGTGCCGCCGCTCACCTTGTCAGCAATCGGCGTACGAGGTTACATCCAGAAAATGTGGAGAAGATGATGTTCATTAAAATGAATTATAATCAATTCCTCCGTGGAGACATTGACCAGCAGCAATTGCCTCCACAAAGTACACAGGGAGCTGAGATGGTGGATTCCAGTGGGACGAATTGATAAACTGTGAGGAGGGGGGATGTACACGGTGATATATCGGAGGATGATGATGAGGTGGACATCTTGCCTCTGTAGAGCCAGTTTGTGCAAGGAGAGATTAATTGCTTCTTTTTTGGTGGGGGTCCAAACCAACCCGTCATTTCAGTCACAGTCGTGTGGCAGACCCTGTCACTGAAATGATGGGTTGGTTAAAGTGTGCATGTCCTGTTTATACAACATAAGGGTGGGTGGGAGGGCCCAAGGACAATTCCATCTTGCACCTCTTTTTTCTTAATTTTTCTTTGCGTCATGTGCTGTTTGTGGAATGTTTTTTGGAAGGGCCATCCTGCGTGACACTGCAGTGCCACTCCTAGATGGGCCCGGTGTTTGTGTCGGCCACTAGGGTCGCTTATCTTACTCACACAGCTACCTCATTGCGCCTCTTTTTTTCTTTGCGTCATGTGCTGTTTGGGGAGGGGTTTTTTTGGAAGGGCCATCCTGCGTGACACTGCAGTGCCACTCCTAGATGGGCACGGTATTTGTGTCAGCCACTAGGGTCGCTTATCTTACTCACACGGCTACCTCATTGCGCCTCTTTTTTTCTTTGCGTCATGTGCTGTTTGGGGAGGGTTTTTTGGAAGGGCCATCCTGCGTGACACTGCAGTGCCACTCATAGATGGGCCCGGTGTTTGTGTCGGCCACTAGGGTCGCTTATCTTACTCACACAGCTACCTCATTGCGCCTCTTTTTTTCTTTGCGTCATGTGCTGTTTGGGGAGGGTTTTTTGTAAGGGCCATCCTGCGTGACACTGCAGTGCCACTCCTAGATGGGCACGGTGTTTGTGTCGGCCACTAGGGTCGCTTATCTTACTCACACAGCTTACCCTCATTGCGCCTCTTTTTTTCTTTGCGTCATGTGCTGTTTGGGGAGGGTTTTTTGGAAGGGCCATCCTGCGTGACACTGCAGTGCCACTCCTAGATGGGCCCGGTGTTTTGTGTCGGCCACTAGGGTCGCTTATCTTACTCACACAGCTACCTCATTGCGCCTCTTTTTTTCTTTGCATCATGTGCTGTTTGGGGAGGGTTTTTTGGAAGGGCCATCCTGCGTGACACTGCAGTGCCACTCCTAGATGGGCCCGGTGTTTGTGTCGGCCACTAGGGTCGCTTATCTTACTCACACAGCTACCTCATTGCGCCTCTTTTTTTCTTTGAGTCATGTGCTGTTTGGGGAGTGTTTTTTGGAAGGGCCATCCTGCGTGACACTGCAGTGCCACTCCTAGATGGGCACGGTGTTTGTGTCGGCCACTAGGGTCGCTTAGCTTAGTCATCCAGCGACCTAGGTGAAAATTTTAGGACTAAAAATAATATTGTGAGGTTTGAGGTATTCAGAATAGACTGAAAATGAGTGGAAATTATGGTTTTTGAGGTTAATAATACTTTGGGATCAAAATGACCCCCAAATTCTATGATTTAAGCTGTTTTTTAGTGTTTTTTAAAAAAAACACCCGAATCCAAAACACACCCGAATCCGACAAAAAAAATTCGGTGAGGTTTTGCCAAAACGCGGTCGAACCCAAAACACGGCCGCAGAACCGAACCCAAACCAAAACACAAAACCCGAAAAATTTCAAGTGCACATCTCTACTTTTTACACATTACGGCAGACAGCATCCCCCTTTTTACACAATACGGCAGACAACGTCCCACTTTTTACACATTACGGCAGACATCGTCCCCTTTTTACACATAACGCAGACTGCGTCCCCTTTTTACACATTACGGCAGACAACGTCCCCTTTTTACACATAGCGGCAGACTGTGTCCCCTTTTTACACATTACGGCAGACAGCATCCCCCTTTTTACACATAACGGGAGACTGCGTCCCCTTTTTACACATTACGGCAGACTGAGTCCCCTTTTTACACATTACGGCAGACAGCGTCCCCTTTTTACCACATTACGGCAGACAGCGTCCCCTTTTCTACACATTACAGCAGACAGCGTCCCGTTTTTTACACATTATGAGACAGCGTCCCTTTTTTTACACATTACATCAGACAGCGCCCACTTTTTACACATTACGGCAGACTGCGTCCCCCTTTTTACACATTACAGCATGGGGAGGGAGGAGAGCATGGGGGGGAAGAGTTAAGGTAAGGGGAGGGGAAGAGACATGGGGAGGGAAGAGGCATGTAAGAGAGAAAGTGAGGGGGGGAGAAATGTTGAGAGAGAGACATGGCAGCCTCATACTTACCAGGCTCCTCTTCTGCAGCTAGCAGCCCGGCGACCTCCTGAGCAGGTCCCGAGCTGTAAGACAGCGCTGAGCTGCAGTACCGTCCAGGGTTAAGTGCATATGATCAGCACCGCAGGGTGCTTAATTGTGTGCCGCGCATCTCCAGCCTGGTAAGCAGCAGTCCGCGCTGCTTCCGGGTATTGGGGCCAGGGTCTGACTCTTGACGCTGGGGAGGGGAGAGGGATGCGGCGGCAAGGGACGTGGCGGGTATACATGGGAGGATGCAGGGAGAGGATGCCGGCACCTAGCCACACCGCAGGCAGCAACAAACAGCCCTGTCAGCGGACAGCACATGCTTAAATTGCTTAGCGGTGAATCCGCTACTGATGCAGCCGGCCCTGTGTTTGTGCCAGCGGATGCGCCCCCATGCAGATGCGCTGTGTGCAACACACCACTAGCACACACCTAGTTACGGCCCTGCATGAGGGCGATGGGGAGTTGGGAGGAGGGACACTGGACATGAGTGGGTGTGGCACAGGACCTTGGCACATGAGGGGGGAAGGCGAGGAGAGACACAGGACCTGTGCATATGAGGGGGAGAGGTTGACATGGATAATGGGATGTGTGGGCCACAAGACCTGGAGGCATGAGGGACACAAGACCTTGGGGACATGACCTGGGGGCATGAGGGACACAGGATTTAGGGTATTGACACAGGGTCATGGCACATGAGGGGGGTGGAGAGGGGGAGTTGGGACACAGGACCTGGGGACATGAGGGGGGAGGGGGTGTCACAGGACATGGGGATATGAGGGGGTGGAGAGGGGAAGGGGGGAC